>NW_019268541.1:479042-572664 GCF_002738365.1 Cucurbita moschata
AAAAAAAAAAAAAAAAAAAAGAAGGAAGGAAAAAGAAAGACGGCAAGATAGCTCAAATAAAGCTTCAGCATTAAGGTTTCAAAATGTAGGCAAGCAGATAAAATAAAATAGAAATGAACCTGTCAAATAATTATTAGTAATAAGTGAATACAGAAAACAAACTGATGAAATATGTGGAGGATTTAAGCGGTGTCATATCATCCCCACACATGAGAACAATTATATTTTTTTTATTAAAGAAAAAAAAGGGATCAGCATACTTGCAATTAATAAATCTTGTTTTGTGATATATGTTGAGTTACTACTTGTCAATTTCATGAATACATGATGATAATTATTAATATTATTTAAGAGCCTTTTGTCATTTGAAATATTTTTTCCTACAATTTTTTCATTGAAAGGTAATGTATGAAACTCAACGACTTAACACCATTTAACACCATTAAACTCATACAAAAAGTAGCGCATTTACACAACCAGACCATCACTTCTAGGTAAGAGTCAACCAGCGTTTCCTCCTCTCAAGTAATCTGTGAAAGACAGGAAAAGAGTTCCAGATCTCACCTGAGCAATGTGTGGAAGGCACCTTGGGCTGGACAAGATTCGTTTTACTCTAGGGGTTGGGGTGACTATCTCTCCAGCATCATCCAAGTCCGAATGTGCAGATACCATGCTATGTAAAATGGACAATGCTGTTTCACCAATCTAGACAAGAAAGTCATTATATCAAGATATCAGCGGAGAGAAAGAGAGGTTGCAAACAGCAGCAACACACTCAATAAATTGCTCGAGTGTAAGGTTCTGAAAGCAGCCTATCAATGAATGTTATCTGGGCAGAGACGAATTTCAACGTATCCCAATTAATCTAAAATAAAAACCCAATAATCTCAAAGGAAAAATAACTGGGCAGGGGAAAAAAGCTAGAACCAAGGTATTTAGCAGGAAGACTGGAAAATAGCCTTAGGGTCCAGAAAACAGATTGATGCAACAAAAGGATTCTCAACGTGTAATATAGCGAAACCTTAACTTTAATAAACATGTATGCAGACAATAAATATGCATACATATACCTGAGCTGGTGTGAGAACGGGAACTCGAACAGCTAATGCCCATCGCAGTTCACGTATATCACGCAATCTCTTCCAGTCTAGCATTCCAGAGGCCCAGCACCGTGTTGTCCAATCAATAGCTTTCTTTGACCACAGCCTTCTAATGGCATCCTTCTCCAATGGCCCAACTTTTGCATTCTCTTTGTCAATAAACATCCACTCTTTGAGAGGTTCCATAAAAGCGGTGGCGGCAAGCAAATTAGACTCTAAAGGAATAGCAGTCCTCTCTGAGGCTTCATGAACCACTGTCAGCAGATCAACAGCTAATACACAACCTCCAACCAAAACACATGCCTCTACATTTGATAATACCTTCATTAATGCCTGCATGCAAAGTTAATATAAGTGATAAAAATATCTTTATAAAATCTAAAGATAATATTAATCTTCCTGAAATTGTTCTGTGCTAGCTTGGTCCCAAGATCCAAAACAGTGGATTCCATAATTTTGGAAGGGAGGTAACTGAACAAACGAAGATAGTGAAATTTTTTCCCTCTACGATAATTCATGGTCTTTGAAAATAAGTATATCACTCAAGGGAGCAGGGGAAGTGGGACAGGGGGAAGGGTTTTGAGCATTTGTGCACCTTCAAAAGAAGAAGAAGACGATGCCTCAAAGCTCTATCATCTGTTCGATCCAAGAGAACTGTTATATGAGCAGTGCCTTCAAATGGACCAATTGTTTGATGATGCTGTTCATAGACAATTGACATAGCTCTTGCACATAGCTCTCTAACAGAAGAGCCTCCACCTCCTCCAAAACCATCCAGTCTTCCCATATCACACCAATCATCAGATGCACCCAATTCATCAGGAACGGTGCCATCTACTGTGAGCCCCATGTCCGCATCACATAAGAATCTATGATAGAGTGCTCTAAAGAAAGCAACTGGGTCACGGAGTGGAAAATCCTGAACCCTGCCAGTACTGCTGCTTTCAAGCAACAAACGCAAATAATACTGACCTACACAAACCTCTTTAGACAAACTAGGATAGCTAACTAAGAACTCAGAATAGTTCCAAGAAATTTTTGGTAGGCTATCTTGACCAGTCATACTTTTTCCAACAGGGGTGACCCCAGGTACAATATCTTCAGACCGTTCTTTCTCAACATCTAATTTATGAACCTCAGCTTGCAATGCCCCACGTAGTTCTTGTCTTGTGCGCTCGTTCCAAATCAAATCAGCCCGATTATGATCAAGGCTAAAAGCTCGCCAAAATTCAGGCCAATTACAGAGTAGCCTGCCAGATCCAACAGGAGTGTTCTCCACAACAACCTGAGCTGGAGCAGGAAGTCCCAACTCTTGATTGGCATCAGCACAGTCAATATTTGGTTCTGATGCCTCATTTGTGTTAGTACTTGGAACGTCAATTGAAGAAGGAATAACAGATTGATCATGTTGGGCTAACCCGGAAATATCACCGATGACACTGTCACTCGGATGAGCAACAGATGTTTGAATGGTTGAAACCGTACCAGCATTTGACTGGCTCGAGCGATCACCAATCTCAAAATTATTATGTGGCAAATTTTGATCTTGAGATGTTATCACTCTACCTGTACGGCCTCTCCTCTGGAGCAAGCGTCTCTGTCGTCTACTATATGATCTTTCCTGATTTGACTCCTCATGCAGGACTCCATCAGATCGTGTGTGTAAATATGCAACAAGCCCAGGAGGCAAAACTCTAGATAAAAAATCTAAAGCAGGTTGATAGGAGTCTGCCCATAGAGCAACTAACTGCCGACTAACCTCACGTCTCTCACCAGCAGGAAGGAAAAATGCATGTGACAAATGCCTTAGTATAGCACCATCTCGTAAAGCAGCATCACGCATTGACTCTGCTGCAATTGCATCTTCTTCTGCAATTGTGCGCATTATCACAGCCACGGTTTCTCTTACACTTTCAGCTGGATGTCCAAAGAGTGCAAACAAGCGACGCTTGAGGCCAGCCACTTGTCGTAATAATTCAACAAAAACTGGATATTGAGTGGTTTCACCATGTGGTTCACATATCATAGCATCAAGAACTTCAACAACAGCCATGGAAAGCAAAGGAGAAATAGACATTGGCTTCAGTCTGTTGACAAGAATAACCACATAACCTTGATGAGCAAACAACACTGACTTGGTATGCATGATTGTAGCATGCCGCTCTCCTTTAGAATCTGTCAACAGATTTGAATCTCCAGGCCCACCACCAATAAGCACTGCAATTAGGCCTGCAGCTTCAGCCGCTACACCCTCAGAACCATTTCTAAGCAAACCCATTATCCTCCCAACAGCAGCAGGAAATGACATCACATGTGAGGCTGCACTTGTTGATGCTAATAATCGACGTAAACATGAGATGAAGCCCATTACAGTTGCAGCTGCTTTAGGTGAAGGAGGTGGCAATGGAGGGGACTCGGGAGGAAGATTTGGTGCAGCTGGAAGCATCGTGATCAAGGCCATGAGGGTCACCTCTGGTACTTCAATATTGGAAGGAACTCCACTGTAATGTATACATGCATTAAACTCCCTTATTCTACGCCAAAGTTTAGCTCTTGATCCAGGTATAGAACCACTTTCAGCCACGGCATCTTTAGCAGCTGCTGCCAAGTGCTTCAAATGCATGGATGCATTTTCCAAATCAATGGCAGATTGTTGTTGGCCCAATTGTAGGTGGACTCTTCCACAAGGTGGATCGATACGGTGACCAGGCATTGTTAGCCTAGGTAACACAGGTACTGGGTACTGACCCTAAAGGTAACCATCAGAAATGAAAATAGACAACATTAAGTTACCCATGAATCCAACATAAATATCCATTATGGATGCTAAATAGCAAAACAAAATGAAGATAAATACATCATCTACCTACTTCTGTTTGCAATACATCCCGAATGGCTGCAAGTAAGTTATCCCGAGATGTACTGGCATACACCTGTTTTTCATGCCATGTCCATTAAAAGTTCATAAAACAATATTAATCTAAAAATTTAAAAGGCAAGCTCACATGAACAGGACATCCATCGTTGAATTCAATTGCAAACATCTGGGGCTCCTCAGCAAACCGCACAAGGGCGCTGACAGCAGATAAAGGACGAACTGTAACCGCCTGTACACAAAAGTTATGATGATTTACAAAATTTCATCAGACATGCAATATACATGTGTAATCATGCTGAATGGTTGCCCTAACATTTCTGTTCACGTTTTTTTGATCATTTTCCCTTTTGAATTTGTGATATGAAAATAGGTAGCCTATGAATTGATTATGAATCCAATACCTATTGTCATTATATTACCAAATTTGACTGAAGAAACAAACCAGAAATCTGAAATCAGGATGTGTCCATTATGTAGAATGTAGACATGAGCATCAAAATTGTTTGAGTAAAATATAGTCGATATCCATAACAATTATTAAATCAAGATTAATTAATTATTAACTTCTATTAAAAAATCCCTCTTTATTGAAAAAAAAAAAGTTTAATAAATTAATACTTGGATAAAACAAATTTTTAAACAATTGTTGTATCAACTAAATAAAAATTACTAATTTATATTTCAATTGTTGTAAATGTGCTAAACCAATCAATTCAAATCACTTCACATTCAGAATATTTAAAAATGAAATAGGAATTTCAATATCAACATATTTTATTTATTAATCAACTCAATTTAGTAGGGGCAACGAATAAAGAAGTGGGCTTATTAAGAGCCATTCAAATGAAATGTAAATGGGATAACAATCCAGTAACTTGGAAAGGCAAAGTAACAGGTAGTTACTATTCGTACGACAGGTAGTTTTACTATTCTAACCCGATGAGGGTACATGAGCAGGTAGTTTACTGACCCAGCCCGAAAGGGTGTAGAGACAGGTAGTTTTACTGTTCTACCCTGATGTGGGCACATGAGTAGGTAGTTACTGTTCTAATCTGAAACGGGCATTGTGACAAGTAATTTACTAATCTTAGGAACATGTAGATGTTGCCCGACACCATTTGGGAGAATCTACTGTTTTGAGCTTAGTAGGTAGATAGGTATGGAGTACAGCCACCTTTAGAACGAAAGGGGCTCTTCCACACCGAAGAGTAGTACCTTAGGGCCTTTTCATGGCCACAGTGACTCCAAGCGCTTTTTGCGCAAGACTAATAAAGGTCCTAGACATACATGAAACCTAGAGCCAAGAAAAAATAGAAAACCTCTAGGTTGTGAACCTGAGAGGGATTGAGTACTCCTTAAAGGAGGTATGCTGAGGGTAGTTGTACATTGACCTACCAAGTTCGGTATAGCCGTTTAGCCATAGTTTGGGCGATCGTTAAAAATAGTTATGAGCACATAGCTTAAGTTTCCGTGTATAGGATTAAGTCCGACAAGAGCCTACAAGTACGGTCAATTTTTTTAGTGGCAAGTTTTATACGATCAGGTTAATGATATGGACTACATCCAGCGCCACTCTTTTTCTGTGTAGCAACCACTTCTCTGCCAACAGCAAGAGGACAACATTCATCATCTCTTGTGGAATTCTAGCTTTTACATTCTATTTGGACTAGATGGTTGAAGACCTTCAGTGTGCAACTGGCCTGAAGGACAGATAGCTTCTCTATGATTGAGAAAGTTTTCATGAGTAGGGCCAAGTGTTAGAGGCAAGCACGCTTCATCTCTATTGTTTGGAGCATTTGACTTGAGAGGACTAAGAGGATTTTAGAGAGGTTGAAAGATCTAGGGAGGAGGTTTAATGCCTCTTTCAGGGCATCTACTAATAAACTCTTTTGTAATTATGATCTTGGCATGATTTTGTGGGATTGGAGTCCTGTTATTGGATAGTAAGGAGAAAATTTGAAATTCATCATATTTATTAATATGATAAACCACATCATATCTCTTACATAATCAAGATCTTGAAACTATCCTTCAAAGGCCTTGATAAAGAATTAAAGTTTCATGCTTGAAGGCGTATAACTTATAGAAGCTTCTTGCACAAAGGGAAGATGGTTGTGAGGGTGACCGTGAGTAAAAACAATAATTTCATAGGAGCTGATTCACAGGGAAAAATCAAGTATAATAATAATGGTAATCCCAATTCCCAACGTAAACTTTGATGGACAGGTGAGCAGAAAATCCATGAGAACTAAGCAAGATAGCAGTACAAGAAGTAATGAACTGTTCAAATTGATGACACACTAATTAAAAAACAAAAAGCTAAATGTTTGTCCACTTACTTCATAATTTTCTGGGCGTCTTTCAACTATTGAGACTTTTGTAAGAATGAGTTGACGAGACACAGCATCACCATGTTCACCAAGTCCTCCTTTAGGGCCGACTCCCAAACTCAATCCTGGAACATTTAAAGTTCCATGTGCAGCAGACCGCAGTCTTGTAACAGACCAGCCACCGCATGGGGTTTCATCAGCTCCAACAGCCTCTTTTGCTAGATTTAATACATTTTTTCAAATGAGCTATAAATATAAACAAGCGGAATTTTAAAAAACAATGGAAAAAGTACATATAAGATGGGAAATGGTTCAATTAATTACCCCTTCGATTTATGTACTCCATCACAGTGAGAGATTGTGAACTATCCACTGAAAGTGACAACCCTACCATGGATTTTGCTGTTTTCGTCTACAATAAAGTAGACTTCAAATTAGAAATTCTTATACATGTTAAACCTCTCAGGGTAATTGTTTTGGTCATTCCTCCCTGATGAACAACCTCAGATTTACACAAACTGCTAGCCAACAAGATGCCAAAATTAAGAGTTATGCAACAGTGAGTTTTTAACCTACCAAAATTGAGATGATTGCACTGTTTGAAGTACCAGAAGAAGCTTGAAAGGCTTTCGATTTCCTTCCGTATAAAGGGCATAGAACAAAACCACCAAATTCAGCACTTCTTTTCCCATAAGCATCAGGTAGAATTATAATTGCAGGAGAGCTCATATCTCTAAAGTCCAAGCACCAACGAAGTTCTCCGGATCCTACGTCTAGTAGCTCGACTCCAACATTAGAAACTTTTAATTTCTGTAAAAGCAAGCAGACATAATGCCAAACCATTCAGCAACTGAAGCTAATCAACACAATAGGCGTGGGCATGTGAACGGAATTACTAGTAGTCATACACAAAAGCCCTTATCAATAGTCTCATCATTTTGATTCAGCTCTTCTATAGCCGACAAGAAAAGTATAACGACAGCAGCAAACATCTAATTTTTCCCAAGTTAAAGACAAGGTAAACACAACTTTCTTTCAGTTTCTTGAATCAGGTATTCTTAACCATTGGTTGCAGCCTAAGAGGTGTACATTGAGCTAGAAGAGTTCCTTGACACAATTGCAATGTTTAAACATTTATTTTTATTAAAAAGAATAAAGAAAAATGGTAAATAGCAAATAGTTCGCCACTCTATTCTGGATTCAGGCAAAGGAGGAAACTTACAAAGGGAACCCACTCCGAGCTTCGTCGCCGAAGATGAAGCACCGAAAACTCAGCAACCGGGGCCAATCTATTCCACCTAATTCTGTGCAACGCCGTTAATATACTCGCTCTGTATTTGGAAGAGAACTTCATCCCCTTGAACTTTCCGCGCCCATCCGTGCGAACACTGATGTTAAACTCGTTCGAATTGTCATCTCGCCCAATAATCGGCGTGGCACCCTCGTAGTCATTGGCGACATCGTATGAATTGGTCACCGCAAGTGTGGAAGGGTCTAATGTAATGATTGAAGCGGCCGAAATGCATAGAATCCGCTTGTAGCGGCCACGCCACGAGTGCTTAATAACCAAATAGCGCGCCAAGTATTCTGGCTCTTCGGGAGGCGCAGAATTGGAAGAATGAGCAGCGGATTGTTCCATCGAAGGAAGACGAGCAGGAGCTGGCCGAAAATCAGACGTAAGCCGGTTCACAGATTCGATATTGGCAAGGTAAGCAAGAGTATGGGCAGGAGGCACATTGCTAGATCGTAGAGAGAACCAGAGTCCCGCGCCGGATTGGACAGATGCAGCCGCCGACGGGCTTCTATGAGACCGAGACTGATTCGCCCCCAGCTCTGACGGTTATATATCCAACTCTCCAGCTTTGAATTGAACAAACAAAACCCTAATGAACTTTAATCATAAAAGAATATTCTGCAAAAAGAAATTGATCAGCCGAAATCCGTGAAATTGATCATGCAAATAGTAGAAGGGCATTTGATTCCCTCGATTGAATTCGATGAAGACTTATCATCAGACAACCAATTGTAAATTACTTGAGAAAGAATTTAGCCCGATCGTCGGAGGAGGAGGAGGAGGAGGAGGAGGAGGAGGAAGAAAACCCGAAAACAGGTCGGAACGATTGTTCCCAACGTTGAGAGGCACCACTGTCAGTTGGACACCAAAATTGAGGTCGAGGTTATCGTCACCTGTCAGTGACCATCTAAGAACGTGGCATCAATCCGATTGTTGAATGTGTTTAATCTAAGCCGTTGGTTCGCGGGACGCAACGCAATTAAATCCATCCCCTTGATTGAGGGATTTACTTAGCGATGTGAAATTACGAAGTCAACTGCCTCGGATGGTAATGGTAACATTATAATAAATTGAGGATGAGGAACATTTTTATTATAATATCCTCGATTCGATATACTTTTATTTGACAAAAAAGAGGCGTATCTAGAAGAAAAATACTGATGTAATTCAACTCAAGAAGGGAAAAAAAAATGATGATAATTCAACGCCTTTTTTAGATTCATAATATTCTTTTTAAAACCCTAAATTTTATTCTCACAATTTAATCTCTTTTCACGTCCATAAACTAAAAAACAAAAAAAAAAACAAAAAGAAACTTCTTGGCGTCGCCCGGACTCGAACCGGAGACCTTCAGTGTGTTAGACTGACGTGATAACCAACTACACCACGACACCAGATGTGAACATGCTTTGATTTCCAAATATACCTTTACATTTTAAGTATTAGTTCTCTCCACCATATCTCCACCTTAGCTATGGTGGAGAGGTAGACCACTTAGTTGAATGATGAGAAATAATTTTAAAAAGTAATAAATGGAAATTTTTCACAACAATTCACTTGGAGTTATATTTATGCCCATCTCTTTTCCAATTCGACTCACTTTCATCTTTCACGTGAGAACGATACAGGGTTACTGAGATCAATATCGGATAAGTAATTTTTTTACACCATCGTAACTTTGTATTATATAAATATGAGTGTGGTAAATCTTGTGATTTCATAATGCTTTATTTGAAGGTCATACTGTTTGATATCAAAATTAGCGATAAAATTTCTATATAATCATTCCCATATATATTTTATTATTTGAAGGTTGAAGTTTTTTTTTTTTCTTTTTTCCTTTCTTCGTCTATATAAATGGTACGCAAAGAAGACACAACATAAACAAATCTAAATGAAGTAGTAGAGATAGCTGTGGTAAAGGCAATAGCAAAAGTACGAGTCTTCGTTAATCACCTACCAATAGAGACTACCGGAGAAGGTCCTCAATTTCTTTAGGAGGTAACCAAAGCAACATACCAAAAAAAAAAAAAAAAAAAATAATAATAATAATAATAATAAAATCTTATCCTATTTTTTAAAAATGGGGGTTTTTAGATGAGTGTCCGAATTTGTAAATTTAATTATATTAATATTTCAATATTTGAATAATCCGAATCAGATTATTATTTTTTTAATTCTTTTGAAAATTAATATTGAATTTCATATTGATGTATGAGTTACCAAATATACTTCGAAGGGTTTTGTTGTCGTCCGGTCAGTGTTCCTTTTATGGTTATTTCCTCTGGTAATTCTGGCGAAGTTAGCTCCAATCCAATTCCATGGCCTGCAAATCTCTCGTTGCACACAGATTTCATAACTTATCCATTGTCTCTTCCCTTTACAACGCTTCGAAGATTTCCCGGACGACGTATCCAATGTTGTCTACATTTCGACCAGCAGTAACCCGCTCGATATCGGTCGCCGCCGGCAGCTTCTCTTGGGACGACGTTGTGCACATTTCTTTACCATCAAGCTTTCAGGACGATCCTTCAGATCTGACGGGCTATTTCGAGAAGGTCAAGCTCTGCAATCGTGGATCAGTACGTCTCTTTCTCCTTTTCTTGTTTGGATGTACAACCTAAAGATACAAGGTTATTCATGCTAGGATTATTCGCGTTTATAAATAATGAATATAATGAATAGTATCTTCATCGATAGGAGAAGGCCCTCCCGGAGAAAACTAAAAGTAAAACTCTGAGAACTTACATTCAAAGTGGGCAATATCACACCACCATTGTTGAGAGTCGTGATTCCTAACATGGTATTAGAGTCATTCCAATAGAATCCTCAAGTGTCGAACAAAGAAGTTGTGAGTCCCGAAAATGCAGTCAAAGGTGACTCAAATGTCGAACAAATAGTGTACTCGCATTGTTACAAGGTATTTAAGGGAAAATCAAAAGTAAAACATCCGAATAAAGTGGACAATATTTGGAGAGTCGTTCCTTGTCTGTCTGTTTGAATGTTTTAAATTGAGTAAATTTTCTTACAGGATACGCAATCTGAATTTCTCCCGTTTGTCATCGACAACCAAATTGTTGGCTACGTGCACCATGGGTGAGGCTCCTGTGTTCTGTCTGGACAACGTTACGTATGTTGAAGATATGATCCATCTGTGTTGCCAATTCTTACTTGCCTTCATTTCATCAAAATTAGCCTGTGCGCAGTTGCAATATACTGTGGATAGGCTCAATTGATCGTTTTGATGTACTTCATGCAGTTTCGCTAAACACCTGAAGCAGTATCCGAATGTCTTTATCTTCCCCCGAGATGATTGTGGTCAATTGGGCGCTTACTTAACCTTGCATGAATCGTTGAAGACACCTGAAGATAGGACGCATGCAGTTGGAGATGTAGTTAAGTGTTTGGGTGAAGAAGTCATTCCAGGTACACGGAATGAGGTACTGCTTGTGATTCCAAATTTAAACCGATGATTGCATTACTTTTCAGTGTCTTTCTGTTTGCAATCGTTGCATAGAAAGAAAGAAAAAAATCGCCATCTTCTGTTTAATGCTCAAATAAACTTGTCCTTTTTAGATAGTTAATTTTTGAACTAGACAGTACTTCATGTGGCTAACTGTGGATAACCATGAACTCTGTCAGCTATACCCTGTTACTTCGTCCTTTGGTGCGTCAAGCTTCTTCTCACTCGAACGAGCTGCGGCTCCTTATTTTGGAATAAAGGTGCGAATGTTCCCCTTTTACAGCTTTGTGGAAATTTATAATTTTTTGTTCTAACTCCTGAAACGCACTTTGGAAGCTATGTTTTGATCCTGCTTTTAGTTTGGCCCTTGAGCATAGCAGGCCATTTGATTTGTTGAATCTGTTTACACACGTTTGGTTGTTTGGTCCAAGTAAAATTGGAGCCATTATATTTATTGTCATTCTGAATACAAAAGCAAGATTTGAAATAACTGATGATTTTGCAAACAACTTTCTGGTGCTAAAATTTAGCACCAGAAAAGCTTAAGAGGGTAGTTTCTTAATATATACTTGCAGGTTAAGTGAAACTTTTTGAAGGGTTATATAGAATCTCCCTCAATGCTATGGTGTAAATGGAAAATTCCTTTTGAGTAGGGTAAAGCATACGTCACTTGTAGGTTGTAGCAGTTCTCTGGTGTTGTTCACACATGGCTGATTTACTTACAAAAGAAGAGCCCAGACATTGAAGTGAAATTTATTGTTGAATGTGCATGTCGGAGATGGAAACTGGCTACTTGGTTGTAAATAGCTGAAAGTTCTACTACTCCACTACTTGGTTTCTCTAACTTTTGTCTGCCTTATCGTGGTGCGTTTCCTAGCACAGGTTTATGGAGTTCATATGAATGGTTATGTTGAGAGGGAGGGAGAAAAGTTTTTGTGGGTTGCGAAAAGGAGTCAAACAAAGCCAACTTTTCCTGGAATGTTGGATCATTTAGTGGCTGGAGGGCTGGTACGTAATAAGTAATAGCTAACTGTTGCAAGTTTCCTTACATGTGCTTCTGTCACGTGAAAATGTGAAAAATGATGACTATTCTGTTTTTCTTCATGATTGGATGATCTCTGGGTGTTAGTTCCCTTATTCTTTTTCGTTTCTTCTTTTAGATGTTTGTAGTTATATAGATACTTTCCAGTAGGTATCATTTAGCCTTCAAACCTTCTTTCAATTTGGTTCATAATATTTTCAAAGTTTTAAGTAATAATACCCTTTAGATATCAAAATATTTCAACGAAGTCCATGTCCCTACTTGATAATTCGTTGAAATTGAAAAAGGAATGGTGAAATGAAATTTTAAAATATTACTTTCTGTGAGAAAAAGTCGTTTGAATGTTAAATATCCATCTCATCCCATTTAACTAAAAAATTCGACCTCCCTATTTATTAAAGATAAGATATATATTTAGAATTGAAAAAGAACGTAACTTATATATAAAAAATATTTCGACGCCATATCACCCTTGTTTTATTAATTTCATTCATTTATTGAATAAGGACTTGATCGAACATTTTGATACCTTGAGAGATGTAAACTTTAGAGGCTGACTTATATATTTAACCTTTCTGGCATGTAGTATTACATCCTGGCTCCTGCTATGATGAATCAGAATCTGTTTGTGTTTCAGCCAATATGTATGTCTAGTTTGTTAATCTTAGTTTATGTATGCAACAATTATTGATGTTTACTTTGTTTGGGTAATAAAGTTGAATAAGTTAAATAACAAATTAGACAAGATTTTGATACTACAAATTTCTTGACGAGTTACAACTTATTAATAAATTTCTAGTTATACAACAGTGGAAACGTCTATACCTACGGATTTGAAAACATAGTTGTGCAACCCTTGATAATAATCAGAGGAAAAAGAGATGAGGAGATATAAAGTTAGAACTATGCCCTTGAGTGCTGAATACCGTACTTCTTGTGCCTTTATAGCTAGCCCCTGACATTTTGATAGTGACAGCCTCAGGGCATCCCTTGTGGGGAGAATGTGATGAAGGAATGTGAGGAGGAAGCAGGCATACCGAGATCAATATCAAAAGGGTAATTCCCTTGCAAGAATTTGAATATAATTTCTCACCAATATAACCTTCGTGTATTACATGGTTGTGGTAAGCCTGGTGGCTTCACATAATGCTTTTGTTTTAGGGCCATACCAGTTGGTGCCATTTCATATACAGACATCAAAGGTTTTAGTTACAAGCGAGATGTTCAATTCTGTTACGATTTAAAGCTTCCTGAAAGCTTTATACCGGAGAATCAAGGTTAGCTAATTTGATACATTTTTGTTTACATGGAAATTCAATGTTTAACTAACAAGATATATTACGTTGTATTAATCTAGACTAGCTCCTAACGACTCTCTTTCTTTGTCTGAGCGCCGGTGTATATATTCTGCATCATATTGTTTTATTATTTTGTTTCACTACAAGTTTTTGTCTAACTAGCTCGAACTTTTGTCAGATGGGGAGGTTGAAGGATTCATGTTGTTGCCTGTGACAAATGTTGCAAATGTGATTCGGAGGACACAGTTATTCAAGCCTAATTGTACTCTTGTCATTATCGATTTCCTATTTCGACACGGGTACTATATACTTTCTTCTCTGAATATACCTTTGTTACACAGCCATTATTTGATTTAGTTATAACTCCAAGTGTACGTCTTGGTTGTTAACATTTGTGGTTCAACCAAATTGTCATGAGTACAATCTTTTCTAAACCACATAGAATGTATTTGATTGGTGATCTAACAACTGGATGAAAATACTTTATACCTCTACTTCTCAGGGTATCCTTAATGAGTCTACAGTTGTTTGTATTCATGCGTTTAAAAACTTGCAGGTACATTAATCCCGAAAGTTCGGGGTACTTGGAGCTACTGCAGAGTTTGAGAAGTGGGACCTGCTTCTGATAAAACAATTCGTCCAATACGTTGATGATAGAAAAATCAGGTTAATTTGTTTCAATATCGAATCTGGATTGTTACATACTGTTTATTGTTTTTGCAGAACTTTCTTGTTCACTAGATGTATTTGTGAAGCCAAACAAACTCTGTTTGGTACATCTATTAAATGAAAACACATTAACAAAAGTACACCTGAAAGCCCACTACATGGAAACAATTTGAATCATGAACTCCCCAGCCACTATAAACACACTACACTTCACACTGACTTGCATTATTCACTTACATTTCTAACCCAAGATTTGACTGAGAACTATTGAATATCAAAAGCCCAGGATTTCACCAAGAACTTGAAGCAACTGGAGGTGTGCAGTTAAGTGAGGGAAGTGTCCATTAGTGTTAATAACTCTCACTGTGCAACTGCCCTTGATTTGCTTCTGCATAAAGATGGCAACCGAGGCAGGGGCGGCAACGTCGGTTTTAGTGTGTAGGATGGTGCATGGAATGTCGACCTTTTCAAGAATCCCCCTCTCATCCACTCCGAACACTGTCTTAGCCAAGGACACTGCAACTTCAGGCCTCATCTCATGCAAGCATTTCCGCAACCTGCTCAGTGACAGAGGATCAGCTTCGTCTACAACCAGAGAAGAAAACTGTGTGGCCCAATTTTCGTAGTTGGCTTCCATATTTGCTATCATTTGCTCGATGTCCGATTGGTCGAAGCCGCCTTCATAGTCTTCTGTATTTATATACCTAACACAATGATTAATATGTTGTTAGAACTTAGAACTTTGGAGCAGAAAGAATTACATTTCAGAACCGTTTTTAAGCAACTCAGCCCTTTTCACCTTGCTTTCAAGAATACATTCATCAAATTGATTCGCTCTTATAGTATAGGGGGAATTACAGAAACAATGAAATAAAAATTGTATATTGTATTTATTACTTTGAAATTTACAAATATAATAGCATATAGAGATTGAAATTAACCAGAGGAATAAACAATTAAATAAACCCATTACATAATTGACTTAAAAGTTTGATGTTCAAATGTTTACTTTTACATAGTTGAACAGAAAAAAAAAATATAATGATGACATAGATAGATGCTAAAACATATGTTATATTATATATATAATAAATAATAATAATAATATTACATAAGCAGAACATAATGAAAATATTAAAGAGACAAACAATAATAATTAAAAAAAACAATTTTTTTAAAAAACCAATAATAATAAATAAAATAAAATAAGCAATAAAAGAACAAATACGTGCGGTCAAGGAACTCGAAATCTATTGGGCTCTGCCTCGGGCAGATTTAAAATCCAGCCGTCGATGAGTTTCCATATATATTATTCTTAAAAGTTTTTATTATTTAGTAATTAAATTTGACGTTGATATCAAAACCGACCTTAGCTCAGTTGGTAGAGCGGAGGACTGTAGTGGGTATCAAATCCTGAAGTAATCCTTAGGTCGCTGGTTCGAATCCGGCAGGTCGGATTTTTTTTTTTTTGTTTTTTTTTGTTTTTGTGTTTCTTTAAGAAGAAAAAAAATCCCTTTTTTGTACTTAAAAATCATGATTCATTTTCCTGTAACTTCATAAGATCCAATTTGACTTGAGATTTCTACTTCTAAGATTGAATAAGTTTGAGGGGAAAGAAGTATTATTTGACCATTTTTACCAAGACCCATGTGCCCATATGCCCACCAACACCTTACACAGGTTCAAAAGAATTTGTCGAAAAGACAAAGAATTGTTTGATTTTGAATTAAAATCAATAAAAATACCTGGGAGAAGAACAGAGCAGAATGAGTCTTTGAAACAGGTCAGGTCTTTTAGTGGAAGCAATGCAGCCAATAAGGCCAGACATGGAGTGGCCAAGGAAGATGGTGGAGGTGAGGCCAAGCTCATCAAGGAGAGCAATGAGATCTTCAGCAAAAGCATAATAGGAGGAGTACTTTTGAGGATCATACAAGTTGGGATCTTTGATGGAACCCCAAAATGTCCAATCAAAAACAACAACACGGTACTTCTGGCTCAGTTTCCCAACCATATTGTCCCATAATGACTGGTTGGTTCCGAACCCATGAGCCAAAACCATTGCTTCCCTCCCCGAACCCATTACCTTAGCGTTTAGGGCCATCGACAGTGGCCCATTTTCCACCATAACAACCATCGCACCAAGAAAGAAAGGACTAAGAATAAGATGAAGGCTTGTGTGTGAGTGTGTGGCTCAGCCTATGGCTGTCTTTATAGGGAATAGAGGGGTGGGGTTGCTTATACAAACTTAAAATTAAAAAAAAGATCAAAATAAACACAAATTTTACCATATTTATTTTTCGTGATCGAAAACGGTGGATCACAATCTTAACGGTCTCATTAAATAATTTCTCGGCTCAAAAAGTAGGACGTTGTCTTTTAGTTTTAATTATTTATGAAGGCTGAAGATAAGTCCAATACCCACCTTTTCTCATTTATTTCCCCTCCGTCCCCACCACGTTGTATTCCAAAGCCCTTCATTTAATTAATTTATTTTTTATTTTAGTTTATATATTTTATACAAAATTACCACAAACCCCAAGATGAACAAAAGTGCTCTTTTGTTTGTTTTCGCCCATTTCTAAACAATAATCATTCAAGTCAACCATATGTCACAAAATTATGATATTTTTGGTTCCCACCTTCTATTTTATATCACTATATCTAATTATTATTTTGAAATTTTTATTTACTTCTATATTAAATTATTTCGTATTAGTTGCGAGAGATATGTACTATAAATTTTATTGGTTGTCGAAAAGAATAGTCAACTTTGATGATTTCGACTTGTTATCTATCTCCAAGGGCTGCTGCCATTTATGCTGACCACATTTTTTTATTTTTAAATTAAAATGAATGATTAATGCATTCATTAATTAACAAGTGTTTCGGTTGGGAGTGAGTCCCACATTGGCTAATTTAGGAAATGATCATGAGTTGAAAGGAATACATCTCCGTTGGCATGAGGCTTTTTGGAGAAGCTCAAAGCAAAAACATGAGAGCTAATGCTCAAAGTGGACAATATCATATCATTGTGGAGAGTCATGATTCCTACATGATATAGAATCATGCACTAAACTTAACCAGGACAATAGAATCCTCAAATATCAAATAATCCTTTCAATATTGAAACTCAAGATCTTATGCATGCATCATCCTCCAAGCCCTACTGCGTCCTCCAAGTTTAGGCTTGATCTCATTTTTGTGAACAAGAGAACAACTTAGTAGTTAAAATATCTATTCATTTTCGAAGAATTTTACAAATTGATTATTATTATAAAAAAAAATTAAAAAAAAAGTGGCAGGTTCTAGAATTTGGTGTAAATGTGAAGTGGGGTTGGCTGCTATTAAAGCCAAAAGGTGAAATGTAAGAGAGGAGAGATTGTGGTTTGTGTTGATGATTGGTGTGGTTTGGACAATCCGTTTGTTTGAACATTAAAAGCTGAAAGAAGCTCTCTGGTCTATGGAGCAGAGCCTTTAATGGCGGAAGTGGACGGTTGAGGGAAGCAATTAGCCATCCATTAACACATCTTGCCTTCAAAACTGTGACTTTTCAAATGTATCTGCAATGTCCATGGCTCCTCATTTATTAGGCCGCTTCCTAATTGTTTGCATTTTTAGATAAATCCAACGATTCTCTCCACCACAAACTAAGATGGACTGAAAATATCCCATTCTCACTGTAATAAATGCACCATTATAGATTCAAAAACCTATAACTCACAACCGAGCATAACTAGAATGTTAAGATCGCACAACAACACAACACTCGATCTAAATGTAAATCTAAATGAACACAAAAAAACATGATAGAGAAAATGCAAGGAGAACTCCGGCTAAAGGTTTTGTATTGATAACTACATATATGTCCGACAGGAGAGAATATAGAGGGATATATATATATGGTTTAACTTACCATAAACAGCTAGATATATCATCTACTATATATAACTATTTATTGGCTTTTTTGACATTTTACCAAATATAGTTTTACTATATATAACCGTTGACACGATGCATCAGACTCCATAACCTAAGGTAGAAATCTAACCAAGATTGAAAAGATGACGGATTGACTCTTTGAGCTGCACTTAAAAAGAGCTTTATGAACCATAGGAGATGCCATAAGAGAACAACAAAAGAAGCAGATAAATTTCTCTAATTTACTGTTTGAGATTCATATTTCACCATTTCAGCTGCTTTTAAGCATCTATTACATTACAATATTACATGAAAAAGGACTGAAAAAAAAAGGATTTATCTATCTCTAACTCCATCCAAACTGGGATGCTTTTAATTCAACAATCTTGATTTCTCTTAGCCTAAGTTTTAAATTTGCTGTAACTCTAAACTGCCTGCAGGAAAGGACACCCCAAGAAAAATATATGATATTACAATAATGGAAGCTTTATCAGAGAAGTCCTACTTAAACACAAAATTTAGGAATTCTATATTTTACCTGGGCAGGAGTTAGCTGAGGAACATCAACTAACCTCTCCATCATTTGCAGTTGATCATAGGGAGCAATCTACACATTAAATAATAAGGTTTACATTAGAACTACCTTATAAAACACAGTTGACTTTTGATTTCTTTCCTTCCAAATCCTC
This sequence comes from Cucurbita moschata, assembly GCF_002738365.1. Taxonomy (NCBI): domain Eukaryota; kingdom Viridiplantae; phylum Streptophyta; class Magnoliopsida; order Cucurbitales; family Cucurbitaceae; genus Cucurbita; species Cucurbita moschata. The sequence continues at coordinate 497,724 of NW_019268541.1, forward strand.
AACCAGGAATGGGAACTTTTAGCAGGCTACACACTTGAAATGAAATGATTCATTCGTAATTTGTACCAAAATCACTCTCTGCTTGATAGACACAAGAAAAATACAAACACAAAAGGAGTTTTAATGTGTCTTATCCCCTACCTGCTTCTTTTTATCTGATCTTTCCTTGTTAACATAAAGGAAATTTTTTTGTAATTGCATAGTCTTCACCGGCCATTAAGCATGTTCGTTTTCCCCACCCCCACCGAAATGGGAAGGGGGAGGGAAGAAAAATGCATTCCTCATCCTCGTTCCCAACTCTATTATTATTAATGTTTTTTTTTTTTCATATGATAGAATTTTAAATGATTTGAGACTATATTATACTATTTAAATTTAAACTTTTAAGAATGATGGGTTCAACATTTTTAACTATATATATTTTTTTTAATTATTTTAGTTTTTTGTTAAGTTCTTCAAGAATTTCTTTGAGATTTTTTTCATTGAAAATTGACCATTTAAATATAGATTTTCAATAAAACAATCAATCTATTTTATTGATTTTTTTTTTCTAAGAAAACTAAATGAAGAATAATTTTTCACAAAGAGTCTAATCTCTGTGAATTTCTTGCAGAAAATTTCCGCACCAATCTCCACATAATTAAATGAAAAGTTTTGCCAGGACAGGGAAGCCATTCCTCCCCTACCTGCCTTGTGAACATCCCAACCGGCCATGCCCTCTTGGAGGGGCAGAGTGTGGAATCAGAATGGGCCAGAAGCAAAAAAAAAAAAAAAAAAAAAAAAAAAAAACTTAGAATTTTCCAATAGGATCATATGTAGACAGTCATCACTCTAGCTACCTGTCCCCAGATTTTAAAATAGTTGGTTTGGAAGTCGGTCAATATCCTTCGCATTTACTTGTGACATCAGTGTTAGGTATATGTTATAATTCTTGAGATCTTTGTGTTTTTCCCACTTGAAGATGAGATAAGGTTAGTTATTGTGTTGACTTCATTATTTGATATTGGCATATTAATTGGCAAACTTCCAATGTTGAAAAAGCCCAATCTGTATGGCTAATCCTCCCCTCTGGCATTTTCTTCTTTTTAATGAATCTATATCTTACCCAAGAAAGAAAAAGGATAAAGAAAACGTCCCCCCTCCCCAAACATCAATAATATGGACTTGATCATTTCAATTTATCAATCAAATTCAATCCTGCTCACCTGGTTAAATCCGTCGGGCCAGGTAATTGTCACAGCATAGTTCCCCATGGGCTTGATTTCCTCAGGTTGAATGTCTTCTGGAATATCAGCGTACTGCAGTTTTTGCTCACCTGTCCATTCGTCCTGTTTTGGGGGGAAAAATCAAAATCCTCAAGTTTTAGGGCTTGAGATAATCAGCCTTAATATCGATCAATCACTAGAATAAAATGTTAATCAACCATGAAAGAATACTGATCAATGTTCTGTTCCCACAAAGAATATATCGTTTGCTTTGATAAATGATCATGTAATGTCAAAGAAAAAAAAAACTAGATGATCAAGTAGAAACTAGAAAGTTTTGGCTGCCAGGAATCGCTCCATTTATTTATTGCTGTATCAACCAAGTCTCAATCACTAGAATCCTCTACACACCTATATGTGATGAGTCATCACAATCATGGCTATGGAGGAGCTGGGTTTAATAGCCTGATTACAATTCAAAGTTTTCTACCCCTAATATTGTATTAGTAAGCTGATGTGAAATGACAGGCATGAAACTGACTCCGCCAGCCACCAGTTTTTTTCGTTGACCGCTTACTAGTAATTATCATAAATTTCAAATGGCATCACAAACTTCACGATGTGAGTAGAGCAAGGCACAGTGAAAACTAATGAGCAATTATCCTTCAACCATATATTCCAAAAATCCCAAGTAATTATCTTCCAAAAAAACAAAAAAAAAAAAAGTAATGCCAAAAGATGAAATAATATTACAAGGATAAAACTGTTTCATCTGAAAGTACAAAAGCTAACAGAAAAGTATAGTGAATTAGCCAATAAACGAGGAAGATGGAATGCCATTCCCGCATCCCCTATTACGTTTAAGTTCACACAGACGAACATGGACCACTGTGTGTGCTCGGTCTATAAAAGGATACTTTCGTTTTTGACTATCAAGTCAACATTAAAAAAGTCGTACATAAATAAGCTGGCAGACTGTTTTCTTCATCAGTTAGTATATGTACATATCAAAAATAAGAACCAAGAAGAACATGGTTGAATTTTAGGGCGATCTAATATCTTGAGGAAAATATATAGAACACCAATATTGTATCTCGCCCAGGAAAAGAATTAATGAAAAGAAAAAACTAGTAAAGGTAGATACAAATGTATGTATGAAATTGTTATATAGAAGAGATACAGTCAGATGCATGCAATAATACGCTTAGATTGAAATTGATAGCCAGCGTTTCCAAATCATTATTCAGATTTTGTAATTAAATTTTAATATTTGAACAGCTAATAAATATGCATGAAGAAAAAACTTGTTCACATGCTGAAAATTTTGGCCAGCCATATAAAAGTCTCTAGCTCACTAGCTTTTGCCAAGAATAAAAGCTAGCTGTCATGACACGCATGACATTTCACCCAATATTTTACTAAGAGGTTTCAAGTGGCAGTTAGCACAACATTTCGAAGGCATCTAATTGTCTTCTGAGATACGGTTGGATAATGTAGGAATTGCATTTAGGAAATAATCGAAGGAATAAACTAAAATCAATTACAATCACTGAACATACCACACTCTGGGCAGAGCGGTCATTTCGTCTCACGGTCGCAGGATGCAAAAGGAATTCTTCATCAGAATCAGGTACCTTCACCCTGATTGCTCTGATTGTTCTATCATAAGTAACGGCTGTTGATACTGGCATTTAGAAAAGTATATTGAAAATCAGCATCCTTTTTGTAGCATGAGCTATCAAAATTGGTCTCAAGAATATGCTAAGAAGGGTTTAGTATAATACCAGCACAATCATTAGAAGGTGAAATCAAAATACCTTGTTGCCGGATCTTGGCACACTGTTGCACAACACAGACCCCAAGATCCTGAAATGTCTTGGCGACTTCACCTTGAGGATCAGCCACCGCTTCAGGTATGCCACTATCTCCTGATGCTGATAGCTATCCAGATTAAAGAACAAATTTTGAAGTGATTAAAAAAGAAAAATCAAAATTTAGCCATAGTACACTCATAAAGGTCGTCAAGGGAACTTATCGTCAGACTTACAGTAGGTCTAATGGGAAGATCAAACAAGTGAGGAATTCCAAACTGCTGAACCACCTGCAATTTACACACTACTTAAATATAGTCGAATAAAAAGTTTCTATCTTCAAAAGAGTTCTCAGGATATGCTACGTGCCTGAGAACCTGAACCTCTGCCAAATGGGTAATAACGTTTTCCGTCAGCATCAAAATGGCACATGTTCTCAACCACGGCAACACAGGGCACCTTGAGTAAGAGTGGTATCTTAAAGTTAAGAGTATGTCTGATCATAAGAACCTTCTGTCTGTTCTTTCATGGATTCCACAATAAGAAAAATTTACACCATGACAGTCAATTAAACTTTCATAAAAAATTTCAAACCTTCAGTTTTGAAAACATGCGAACTCCTTTTGCAACATCAATGAATGCTAATTTTTGAGGCGTGGTTACAATAACAGCAGCAGATAAAGGGACCACCTGAAATTGTTTTTTATCAGGTCACCAATAATAAACAATGGAATCAACTAAGCTTCACATGTAGAATGGTCAGCAGTAATGTGCTAATTGGAAAGGCTATCAACAATAATGCATGTATACTCCAAAGAAAATAACAATGGAGAATAAAGCAACAATGTGATAGCAAGTAAGAAATTGTATTATAAAGAAGAGTGAAGAACCTAATACACCATAGAAAAGGAAAACATAATTTCAATGAGCTCTTACATGTGTATTGGAAACAAGCTTGAAATATTATATTGAGTTCCAAGGAAATTTAAAGTAAAAATACAAACAAACCTGACAAAGAGTGAGTTGAATGTCACCAGTTCCGGGGGGCATGTCAATGACTAGATAATCCAACTCCCCCCTACATTATTTACAGTTGATTATGATTAGAAAATGGTTACATGTTAACACTAATAATAGGTAGCCACTCGTTCTATTAAGTTTAGTTTAAAGCATAATACTGTTGCTGAGAAACCGTCTCTTGATTAAACTAATTCAAAAGAAGTGCAACTTCAATACTATATAAGTTTAAACATTTGCAAAATCTCTTCTTATTTTGAACTTTTAAACATACTTGTTTGGACACGAGAGAAAATATGCAGAACATTTTGCCTATGTTTTGCCTTGAAACTTCTCTTGTTTTGTTTCTTTCTTCATTAGTCTTAGGAGTAGAAATGTGATGAAATATATTAAATAATTAAATTTACTCTAGTTCAGGGATTAAGGGGTAGTTTGATACATGCGGTATAAATATATTTTATTTACTAATATTCCTGACTTCTAATTTGTTTACCAAGAGAACAAACCATTCACTAGTAGTCAGTAGCTGGTTAATGACACCAGAAACCATTGGACCTCGCATTATGGCACGACCTTGTCCTGCAAATCCAAAGGATACCAACTTGACTCCCAAGTATTCAGTTGGAATAATGGTTCTCGTCTCTGGGTTCTGTAGAAATTTTAGATATTCACAATCTACCGTCACTGACTGAGAAAATTTTGATGAAATGTCGAAAGGTTACCATTTCTAGCAGTCTGTTTTCAGGGGAAACCATAGTGGGCAAACTTGGTCCATAAACATCAGCATCAAAAATACCAACTCTAGCACCCATACCAGCCAAAGTATACGCCAGATTTACAGCTACAGTTGATTTCCCTACACCTCCCTGCATTAAATGTTAGCTATTTCCTTTAACAGGAAAGAAGAAGAGAACATAAGGAATTTTCTGATGCGGAAAAGGGCACTAAATCAGTAGCAATCTTTTTCCCCCTCAAATGAGAAGACTCTATATGACAGCGTTCAATAATGTTTATGGTAGGCACCAAATTACAAACGTGTATATACATAAGCACATAAGAGGAGAGTTTACGAGATCTATGGGGTCCATTGTATTTTGTTAATTAGAAGGAGGGCCACGGAGATAGGGGTATATAGCTGATTGTCTGTTTGGGGAGGGTATCTTTTTTTAACTATGTTTTGCTTGGACGTTCTATGTGAGAATTGGACAGGTGGAAGCTTCCAAATCTTCCCTTATTTCCTTGTTATCTTGTTATCTTGTTCATAAATAAAATAGCTGGACAAAGCCTATCAGTTAACAATTACAACATGAAATAATTTGAAGAAATTATACACCAAACTTTTTCCAGAAAAGAAGTCAATCTTGGAAATTAATGATCTGCACTTCGATAGATATTCAAATCAAATTGAGCTGAAAAAGGATGAAAACGAGTAGCCTACCTTGCAACTAGAAACTGCCACAATGTTTGAGATTCTCCGCAACCCAGGTGGAAGTTCCCCAGCATAAATAGGCTTTGCTGGTTGTGCTGACATTGTCACTTTCACATCTTTTACCCAAGGAATTGCTGCTACTACCTCATTCGCTCTCTGTTCAAACTGTCATGCAACGTATGTTATTACCTTTAATTATGACATTCAAGTAAATGCATAAACCATTAGGGCTTCAGAGAAATGTTTTTTTTAAGAGAACTATGGAAGTTTATCAGAAACGAACAAAAATAAATATCAACTAATGAAATTGCTGCAGCACATATACAAAACAAAAATCATGAAAAGAACCACGGTGGAAAACAAAAACTCAGTTCCATTTCTAAGAAACTTGTGGTCAAAAACAAAAAGTCTACCCTTCCAAACATATGTCAGTTCTTGTTCAAACAACATGATTGGGTCATTTACCATGTCCTTGACTGGACATGCTGGTGTAGTGAGCTCTAACCGGAAAGAAACCTGTGATCCAACAAATCATTTAGTTTAATTAACAACAAGAAGACATCACAGAAAAATCTTTCAATTCCACGTTCTCAATAAACCTCTCCTAAAGCCTCATCAATTTGAAGATCTTTCACGAAACCACATGAGACAATATCTGTTCCAAAATCTGGGTCGATAATTTGCGACAACGCTCTTAGTACATCAGCCTCAGCCGTCTCAGTGGACATTACAGAAGCACCAGCTACAGTTTACAGAAAACAGAATCTGTCATTTGGGTTATTACATGATTGATGAAACAGCTTTTCCAGCTGATGGTTAATATTGGATAAAATGGTAACAAGAACAAATTTGATTTTAGAGAAATGCTTTGATGCTAAAACAGCCTACCCTCACACTAACATGATTGTGTGATGAATGTGACAACTTCTTTGCTTTGCTAATATACAAATATGAGATCCTTTTACGATATAACATGGATATTGGTTGGTGCATAGCTGAAACGCTGCACCTCATGTAGTATGAAAGACAAGCTTCTTGCATTCTCAGTTTTATCCAAATCTCACATGTATATTATACTACCACGATAATAATTTGTTACTCAACAAATTTAGAGTATAGGCTTTCTTTGACACTTGATAATTCTTTACTCAGTTAAAATGCGAAGTGATGACCCTGTTTCCTTCTCTCAGCTTAAATTCGCCATTAAATATTAGGATAAATGAATCAATATTATTATTTATACACATTCTTCTATAAGTTATCTCTCCAATCTTCCATAATTACTTTTTTTTCCCTTAAAATATGTAAACCTTTTTTTTTCTTTAATTCAACGTGGGCATAATTAGAAACTAATTCTGAAGCAATGAAGGAATGAAGTTTGAATAAGAATCTATAATTAGAAGCTTCGAGTCATAATCGTTGTATAATAAACAAGTAGCAATATACTAAACAAAAAACCGTGAAGTTAAATTAGTGACGTTAACTTTTATCTTATTGCTACTAGCACGTGCCAAGTCTAATTTACAATTCTAATAAGAATCTGCTCTTCACCTATACTGCAATTTCACCGCGCAAAACAAAATTGCCAATTAATCAATTTTCTTGTCTCGGGATTCCAATACCACAACGAAATATCCAAATTCATTTAAGTAGTAATTTACGGTCTGTCGAAGGATTGGCAAAACTCGAGAAGCCTTCCTACATTAAGCAATGGAGATTTCGCCCTTCTACAACTGGATTTAACAAAAGAAAAAGAAAAAAGATGCAATAAACTGATAATTACCTTCAGTAGAAGCAGCATTTCTAGCAACTGAACTCGGAATGGAGCTTCCACGTAATACGGAAATGGACCTATCAATTCTTTGGTTATGAACCAACGACTTGAAAGCCGAGAGTAGCAGAACGTTATCTGAGAATAGAATACCGAATTCAGAGAGTAAGAAGATTATTATTGAGCATAAGGAAATGAATTTGGATAGAAAGTTACCTGGTTTTGATTGTGCTTTGATAATCTTGAATGAAAGACATGGCGATGATGGAGTATGAAGAAGCATTTTTAGAGCGAAAGGAAGCTGAGAGTGGTCGAAGTTTCAGTGTGGATGAGGCAATTCTGAGTGAACTGCCTTCTCAACTTCCTGCTCTAGCTGTTGCCATGTAATCTTCTTCCTAATCCATCCGATTCCGCTGCAACGACGCCGTTTCATCCTTTTGCAAATTATTTATTTATTATTTGCAAATTTGTGATCATGCTCTTGTTTCCGTCTTTTCATCAGACTAGAGGCTGTAATTTTTACACGTGTCGCCATGGCGAATTTTTATCAATTCAATAATCTTAATTATCGAGTTGTAATTAAAAAACAAAACAAAACAAAACAAAAAAACAGCATGTGCTTGTGGTTGGATGAGGAATTTTAGTTATTTTCCCATTTGTTCTAAAAAAAATTACCCTAATAAGAAAATTACACCCAAGCTACATTAATAATGGTACAAATTAAAATGTTCATAAGATTCAACACTTTAAATCATCCCTTTAAGATCTTGTTTGGGTATAATATTCACATATGTATATCACCAAGTAATATAATAAATACTAAAGAGAAAAATGTTGAAATTAAATGACTTTATTATTCATATTATATGAGTAGTTTTTCTCTTCTAGACCTTCTCTATTTTTCTCTTCTGAAGTAAAAATAATTATAAATTTCAATTACCTTCTTTGCATTGGAAGAAGGCAATGCCAATATGGCTATTACAAATTACCCTCACCGACACCAAGTACCAATTTGTCACATACTCTGAAAAATTGGGTAATGTCTCTGCAATCAGCATCCAATTTCTTAAACCCGGATGACATTGTCCGAGATATAAATGAATCACTTGATCATAGTGATCAAGAAAGAATGCCTGTGACCAATTACAGGAGAGAAGCAGAGATATAAGTACGAGTGAATGCTAATCTAATGCCAAAGCTTACTGCAGAACCCATTTCGTGGCTTCTTGCAAGATATGATGTCGGAGAAGGAGTCGACTAACTGTCCTGCCAAGCTACTAGGTTCGTCAATCAATGTTTGGATAAATGTATTGATTACCCTACGCTCTTGCTCTGATGATCTCAAGCTAAACCATGTTAGAAGTTTCAATCTAAAGTCTTGTTTAATGTGACCTTCACATTCCAGCCATCGAATTATCTTTACACAATACTTGAAGTTCTCGTCCAAGAAACATGAATCATTGGCTACTCGGAGTGGCGATTCATTTATCAAAGTGCTGTCACAATCATTCGTCTCTTCAATTGCGCTAGCTGCCCTTTTCCTACACAACCCCCCTGCGAGGGAATCAACAGCCGGTACCTCGCTATTTGGTCCACATGTCCAGACTTGAGAATCATCACTACCGTTTGATCTTGCCATGCCATTCTTCCCTATGTCATGGGAAGCAGCATCTCCATCTGCCTCAACAGCCTGCTGCACCGTGCAGCCATTAACTTCATCCTTAGAATATTCGAGAGGATGAGTTAGTTCTTCGTTCAGATCAGGTACAGAAACCACATTTAAATCAAGTCCACGAGAAATAGGAGGTAGCTGCTCTTCTTCCGGAGTTTCGGGCTTGACCGCGTTCTGCACTCCACGATAATTTGTCACATCAGCACTGCAAAGCCTCTCAAGACAACCTTCTCCTTGAGCCTTAGCAAGTTCCAGAATCTTTCCAAGATGTCGAACTTGAAATCCTAAAGATGAACAGATAATGGTTGTACTATCTGGACCCCTCTTGTGGATACTACTTTCTTCAATAGGACTTTCTTTCCTGGGATTTGAAGGGGCTGGAGAACGGGAGTTGTGAATTATTTCAACACTCTTTGTAAAACACTTGACCTCAGAGTTACCAACGTCACCATTCTCTGAATATGAAACAATTCTGAATGTGTATTCAGTGCATGGTTGTAGATTCGAAATCAAAATCCTTCTCTGAGTTCTAGGAAATATACATACAGGTTCTTTTGTGTATGCTTCTTCTCTACTCTTACTGTACCAAAGCTTGTAGCCTTTAGTCTCTTCAGATGATTCATTCGAAATTTCTACTAAAGTTATCACAATATAAGAAGACTCGATACCCTCAAAAAGAAACTTGCAAGCAGCGGGAAGTGAATCTTCTGTCAAAAATAAAATTAAAGCTAATGAGATTTATTTAGAATAGTTGGAGGGCTAGAAACATAATGGCCATGGACCAAACCTCTGCAATTCAGATTAGGATTGGACACTGTAGCCAGCCATTGATCTGCTTTTTCAATTGCGAGTGAGCAAAGCTTATGCACATCACCAGCAACGGTGAGCCTGCAGACAATACCACGAGCCATCTTGGCAGAAATCCCATTTACTGGACCCACTTCTGCTTCTAGCTTGGCCTTTGCATCTTGAATAATTTCGTGCAGTTCCTTAAACCTTGAAGTCCTTTCAAGGAGCCTGTAACTTAAATAAATCCTATAACAGAGAACATCAACACGACGTGCATCTCTTGCTATAGCTAGTTGTTTCTTCCAGCATCTGCCAGAATAGAATTCACAATTCAATCAGGCGGTACCTAAAATAATATCATTAACTATGCAACAACACCTCTCTGAAGCTTGAGAGCGCAAAATTATGCAAAATAAGAGGATCAAAGGAAACATTGGGTGAAAATATTACTTACTCTAGTATCCCAGAAACTTTGCCACAAGAAGCACAGCAGTAACTACCATCTAGCTGCATTAGTTGCCAAAGATCAACAACCCCCACCTTCCCATGTTGCAATGCACACTCAATATGGCAAGATAATCCACAGGAATCTCCCTGTTCAGATTCAGTAGAGCAAACCAACCAGAGACTAGGGTCCTTGTTGTCATCAAACAAGTGACAGATACAGCAAGAGCACCTCCTGCAAAATGTATCACCTACTGACAAAACAGCTCTACAGGCAGAATTTTTGCATACCCATGTACATGAGATTCCAGAATGTGGACATTGCTCAGGAGCTGTTGGCATTCGCGTCGGGTTTTCTATCTTCCTATGATGCTTCCTACTAGCAGACCGGTTATTTAAACTGGATGAAGTTTTCTTCATCTCCAGTTTGTTAACCATTCCTCTGCTCGCCTTTGGAAGCTCAAACATTTAACTTCTAGAATGATTGGTCCGACTTCTCCTTGTTAAGACATGATCAGAATGCTCAACAAATTCATCATTCCAACCATGAATTCAGAAACCTACAGAAAAGTTCTTGACCAGTTCAATATCACCTAAAAGCTTATTTTCTCTGCAGCTCTACGCATCAGGGCTATGAACGCCAAAACTCGATTGAAGAATATAAACAAGTTACAACTTGCAATACTTAAAATGACATACTACAAACCAACTATTAAGTCCTATAGAAAAACGATGTCAGTCGGGTTCCAAGAGGAACAACGACCAGAAGAGAAAAGTTTTTCCACGCACAGAAGTATTTCTTTTCCACCATTCTCTCGAAAATTACTGTTGAATTACCATGACAAACGACACATTACCTTCATCAAACAATCTCCCCCACCACTTTATATTATATGACAACAATACACAATATATACATATATATACATGTAGCCGCAAGAAGCGAAGTAAAGTTGAAAATAACACGTGTGAAATTTTGACAAACACATTGAGCAAATCTAGAAACCAATAATAGCCGAACAACGAGGATACTGATTATAGGGAATTAAACAGAAAAAGTACATGTATATCAACGTTACGTAATACTGAAACAATACGAATAAAAAATTTGAAAAAAAAAAAAAGAAAGGAAAAAATACTCAACCGAGAAGAAAGCTCGAAAAACAACGGATCTGCCACAGAAACAGCGCCAAGGAGCGAACGAAATCGTTTGAATGAAACGATGAAAGCAGAAGAGAAATATTCGGAACGACGAATGGTGACGAATCTAGGGCTTCGATGCGCCGAAGCCGAATAATTTGTTCTGAGCGAGCATGAAGCTAGGGAGAGAAAGAGGAAGAAGGAGGGGAGAGAGAGAGAGAGAGAGAGAAGGCGTTCGTTGGTTTGGAGAGAGAAGGAAGCTTGTACGAAATATATTCACGTTATGGGAGAGAGTGAAAAAAACGTAAAAAGAGAAGCGCGTGAACCTACTGGAATACACTTCTGGTTACGAGCGAGCAGATAAAGTACATATGCCCGCCCTTGCATTGAATCACAATTGAATTGAGGGAGTGAACCCATTCGCGGTTTTTGGCGCGTGATTTTCACTTCGTTATTAAAAATTCCAATTTATTTACTGTTATATTTTCGCTTTAATCAAATTTGTTGGAAACCCAACGTGGAAGACAAAATAGCAGTCTGTCTGGTCATCATCAGCATCACCCTCGACGCTGCTGCACCACCGGATCAAAATCCGACCGTCCAATCGGATGACTCGAATATTTAATCATGTTACATTAAATTAAAATAAATAAATAAATTATTTAATCCGGTTGACAAAAATTTTTTTAGCCATAAAAAGAAGACTTGGCTTTGCATTTACAGTAACCGTCGTCTTCAATTCCTTGGCTTTTTGGGTGATTTAGGTGTGAACTTAGAAAAATCAGTGGGCGGATGGTGAAGAATAAAAATCCCCTAAATCAAAAAGTATTCTCACTTTAAATCGACCAAATGAAATGAACCCATTTATGTTTTATGTTCCACCCCACTTTCATTTGGATTAGGTATGTTTTTATCATAATACTAGACAAAAAGAACGTGTAAAAGGTGTAAGGGGTTAAAAGGGTAGATAGTTTGGTGGAAAGGAGGCAGGGGCATGATTGGTTGATAAAAGTGGTGAAGAACCGACAACAAGGCAATCTGAAATGAGGACATCTTTTGGATGATATTTAGAAGATGTAATTATGGGTTTCTTCTTGGGAATCGATGCTAAACAAAATTAAAATCAAAGGGGAATTGATTGGGTAATGAGCGGAGACGACTGGGCTGTGCTTTGTCGTGTCGTGTGTGGTGGAAACTGAAAAAGAAAGGAGATACGGGTCAAGGTGGATAATATCTACTAAACTTTGGCTGATTCAAATATTAACCGAGATCGAGATAGAATATTGATCGGCTCATTATCAAGCACTGAACAAACCTTATTAATCAAAAGAGAGTATCAATCCAGAACTAGAAGAAGCAAGAGTTAACATATACAGAGTACAGGCAGATACACAGCCAGAATAATTAGTAGGTTCACATTTCAGTTTAAAGAGGCAACATAATATGATATGCATTATCCACTAAGTTCATCTATGCTTCAAGTGAATGAATACCCTGCACAAAACCAAAATACCAATTAAATTACAGATCCTATTATATATTCTGCACTTTAACAAGTCAAGCTAATTAGATATTTAAAAAGCAAATGAAACAAAGTTGAGGAATCTGCTTTTTTGCAAAGAAATCAAGAACCAGACAAACGAGAATTCACTCGTTTTGTTATGAGCACAATGAAGATAGCTAAAGATCACAGCATGGCCGGTCAAATACATTAAAGAAACACGACTCCAGCTAAAAGGTTCTTTGGTAAAAGGTATATTGGGGCTACAAGATAGCTTTTCTAGAACCTGAGAATGACAATGTGCATTCAGAAAATAATCTATGTTATATGCCTGCAATGCAAGCAAATTAAAGCTATTCACATCCTCTACTTTTCTTTCTTCTATCAAAGATCTGAGTATCAGACCATTCAACCTCGGGGATGGTTCTTCTAATGGTGTTTTTTTCTTTGTCCAACCAAATAGATCTTAGGGAACAGTAGCTTTAAAGTCTAGAATCATACAACTACTTCTACATTCAACTTCCTATTCCATCGCTCTCTCTAGCTCAACCTTTTTTCCCCCTTACCTAAGAATCATCTTTCTGTTTGTTTTATGTCTATAGGTCCTTGATTATGTCAGCTTACTAGCAACGTCATTTGAAATCCATAGGTGACAAGGTCCTATTCATAATAATAAATACTTCTATAACAGTCCGACCCCACTGCTAGTAGATATTATCCGTTTTGGTCTGTTACATATCACCATCAGCCTCACGGTTTTAAAATGCGTCTGATAGAGAGAGGTTTTTACACTGGAATGTTTCGTTCCCCTTCCCAACCGATGTGAGATCTCACAGTCCACCCCTTTGGGAGCCAGCGTCTAGCACACCCCCGATGACCAACTTTAATACCATTTGTAACAGCCAACCACACCGCTAGCAGATATTGTCCACTCTGGCCCATTACGTATAGCCATTAGCCTCACAGTTCTAAAACGCGTCTGCTAGGGAGAGGTTTCCACACCCTTATAAGGAAAGTTTCCCCCTCTCCGATGTGAGATCTCACAACTTCCTAGTCAAAAATGGATTTTGCTGGCTAGCCCTCTTGGTTGGACATATTTTTTGGCCTAATGTGCAACAAAATCGCCTACATCACCAATGCCTTAATATCTTATAATAAGACGGGTTTTGTCATTGTATGGTTGTCCTTAATGGCTTCTGTTCTTGTTAAACTCCCTCCTTTTCAGAATCCAAATTGCAACGCCATCACCTTTTCAACCACAGAACGCCAAGTTGTTAGATCCAAAAATAGATAAAGATCCTATTCATCAATGAAGCCGATTCAACAAAGGCCATCCGGTTACTTCAATGCTTAAAAATTATTGCCAAAACTAGCCAGCTGCCAATAATATATATATTTACAAGGTGATCCAGCAGATGTTACACAAGGAGAAAGTTTCCATTCCGCAACGTCTGGAAACTATGATTTTTTCTTTTTTACATCATTATAAATTCTGGGATTCTTAGCAGAAAACATTATATATTTAACCTCTCAAATTAGTCAATGTGTAATCAAGAAAACCTTGAATTAGGAACGATATGAATATGGAAGGAAAATACAGATTCTGTTCAGAATTCGTGAATATAGAAGATAACTAGAATCCAATCCAGTTAAAAAGGAAGACGTTAGAAAATTTAAACCAGTATCATCGTCCCATTTCTGCAGAATTTAATCCAGAGACAATGCTTTCAAAATTAGATAAAAAGTCTCATTCACATGCATGTATCCCTATCCAATCCAGAATTACTCCTAATTTTTTAATTCTAACAGTGGAATTGGCCGTAAAAGATGCAGAGAGCAGAATATTGAAGAAACCCGAACCTCTTACGAAGAAGACCGACGCCCTTCACACACTGGGCTCTCGTTGAAACTCTTGGACGGATACTTAGCGGTGATCACCCCAACCTCGAAGACCAAATCCTCGCCGGTGGACCTAATACCAGTAATCGACCACCACTGGAACAAAGCACGAACTCGAATCCCGTCGAGATTGTGGATCCGACCCTTTGCAATCTTACCAGTGACAACCCTAGAAAACGAAGCCACGTAGTTGTCCGGTGGAAGCGTGAACTTGCACGAGTCGCCGAGGTCCAAAGAGAAGTCACCAGAGGTTTCATTGATGGTGTAGCTGGAGACGGCGGACGGCAGAAGGCCAAACGGAAACCCGTAATTGGCGAGGCGAGCGTGGGCAGAGGAGGGTGGCGCTTTTAGGTCATTCGAATCGGTGGATTGGGTCGAAAGAGAAACGAGAGCTGAGAAGAGAAAAAGAACGAAGATGGATTTCATGGTGAACTTCTTGTAGTTCCGATCGTCCTCGGAATCAAACCAAACGTTGTTTCAGATTTTACAAATTTCTGAGATTTTTCTTTCTTTCTTCTTCTTCCGAGTTATTGACCAGTCGTGATGGATACGTCACTGTTCTCTCTTCCACAAACGATATCCCGATGGCGATGAAAAACTTTGACCTGTTAAACGACGTCGTGGCATTGACTATTTATATTCAATTATTTTCATACAAGATATTTCTCTCATTATCTAAACAAATTGCAACATTTATATTTCAAATTTTTTTTATTTTATTTTAGTTATCATTAAATTTCTTCTTAGGTATAATTTTTTTATTTTATGATATTTTAGTCCATCAACTAAACTTGATTCTTTTTACATTGACTTTAAAGTTTGGCTATGCAACCGTCTAAATCCATCGCCTACATATATTGTGCTATTTTAATTTTTCTTAAGTTTTTTAAATGGGTATGTGAGAGGTTTCCACACACCGATAGATATGTGATCTCAAAATTCACCTCATTCGAAGCTAGTGTCCTTGCTGGTATCGCTTTGTGTCCACTCCCTTCGGGGATCAGCATCCTCTCACACATTGCCTAGTGTCTCAGTGTCCTCGTTGGTATCACTATGCGTCCACTCCCTTTGGGGATCAGCATCCTCTCGCACACTGCCCAGTGTCTCAGTGTCCTCGCTGGTATCGCTATGCATCCACTCCCTTCGAGGATCAGCATTCTCTCGCACACTGACCAGTGTTTTGCTATAATACCACATCTATTGAAGATGGAAACAAATCATTATTTTGTTTTAAAATTTTAAGAGGTAGCCCGAAATAGAAAGACAATAACCATACCGGTTTTAAAACTTTGAGAAGAAACCGAAATAGAAAGACAAAAAATGACAATATCTGCTAATTTGAACGTTACAAGTTATTTTAATATTTGAGTTGACATGTATAAATACTCATATTCCTATAAACAACATATAGAATAAAGAAATTAAAGACATAAAATTATTAATTTCTTGATATGCCAATAATGATCAAGCTAGCGAGGACTGCCAAAGCTGCGAGCTTTTGACTTTAGAAACGCTCTCCACCACTTCATACGGCAAAATGTCTCCAACAACGATCACCATCTTAGTCTCCAAGTCTACAGTGAACGACCTCACTCCTGCGTTCATTTCCCAAAGCAAATCTTCAAAAAAAAAAAAAATTAAAAAAAAAATTATATGATATGATATGATACCTTCCATCTTTGAAATGTGTTTCTCCACTTTTCTTGCACAGCCTTTACAGTGCATGGACACCCTGAGAGTCACCATCTACAAAACCAAACCTAACATAGTTACGGATCTGTGGGGCTAAGGAAGAAAGGGGGAAGTGGACACAAAACCGGACCATGGGCTTGAGTTCAAAGGCTAAGCTCTGGCTTCCATTCACACCGTCCTCCAATGTCGGGAGTTGGCCCTTGTTGCTGCTGGCTATGAGTGGGTCTTTGTCAAAACGAGCGGTGGAAGTACATGACGAGGGACCGAAACAATCCAGAGCCTTGGCGATTTTCTTCAGCTTCCCCATCAGAAAGCACTAAAATCTACCACAAATCAAGTGAATATCATAATTAATAAGAGCAGGGGGAGGGAGACAGAGTATATAAAGAAGCATTTGGTGACCAAAATGAGAGTAAATTATAATGCTAAAATAATGGCTTTGGGTTGCTGTTAAGTGGTAACCAACCGCAATAAGTGAACCAAACTGTAAAATTTTGAGGCTCATAATTCAACCCAAGATTTAAAATGAAAAAATAGTTTCTACTTGTAAATTATTGTGAGCAAATTTGAAAAAGTAAACAAGTGGATACTTGTAGCAGGAAATAAAATGAATGTTGGAGGTGAAGATAACAGTTAGAGCAGGAAGGAGGGAAAAAGCTATGGCTCTGGGCACCGCACGCCTGCGTGTGACGAGACATTTTGGGTTACAATAATTTGAGGCAGATGAGACAGTTTGGGCTACAATAATTTGGTTCAATTTGAACCATGTATGAGCATTAATATTATTACTGAGTCATTCTCAATTTGTATTTATTTAAACACAATTCAAGAAATTTTTTATTAACGATAGATTGTAGTTTAGAGTGCTCTTCAAACTGTGTAAACTTCTGTATCTCTTTATTAATTTATATTAGTGGATGTGTGAGTGTGATTGATCTTACTTCAGCTTTTACAGCAACAATCACTAGATCTATCCAAAAAAAAATAAAAAAAAAACATAATAAAATTGTTTTAAAATTGGAACTAGATTGTAAATTGTGTTTAAAATAAATTTGATCGATTATATTTTAAAATTGGCCATCTTTTTTAGGTCACGTGAGAAGCATGTGAGGATGGAATAGTTTTGGAAATTTAGTTGAGAAGGAAGAGAAGAAGCACTGAAGGAGAGGAGTCACATTATGCACGTGCGACTCACGTGAGTTTTGCGAACAAATATTAAAAGGCCTTCAAAATGTTATAAATCATTATTTCTTTCTTCATCTAAATCACGAGTTTTATAAATAAATAAAAAAATAGCATTTATTAAATTTTATCGTACATTTGAAAGCAAATGCTGAAAAAATAATTGTCAGAACAAATTTTCTAAGGTTTTAATGGTATAATTAATAAATGTTCGGCTTTAATAATATTAATGAAAGGAAACTAAATTTGTGGTCCAAAAAAATGGATAATGGAGGGTTTTTTTCCTTTTTTTTTTTTTTTTTTTCACTTTCTGCCTTATTGATTAAATACTTGGTCTTGACCTAATTTTGTGTCAGCAATTATTTCCATGTCTACACTTAAACTCTACTATGATACTAAATTTAATATGCATATTTAAATGGTGTGACAATTTTAATTAATTAAGGATTAAGCTTATCCACTACCGGGTAAATAAAGGCCCATTTTCAGACTGCAATTCGTGGCAGGGCAAGGCCCAAATACAGAATGAAACTGGCCCATATACTCTATAACTTAGGCCCAAATACAGAATGAAACTGGCCCATATACTATATAACTTAGCCTAAATTCTGACGTCTACTATAGTATTAGATAATGTATGATAATGACGATATTGTTTGCTTTGAGTATAGATAACATTCTTTATGATTATCCTCTTTAACCAAGTTAGAACTCCTAGAAAACAATAATGTAGTAGTGTTAATGAAGGTGTGGATTTGGGCCAGCTGTTCTAGCAACTAAGAAATAGATACGGTTAAATAATTAGGAAAATATGGATCATCTCATTTAAATAAATTAAATGTTATTTTACAAAGAAAACAATAAAATTTCTAATAATTCATGAGTCAAACACATTAGGTTTATTTACAGATTCATTTCTTAAATTCCAACAACAATTTCATTTAGGCAAAGGATGCAGGTTAGGTGAGCATTTCAACCCTTTATTAGGTCATATTTAATGGTATCCAGTTATGACATGTTATTTGATATGTTTTTTATGAAACAGGTGACATTAATATATGATCTTGCTACATCGTTCTTTTTTATTACTGTCACTGTCGAATAATTCAATTTATTACGTATCAACATGTATATATATATTTTTTTAAAATTTTTTTTTTACATATTAATTAATTACCATGTCAACTATTTTAGTGATTTGAACCAAATGAAAATAATTATAATAATAAAATAGAAGTAGAAGGAGTTGGGTGAATTTAAGATGGGGCCATTGAGATTCAGGTCCATGTTACTGGGGATCAGTGGTCTGTCTACACTGGGTCCTACTAGATTCTGCCTTTTTTTTTTAATAAACAAAAATTTCAAAATCCTATTAAAAAAATTAATTTCCATGAAATTTGGAAGCAAAAATGAAAGATGTAACTGGAACAGAATGTATAGGAAACCCAAAAGGAATACTAAATATGATATAGATTTAGATTTAGATTAAGATGATAATACAAACTCAAAAACCAAAAGAAGAGAAGCGGAGGTTTTGTTGAATTTATACAGACTAAAACAAGATCCACGCCGATGTAAAAACCAAATATAGAGGGCAAACACTTGAGCTTCCTTTTTCTTTCTCCGTGGGCGATGAGAGTTGGGAGAAGAATTGACCAGATTGAAGCTCAAAAGGGGAAATTGCAGGTGGGATTTTTGTGACGAATTAATTAATATAAGGGTGGTGGCGGAGGAGACGCGTATGGAACTCCGTAGATTGGTGGCAGGGGACCTCCGTATACAGGGCTTGGAGGCGGTGGGGGCGATGGAGACGGCGGTGGTGGGGAATTGTAGGGAATCGAAGACGATGGTGTTGGCGGTGGTTCTGAGTATTGAGTATCTGGTGGGGGAGGTGGAGGAGGTTGTATGCAAGGAAGAGGAAGCGGCGATGGCGATGTATAAACAGGGGAAGGGGGAGAATGAACAGGTAATGGCGGCGGAGGGGAGGTGGGGTGTTGGAGAGGTGGGTTTGGGGAGTAGGATGGAGGAGATGGTGGATATGGGGAGCGGGGACAGTAGACAGGAGGTTGTGTGGATGGCGGCGAAGGGAAATCAGGGAAATGTGGCGGAGGCGGAGCGTGAACTGGGAGTGATGGTGCTGGTGGTGATGATGCTACTGGAGGAGAAAGCTTGACCGGCGGATTGTGGACTTGTGGCGGTGATGGAGGTGCAGGTCCGGATGGTGAAGGAGGAATGGCTGGAGTGTGACCTGTAGGCGGCGTTGAAGGTGACGGTTCGGACGGCGAGGGAGTTGGCGGAGAGTGATCTTGTGGCGGCGATGATGGCGGTTCGGATGAAGAAGGTGGACCCGGAGGAGTATGGCCGTGGGGTGGTGAGGATGGTAAGGGCTCAGACGGCGGAGGTAATGCCGGCGGCGGATGACCTTTTGGGGGAGATAAGGGTGAGGGTAATGACGGTGGAGCATGACCTTGAGGCGGCGTTGAAGGGGTTGTCGGTGAAGACGATGAGGAAGGCGAAGGTGGTCCCGGGGGAGTATGGCCGTGGGGTGGTGAAGATGGTAAGGGTTCAGACGGCGGAGGTAATGCCGGCGGTGGATGACCTTTTGGGGGCGAGAAGGGTGAGGGTAATGACGGCGGCGCATGATCTTGAGGCGGCGTTGAAGGGGTTGTAGGTGTAGATGGAGAGGAAGGCGAAGGTGGACCCGGCGGAGTATGGCCGTGGGGTGGTGAGGATGGTAAGGGATCAGTCGGCGGAGGTAATGCCGGCGGAAAAAGACCTTTAGGGGGCGATAAGGGTGAGGGTAATGACGGCGGAGCATGACCTTGAGGCGGCGTTGAAGGGGTTGTAGGTGTAGACGGAGAGGAAGGTGACGGCGGAGAAGAAACCAATGGCGGTGCCGACGGTGGCGAATGTGGCGACAGAGGAGGAAAATGGGGCGAGAGCGGCGGCGATGGAGGAGACACCTCCCCTGCCGGTGACGGAGGTGAAGAGGGCGAAACAACCGGCGGAGTAAATGGAGTAGAAGGCGAAACAGAAGAAGCACGGCATTTAAACGCATTACAATCAACACGCCGCAAAAAGAACGCCTTACATTGACCACTCGGCCGCTGCGCTGGCCGCCCAGTCAAGCAATTCCTCCGATCACTGAAATCCGGAACCCTCAAACACGTCTGCGGCTCACCGGAGAAGAAGTTATTCGAGAACGTAAAGTTCTGAAGCTTAGGCAAATCACAAATACTCTCCGGAATCGTCCCAGAAAGAAAATTATTCGCCACACTGAGTTGCTCCAAACTCGCAAGCCCTCCAAATGTCTCCGGCAACGGACCCACCAGCTCATTGGAACTTACATCGAACACCGTCAAGTTCTTCAACGCCCCAATTTCGGGCGGCAAGCAAGAATTAAGCCCATTGTTCATCATAATGATCTCATTCAGCCTCGTCATGTTGCCCAAGCTCGAAGGCACACACCCATGGAACTTATTGTTCCCAAGAACAATGACCGACACCGGCGAATTTCCAAAATTATCAGGCAGTTCGAATCTGAATCTGTTGTGGTTAATAAAAATGGCGTCTAAATCCTTATCGAACAGCTCTCTGGGTACATTTCCTTCGAATTCGTTAAACCTCAGATCCAAAAACTTGAGCGCCGGAAGCTTGAGAACCACGCCGGGGAACTTCCCAGCGAGCCGGTTATTACTGAGATCCAATTCGTGTAGCAACTTGAGACGATCAAATCTGTGGGGTAAAGTGCCGCAGAATCTGTTTGAATTGATATGGAACAATGCAAGATCCACAAGCAAACCGAGCTCTTCAGGGAGGTATCCGGCAATGTCGCCGTGGTTGAGATCGATTCCAGCGACGGTACGGATGTTGGGGTCGTCCAATGCGGGAGCACAGTAAACGCCGAAGTAGCTGCAGACGTCAGATCCGACCCAATTGGCGGTTTGATTGAAAGGGTCAGACAAAATGGCTAGTTTCCAAGCCTGAAGTGCAATGTAAGCATTTCTAATCCTCCCGTTTTCGAAAACCAGAGATGGGTCCACAGTGACTTCTTCGCCACGGTCACCAAACTCGTCTCTGTAGTACAGAAGCTGGCGGTGGCGGATGTAGAGAGCTTCCGCGTCAGAGAGGCTGCCATGGCTGACGGCGGGGAGGGCGGTGGGGAGGCGGAGGAATGCGGGAAGGAAGAGGAGGAGGAGGAGGGGTGAGATGTTGAAATGGGAGTTGGGATTCATGTGGAATGAGGCTCTGAAATTGAAAGTGTAGTGGAGTGTGATTTTAGTGACACCGTCCTTTGCTCTGTTCCTATTTTTCTAGTTATTATTTATTTTTCAGTCTTAAATTAGTATATTTTAAGAACAAAAATATACTTTTTAAAAAAACGTACAGTAAGCCCATCATTGGCCCAATTAAGATATTTCAATGGTCGGCCCAAAACATGCTATTTCAATGCTTGGCCCAATTATGCTATTTCAATGCTTGGCCCAAAACACAAGCCCAACTGAGAAAATACATTATATAATTATTGCAGATTCAAATTCCTGTGCATAAGCTAATGGAACTTTCACCACTTCCATCCGTTTGCTTTAATTTGGGAACCAAATCTCTGCACCTTTCCACTCCATCGTCTACCGACAAATAAATGTTCTCTTTCCCGATTGTTTCTGTGAAATCCGAAGCTATCATCTTCTCCATCACTACTATTCTTGGGTTTATAATTCCCATCTGTTCATCATCAAATATCGATTTCATTAATTTTCTAGATGCTTTGCAGAGGAAATGGATTGGTGGGGCACTGCGAAATTACCTGGATTCCGTTTGCTTGTAATGATCTGCGGATTTCAACTAGAGTTTCGATCCCTGTCATGTCGATGGAGGTAACTCCTGTACAAACAACCAAAACTCAGTAATGGGTCAAATTCATTCTGGACTGAATTATCGGTTTTTATCGCTTATTACCGCTCAACTCCAGCAGTACATGTTCGACGGATCCATCGTTGGTATCAGATATGGTCTGCTCATCACGAACCCATCTGAAAATCCTATTGAAAAACCACAAGATTCGGACTGGTTAATCAAAGGCGTCATACTTGCGCCTAAACTGTTTGATAAAATGCGCAAATGAACTTTTACATTACCTTTCTCTGATGTAGTTGGCGTTGGCGTAATAAACAGGGGAACCAAGTTGAAGAACAATAATTCCAGGGGTTCTTGTTGCATTTGGGTACTGTTCCACGTCTCTATACAAACTGGAGTTTGTTATTTTCCCGAGTTTGCAAGTGGCTGGTCTAGCCATGTAAAGCAGAGCTCTCAGCAAAGCAAGTCCCACCTGATAAAAGAAGTCATAACAAATAAGGAAAGACGAGGCTTTGAAACTTCCTTTGGTTATGTTATGAATATAATTCACTGACCGAAAGCATGATGCCAACGTCCATGCTTAAGAGGGCAACGCCCAAGAAAGCCGCCATACATATGCAGAAATCAAACTTGTCGACCTTGAGAAGATGATACATTTCTTCATACTTGATGAGACCAAACATGGCGGACATGATAATGGCGGAAAGGGTTACAAGAGGTGTGTAGCTAAAGAGAGGAGCTAGAAAGAGGAGGGTGAAAGCCATGAAGATCGCCATGACTATGTTTGACATGGCTGTCCTACACCCAGCATTGAAGTTCACTGCAGTCTTTGAGAATGGCCCTGAAAAAAGATAAGTCATTTCATTTGATCAATTATTGTTCATAATCTAACTGATATAATGAATAGTTTATATCACCAGTGGTTAGGTAGCAGGAAGTGAAAGATCCGAGGATGTTCATTAAACCAAAGGCTACCATCTCCTTGTTCCCATCGATTTGTTCATTTTTCATGATTGCAAAGCTCCGACCAATTGCTATTCCTTCCTGAGGCGATGATAATGAAGATTAGAGAAGATGAATTTTGAGAGAAAAACGAAAAAGGGAGAGATCCAAGAAGTTACAGCCAAAGCCACAAGGGCAGTGATCAAGCCAGTTTGTACGACAACTGATATATATTTGGAGTCGAAGTTGAGGAAGTGAATGGAAACAGGGTTTATTCCTTTGCTCAAGTGACCCACCTGTTCGGTGATACCAACTGGGTTATTACATCATAATCAAAAGAAGCTAAGAAAAGTCTCCAAATAGTGAAAAAGTAATGATCATACAGTTAAGATTCCATGCTGACTTCCATTGATGAAATAAGCAAACAAACACCCGACTACCACTGTTACCATGGGAGCCATCGCTGACACCCAGAATAGCTTGGGGTTTCTGTTTCTCTGTTTAACCACAAAAAAAAACCATTTTAGAGAAAGATATTTGGATGGTGGGAAGGAGTGCCACCTTGGCTAACTAAAAATAATCATGAGTTTATAAATAAGGACTACATCTCTCTATCTAAGGTTTTTTTTAGGGAAGCACAAAGCATCGTGTAGAGCCGTGATTCTTAATATGGCCATGTCAAACAAAAAAGTTGTAAGTCTCGATGGTGTAGTAAAAATTGACTCAAATGTCGAACAAATGGTGGTGCAGAAAATGAGTAAGCCTTGATTAAGGAGAGGTTGTTCGAAAGTTCCATAGGTCTGAAGGGAGAAGGTGTATAGTATATTTTGTTCGAACTAATAAATCTCGAGGATTGTGGGGCCACCTTCGGCTAATCCTCTCTTATTCCTAAGAAAAGATAGAGAAGAGAGAGAAAAGTTGCTTACCAGGAACCTTGTAAACTGAAGGAATAGAAGGAAGACGATGCCGACGACAGCACTTTGCCATTTCCACTGCAGCCAAACAAAGGATACGAAACAACAAGAAAAGTTAACGTTTTAGAGGTGAAGCTGAACTGAAAAGAAAATATAAAAGGAAGAAACAAACCAACCTCATTTGTACGGGTGAACACTGCGTGAAGTACCGAAAAAACGTCAGTTTTAGAGGTGAAATGAGTGAGTCCAAGCATGCCTTTCAGCTGTTGCAGGGAAATGATCACAGCCGTCCCTCCCATAAACCCGAGTATTGTCGAGTGCGATAAGAAATCTACCAAAATTCCCAGTCTGCTCATCGAAAAACCAACTCAAACGATCAAAAATTGGATTTTTATAAATTGAGTTCACATTTTGAATTGTGGGGTCGAGTTGGGTCGCACCGTAGAAAGCCTAAGGTGGCCTGAAAGACGCCGGTAACAAGGGTGGCGGTGAAAACCAAGTGGAGATACAATGTGGGTTCTTCTTCCGGGGACGCCACTCGTCCGATGATTTGCGAAATGAGCAAGGAACATGCGGCCACTGTCCCCACCGCCAGATGCTTGGAGCTTCCAAACACTGCATATACAAGTGGAGGAACGAAGCTGGAATCTGACAATATCATACAATTGTGGAGAGTCATTATTCAAATTACTCTAATTAGGCAACCACGTTTAAAATTAGGGAATTAGGGAAGGGGAATGGGACTCACAAAGGCCAATGATGGGAGGGAGAGTGGCGAGCTTGGCGTAACTGATGCCTTGGGGAATAGCGAGGCTGGTAATGGTAATACCAGCAAGCAAATCATACTTAAACATACTCAAGTTGTATTTAGGAAGCCATTCCAATATGGGAACGAAATACTTGAGGACCTTTTTCACTCGCTGCACAGCCCCTCCGCCATCTCCAAACTGCCTGAACGGATCATCAGGGAAAAACGTCTCTTTGAGATCCGATTTCAGCCTCTTCCCAAACGCCCTCGGAGCAGCAAAGCTCACATTTTGATCACTTTTGAAGGAACCCATTAGAACAAACCCAACAATTAGTGAATAATTGAAGTGATTGGGGTGAATTGAATGAAGAGAGTTATTATATAGAGGGGATGTTTAGTGGAGAATGATAAGAGGATGAGAGGGCGATGATGGTAAATGGATAAGACAGAACAATGGATCGGAAGTGGCAGGAACTATTCGAGTGTGTTTCTATTTAGACCCATTTGGAATTGGGAACAGGCATAATTAAGGTTTGGCTTTTGGGTGTTCCTCAAACTTGTCAAAAACGTTTGAACCACTATGCCTGTTTTGTGACAGTCTTGGTTGTTGGGATATGGAACTATTTATAGTGAAGATTTGTTGAGATAACTGTAGATATTTAGTAAATATATATCATGAGTGGTCAAAATGTTCTTTTTACCCGTCATCAATAAAACCTTTGACTAATATTCATCTTATTTATGTTCATCCTTATCCAGTGTGTGAGCATCCTATCCTTATCTATATTACTTGTCTATATTGAGTGTCTGAGTTGTTATACTATTAAACTGAGAAGATCCATGGAATGTCTTGGCTCGAAAATACTAAAATTTACAAATTTCCATGCAAATGTCAAGTTAACTTTTAGTTGTTGTGATTAATAAGCACTAACTTCGGAGGATGGGAGGAATAATAAATTTAAATGCAAAAAGGACAAAAAGGGTTTTGAAATTTGAGTGCCAAAAGGGAAGAACATAAACCTTTTGAATTTCTCTTTTATATATACTTCATTAGTTTATTTGTATTGTAACATTTATATATTATTATAAAGGAACAAAAATTGGATTTTAGTACTTAATAACCAATAAAATCTTGGAGATATTAATTAAAGACGACCCTAAAGAAAGATAAGACAAAGTAACACCAACCCACTCGATAAATTTATCTTTTTGTGCAGTAATAAAAGAAAAACAAGAACGAAAAT
This sequence comes from Cucurbita moschata, assembly GCF_002738365.1. Taxonomy (NCBI): domain Eukaryota; kingdom Viridiplantae; phylum Streptophyta; class Magnoliopsida; order Cucurbitales; family Cucurbitaceae; genus Cucurbita; species Cucurbita moschata. The sequence continues at coordinate 523,981 of NW_019268541.1, forward strand.
TTATAAAAAGTTTCCATGTTTGAATTCCTTTACAAAGGGACTCAATTAGACCTCCTTTGTTTATGAACCCTAATCTTCAATTTGAATTCCCACCATCGTTGATTGAATGGACTTCCATGATCTTATTCAATCAAGTGGGGAGCATAATAATTATAAACACCCTCTCCTCATTTACACACAACTTTCTTCATCTCTCAACAACAATTAGAATCCAAATCCATATGAATTCAATTATATTGAGAAAGAATTATTCAGTAATTTCGTCCATTGGCCAAAAGGATGGAGAAATTTTGGTTGGTAAGATACTAAAACAATTAGTCAATGGGGGAAAAAGGGAAGAATGTCACCTCTTGACAAGGCTCATGCGTGGCTTCCATTACCTCCTTCAACAAAAACACCCTCATATCACTAATACATTTTTAGGGTTTCGGGTTTGAAAACAAACCGTTTCGCACGTAACAATGACGATGACGATCGAAAAGGCTTCAAAAATTTTAAATTTAGCAGTAATTAACGTATAGTATTAGCAGGGAGGGTTTCGAACGCAAAATTGTATGTCGTCGAGTAAAAGAAAGGGTTAGAAAGTATTTGAAGACGGGTTAAGAATGGGGTATAAGTAACCCTTGGGGATGGCCTTTGGTGGGTGGAAAAGACAGAATTTGGGGTGTGAAGTGGGATGAATGAAGAAGCAAAACTCCACAGAGATTTATTGGAGGAACAATTATAGTTGGGTTAAGCAGTAGTCTTCCTTTATAAGATTAAAGAGTGAATTATTGGGAAGAAATTATGAAATTTTTGCATCCATCATCACCAACTCGAAATAGATATGTATAAAATAAGAATGATTTGATAGCATAAGGCTTTGTTTTGCTGATGCATAATTACTTTCATGCATTCCATCTTAAACTCATTGGTAATACAAATTTCTCCATTTTTGTAGGAATGAAAATTAGTAATTATAATTTTATTGGTTAGTTTATGCTCAAATTGGAAAAAAAAATAGAATTAAGAAAGAAGATTAGATTTAAGTATCCATAATAGATCTTCCACTCGTGATAATGAACAATATATTATGTCTTTTAATCATATTATTCAATTATTTTGTCATTCTTTATTGATCACATCCATTAAATAACCACCATAGATTTTTTTTTTTTTTTTTTTTTTTTTGGAACTTGAAGACTTTGTACAATGATTAGGTCAGCAAATTCGAAATCATATTCTAAGGAAGATGCGAAGAAACCGTTCAAATGATCACAAGTCATGTTAAAGAAGAATGAAGCTTTTATATCTTGGATTGTTACAAATTTTGAGGCGATGTAAAGCCATGCATATTATTTTTAGAGTGAGAATTGGAAAATATAGTAAAAAGAACATTTTTGCTTTTCTTTCGTCGAGGGCTAAGTTTCGTTGCCATTATATAGGGTTTAGAATTATTCAAATTTGATATGATCGATCTTGTTTGTAGAGTGATTCAAATCTTAAACAATTATTCTTACCTTGAGATATGTAATCAATAAAGTAATTTAAATTTTACTCCTATTCGATTGATTTTTTAACATTTGGTATCGAGAGGGTAGAGTTGTTAAATTCATGAAAGTGGATAAGATTTGAAGCTTGGGATTGAGAGATTAAAAAATAAGCGATTTTAGGGTTTAGTGTATATATTATTTGAGAAAAGGATTAGAAGCCCTCGATATGAAAGAGGCCCAAAGAGGGCCCATTATTAGGCGAAAGAAGCCCAAAGAGGGCCCATTATTAGGCGAAAGAAGCCCAAAGAGGGCCCATTATTGGGGTAAGGCAATTTCAGAACAAAAATTATATATTTTAATTAGGAAGATTATAAGGAGCCCAATTCATTTATTTAGAAAACCAATGTATATATTTTATAACGTGACCACCATTCATTATGGGTTGCTTGTGGGCACTATATCTGATGTCCTGGAGGTTGTGGGTACAAGACTTGATGTCGGCGATGCTACTTGGGGCTATGGATTCGTGGTGGCTCATCTCTTTGTCCTATGTTTCTTATGGGTACTACAACGTACTACATCTGACGTTGTTCGTACTCACCGACTATGCTACAATTGACTATAGGGAGATGTGAATGATATGATATGGTCTAGCTCTCGCGCTTGTAGCTTTGCTTTTAGCTTTTCTAAAAATCCTGATTGATGATCCCTTAATTAGTCAATGTGAGACTCTCACTCAACCATCCTCAACAAATGACTCCTAGGATAGGAGAATAAGTTAGTGAGTTTGGAGTTGTTTTGAGAAGAAAAATGGGTGAAAGAGGTGATCGAACAATTCTTATTCCTAAATATTTAAAAAGAGACAATATTATAAGTTACGAAAGAATAATGAAGTAAGACATTAATAACATATAAATTGACAAGTAAACTAATTAGTATTTAATTGAGAAGACACAAATAAATTATCATAATAAATAAACAAGTAGCTAACAATAAGATAAAAAAAGGGGTCAGTATTATTCTAATAATCTTTTGCATTCATTTTATAAATAAGTTTGAGCTATACATTATTAGTAAATGCAAGCGCAAGAAGCAAAAGGTACAAGGGGAGGGGGAGTTGGTATTGAGGCGTCGTAAACTAGTATGGCGCGCGCGCGCCCACAATGCGTGTAAGAATGAATCAAAGCCAAGGAGAATTAACCAAAGGAGTGACGACGGCTTTGGTTTGAAGATACTTATGGATAGCCTGCATTCCAGAGTCTCTCCCGAACCCACTCGCCTTATACCCTCCGAACGGGCAGCTCGAGTCGAAAGCAAAGTAACAATTTAGCCAAATGGTACCCGCTCGGATGGACCTGGACACCGTGTTGGCTATGTCTATGTTGTTCGTTACTATCCCAGCTGCCAGCCCGTACTTGGTGTTGTTTGCGCTCCTTATTCCCTCTTCAATCGTCCTGTCAAAACAAAACTCGTAATAAATTCAAACTCTGATATATACTTAAACCATTCCCACAAAAAGATCGTGTTTTTACTTGAATTTTATGACGGACAGAACTGGCCCGAATATTTCATCCTGCGCAATCAGCGAGTCTTCCTGGGAATTCAATTACTATTCAGCATAATTGAAGATGATAATAACAGAGGGTGTAAAAAACAGAGGAAAATGCAGGACCTTGACGTCTGTGAAGATTGTGGGCTCTACGTAATACCCCACTTCGCCTATACGCTTGCCGCCTGTAACCAGCGTTGCTCCTTCTCTTTTACCGTGTTCTATGTACATCAGAATCTTATCCAGTTGCTTTTTGTCCACCTGCAGAATTTTCAGTCAGTGTCGTTGGTGGGAGTTACCCAAAACTCTGTTTATTAACTTGGCATCACCTGGGGTCCATAGTTAACTTTGGGATCAAAAGGGTCTCCCACCACCCAGGACTTGGCCTTTTCGCTAATCTTTTTGACGAATTCATCATAAATTCCTTCTTGAACCAGAACCCGGGAGCCGGCCACGCAGATTTCTCCCTGTACACCCATCAAAATTGAGGCATGTGGTTGACAGAGGCGCTGAAATTGTTGGCAAGGTTAAGAGTGGTTTACCTTGTTGTAAAAAATGGCGAGGAGAGCAAGATCGACGGCTTTGTTGATATCAGCATCATCGAAGATTAGAAGAGGGGATTTGCCTCCTAATTCCAATGACACTTGCTTCAGGTTACTGGCACTTGCGGCCTGCATTATCAACCTCCCCACCTTGGTTGATCCTGTGAAGCTCACCTGAAAAGCGTACCATTATTAATGAATCATCCTAACCCCATTTCTCTCGTGTTTCATGAGTTAGTGTTGAGGATTATTGAAAGGAGTAGTCTTACGTTGGCTAATTAAAAAAAATATCATGAGATATTATAAGTGGGAAACACTATTTTTCATTGGCACGAGGCATTTTGGGAAAACTAAAAGGAAAGTCATAAAAGTTTATTTTCAAAGTAGACTATTTTTCATTGGCACGAGGCATGGTTTGTTATTTTTAACATGGCATTAAAACCATGCTCTTAACTTAGCCATATCAATAGAATCTTCAAGAAGTTGCGAACTTTGAAGGTGTAGTAAAAAGTGACTCAAGTGTCGAACAAAGTACCATTTGTTCGAGGGCTCCAAAAAAGAAAAAGAGGAGGCTGCTTGAAGACTCCCTAGAACTCAGGGGAGACTCTATAATGTATTTTATTGAGGGATGATTGTTGAGAATTATTGAAAGGCTTCCTAGAACTCAGGGGAGACTCTATGATGTATTTTATTCTAGAGATGATTGTTAATAATTATTGAAAGGAGTAGTCTCACATTAACTGAATAAGAAAAAGATCATGAATTTATATTGTTACCTTGTCAATATCCATGTGTGATGCAATGCTGGACCCTGCGGTTGGTCCATATCCAGTCACAACGTTGAGTACTCCATCTGGAATGCCAGCCTAATATGCCACGTCAAAAAATCGAGATTAAAAAAAAAGGAAAAAAAAAACGTCCACATATGCTAGGTCATCCATCCACCACAATGTCAAAACCCAATTATTTTTTATAAAAGTCCAAAAAATCCTTTCCCGATATAAATCAGTCATTTTCATGCTAATTTTAATTCATTTAATTATTGCGATAAAAAAGAGAGGTAGAGAGACGCCGGACCAGTTTGGCGAGATGAGCGTAGAACAGGGCGGAGAGGGGCGTCTGTTCGGCGGGCTTGACGATCATGGTGCATCCGGCAGCCAACGCTGGGCTGACTTTCAACCAGAACATGGTCGTCGGAAAGTTCCACGGTATGATATGGCCCACCACTCCAATCGGCTCCAGTAACGTGTAGCCATGAAGCGGCCTTGACATTTTCAATATCTTGCCGTGAATTTTATCCGCTGCACCTGCGTAGTACCGCAGCGTATTTGCAGCCCCGGGTATATCCACTATTTTCCCCAGATGAAACGATTTTCCAGCGTCGATGGTATCCAACGCTGCCAGTTCCTCCACGTGTGCATCTATCAATTCCGCTAGTTTTGTCATTATCCTCCCCCTCTCCTGCACATTATTACCCAATAATCCAAAAACATTAACATGTCATTTTCTTTCAATTATTATTGGAAAATAAAAAATATAAAAGAAAATTGTCAGAGAAAATTGTAGAAGTTGTCGTCACTCAATGCTGGCCTGTAACTCTAGATCATATGCTAACCAAGACAATTTCACAAACACGTAACGCAATGCTACTGTTAAAATTAAATTAAATATTTAATCTAATTAATTATGTTTAAACTATAAATTATGACCGACATAGCAAAGTATTGGAATGGATATTAATTTGTAATTAAAAAAAAAAACTATTAATTTAAACTATAAATTTGAGGAGGATAAAGTGGGGGAAAAGGTATGAAGATGAACAAAAATAGAAATACTCACGGCGCCGGACATGCGTGGCCAAGGGCCATGATCGAAGGCCTCACGGGCGGCTTTCACGGCCAAATCCACGTCTTCTTTGTCCCCGGCGGCCACCGACGCGATAACCTCCCCTGTTCTTGGATCTATGGTCTCCAAAGTTTTTCCTGTTCATTTTTTATTTTCGAACAACACCCAAAAAAAGGAATTTAATAAAAATTCTTCGTAAAAACCCAGATAATCGGGTTGTCGGAAATTGGATTTTCCGACGGCGACAGGGAAATCTCCGACGACCCATATTTTTGAAGCAGAGAGAGACATATATATATATACCTGAAACAGAGTCAAGGAATTGTCCATTGATGAAAAGCTTTGTGAACTTGATTTTGGGTAAATTGAGCTGGGATTGAGAATTTCCATTGCAGTGATTCTCCTCCATCTTGGTATGTGTATCACTGTTGGTGTGAGTGTGGTTTGGATTGACGGAAATAGATATGAATTTGCAGAGAGGAGTGCGTGTGGTTTATAGGAGAAGCCAGAAGACAGCTTAAATAGGCAATTCTGCAGCGCAGCCAGAATGAAGGCAACAACATCTCCAGGCACTCCATGTGGGTCACTTTCATGACATTAATTTCAAACTGGACTTTCTTTTTTACTCTTTTCTTTTTTCAGGAAAAAACGCACCCACATGTGCATGTAATGTAAATGGTAATAATACTGTTCAAAATGAAGAAACTCTAATATTCAGGTTAAAAAGTTTTATCCGACATCTTTGAGTTAAAAAAATAAAGATGAAAGCTAAATGATAGTTATTATCTACAAACCAGCCGTGCACTCACCCAATTCCCAAGTGGACCCTAAAAATAGTCAATAAAATGTATCTCAAAACTATAGGATATACTCTAAACATATTGCCTATGCCACGTGTTCACAATTCTACATACGTGTCATCGCCACGTCTTCAATATGTTTGGCATGGAAAGAATCGAAAAAACGTAAGAAACTAGGACAAGACAGGGGACAGGGCTACAACTGACATTTCCAATAACCCCTGCGTTACTCTTACGTTGCTATTTACTCACATGTGTTAAATTGTATTTAAATTAGAAAGGAAGTTTTTAAATTGCTTTTATAATTTAATAAATGAATTTTAGCCACAATTAATTAATACTTTTTAAAATTTTAATTCTGTACTTAATACATCATAAAATCGAAACCTTTTCGTTTCAAATTTAATACTTCTATATATATATATATATATATAGGATGCTTTCATGTTTTAATTGAATTTGTATCATGTAGTTTGTAAGGAATATTTTTTAATTTAGTATTTCATGTTTTAATTATTTTTCAATCATATCCTTTGAATTTTGATTTTTCATGTCTACCTTAATTTTGTTCTTTAATTTTTAATTAAAAATGGTTAAAGCGCATGGAATTGTGTTGGTACTTTATAACATTACTTATTAAATTGAAAATAAAAATAAAAATAAATACATAATTAATTAGGTAGACTTAATTATGGTTGAAACCTAGTTTGCATTTAATATTTTAAGAGTAATGTCTCAACTGTTTATAATAAAGATTAGACTTTTAACTACAATTTATTATTAGTGTTTAATAACGTAGTTAACCAACAATCAATCACCTCCACTTTCGCTGCCACCCAAACTATGACAAATATCGTACTTGAGTTATTTAGCGTAAATTTAATGTATTAGGAGTTATTAATTTTAGCGTTTTTGCAATGTTTGAATTTGATATGTAATTAGGTAGGATGTAAAATGAAATGATTAATGAATTGAATTATTTCGTTATAATTAAAATGCGTATAGTTAATGGTTAAAACACTGCTTCTTTTTAGAGAGGGAAGAAATAAAGAACATATTCTCCCTCTAGCTAACATATCTACATCTCTCTTCAGCATTTTCACTAGCTACCATTTCCACCATGTCTACATCTTTCGAAAATAATTTATATTTATATTTATTTATGAGAATTTCCAATTATTAAATGAGTGGTTGAGATCGATCCAAGTTGCGACAAGGAAAGATGTTCGATGAATTTGGCTGTAAAAAAAGGAAATTGACTGTTTATATGTTTGCAAACTTTTTTTTAAAAAAATTGAAATTGTTTATTACAAGATGACAAAACTCTCCCATCAATTTGAAATTAAGAAATGAATTTCAGCGCTTTCTTGGGCACGTCGTGTAAAATAAATAACAAAACAAAAATTAATTTCAATATATCAATTTAAATTAATTTATCATAAACCAATTAAGCCACAAAAATTTGATTATGTTTCCATTTCTAACAATACGACTAAAAAACTGAGACAGTGACAACACATCCAACCACTAAAAAACATATTCCATTTACACTCTTTACCTGTCTGTCATGAGCTCCGACCTTTTTGAAAAAAAAAAAATTTTTTGTTTAATTAAAAACAAAACATACTTGATGATAATCCATTTTTTAAAAAAGAATCTTTTTTTTTCATAAAAAATAACCAAATAAAATAAAATAACAATGTACTTTATTCTTACTCACATGATTTTAGAAAATGAGTACCAGTAAAGATGCTGACTTCGAAGGGAGGTGGATTGTGAGATCTCACGTCGGTTGGAGAGGGGAATAAAACATTTTTTCATAAGGAGGTGGAAACTTTCTGTATAGCACACATGTATAGAAGAGAACAATATCGGTTAGTGGTGGGCTTGTGTTGTTATACAGCGACTTTCAATTCTTTTAAGTACTCTTGTGTTCGGTATTACGTTGGTTGATTGAATTTAAAATATTTAGAATAATTGCAAACAGGCGTTTACTTTTATGATGTTGACATTAAAATGACATACATTGTTTGAACAAAGAATAACTAAAGAATCATTTGGCGGGTTCTTCAATTTTTTTTCTTCTTTCATTTAAATTATACATAGAACATGATTATTCATCAATAATTAATGTTTAAAATAAAGGATAATAAATTAGATAACGTATGAACAAAGATAACTTAGTTTTATTCCACATATTTCTGGTGTAGCGAATAGTCAAAAGAATGGTAGCAATATATTGCAAATGTTTAATTCAAATAATTTGATATTCTTATAAATAAACCAATTGTCAAAATTAATAAATTCATAAAATATTAAATACTAGGTCAAACTTGGGTTCTTATTTTCCGTAAGAAAACTGGAATAATTAAATATAATATAGTTTTGTGGGTTTATTTCGGAGTTTGGACTATTATTTGATTATCAATAATTACAAGATTTCCAGGTCAACTTACATGTATGATGCACCAACTTGTGTATAACCAATCCTTAATCTAATAATTCATTTATTTAATTAATTAATTCTTCACTAATACTTAAGTATCTTTGTCTTCTATTACCAAATGAATTATCTTCTCCATTCTGCGTTTATCGCTTAAATTCTAGTTTAACGAACTTTATAAAGCTTTTATAATTATGTGATACAACATTTTTGTGTAAAACCTCTTAGACGTGTTTTAAAGCTGTGAGACTAACGACGATGCGTAACGAGCTAAAGTAAATAATATTTGTTAGCTGTGAACTTAGACTGTTACACTAATAAAAAATTTAGGTTAGTTTTATAAATTAAGAATAGCTTGATTCACCTGACGTGGGTCACACCGACCAAAAGATTTCATGTTATTATATATATAAAGAAAAGGGTTGGTTGGGAAACTTGGTTTTCATTTGTGTAGTTTTGTGTTTTCAAAAGTCAAGGTTTTTTTAGTTTTCACATGGTATATAGAAATTTTAAATAATGTGGAGAGAATTTGTGGATTTTTGTGAAAAGAAAAATAGTATAAATTCCATAAATATATTATTTAATGGGAAAATTATAATAAATTATTATTATTATTAAGAAATGGGTGAATAATAATAATTTTACTAAATTTCAAATTTAGTAAAAATACAAATGGTTTTTTTTCCTCTGAGGAATCATAAACAATGAAAAACATGATATTATCGTTTTTTTATTTAATTACTAGATGTTTTATTATTTTATGAGAAGGGAGATAACTTTGTCGTGAAGAAATAATATTAATTACACGTACAAAAAAAAAACAATGGAAACCAATATTTTCAACATTTATTTAAAATTTTATCGAATATCAATTGACAACGTGGTTTTTAAAAAAGAAACTGGGCCTTCAATGGGCCGACAGTCTACTTGGACCAATTCAATGGTGAAAGAACAAGGCCCACTTGGATACTAAAAAGTATCAATTTCTTGATTTAATTATTTTTACAATGTCATACTAAGCTATAGTCATAAATTATATTAAAAAAAAAAAACTATTATAAAAAATGTTATATTTTCAAAAATGAACAAAAGAAAAAAAAATATTAAAAACGTTATTACAAAAACCTATATCTGACCGACAAACGGCAAACCCGGTATACAATTTTTAAAATATTTTATTTCAGTCTTTTTTTTTAAAAAATAAATTTGTTTTACTCATTAAATTATCATTAATTTCTAATCAAATCAATCTCAATCTAATTTTGTCCTCCTAGAATATAAATTTTTCCATGCCTATTAAGATTTTCTTTTCGTCCGTGACCGCTTGATATTTAAATTTTGTAATTATTTATTCTCATCAAAATTTTGTGTTATAATTAATTTTTATAATTATATATATATATATATATATTGCAATTAATTAATTGATCGTTCTCTAATGTAATAAAATTTATTAAAACTCAATTGTTATAAAATTTAAAAGCTAAATGGTTATACGAGAAAAATTACTATAAATTAAAAATTTAAAGAATGTTGCTCAAGCAATGTAAAAATACTTAAAGTTTGTTTATTTTAAGTACGGGTGCATTGTTCCTTCTTCGACTAGGTCTAGAAGATAACATTTTTTCATTATACAAATAAAAGTTTGGATGTCTACGAACTCATATCACATTCACGTTTACACTATGTTTATGTAAAACTACTTCATTTATGTCACGTTCACGTGCAAATGGGTCGTATTATATTCATGTAATTTATTGTAGCAATATTTAAAAATGTGGTTTATATGGAAAATAAATGATATTAACATTTTAAAACTTTATTTGCAGTCAACGAAATTATTAAAAAGAATAAAATAGAGTTAAAAGGATTTATATATCAAAGACTTCTAACTTCTAATTTCAGTTGGGGGAAGACCTGTGGAGAGGTATAGGCCAAGGTTGCCGATAATGTGGCTGAACCAAGTTGTGTAGAGGTGTAGGTTAAGGTGGTAGGTCATATGGCTAGTTGGCTTGTCTGAGGTCGAAGTGTCCTACAACGCATAAACTCTCACCTGCACCCGAATCTGATTTTTCTCATTCTTAAATCAATATTGAATTAGAGTAATGAATCAAACATCGTTTTAATCTATGGTGAAGATTACATCGTTTTAATCTATGGTGAAAATTACAAAGATGACGTAGAAACGAAATGAGAAGCTTCATGGAATTGGGGGAAGCGGTTAGCAATAGCATGGTTTAAGCAACCAAAATGTGATGTCCAAATTTTTGGAAGTCTTACTAATTTTATGTTTCAATGAAGATGTTTGATAAACGAAAGTGATGAATGGAAGCGAAGAAAGGTCTATAAAACTGGGAGTTCATCTTAAAATCATGTCGTCCGGTCCCTTTTCCTTTCCCAATCAATCAAAGATTCAGACACACATCACATATGCAACGAAACCAAACCAAACAAACAAACAAAGAAAAAAAATGAAGAAAACTTTCCTCAAAGAATATGAGTAGGAAACGAGTCAACAATGGCTTTCAAAATTGGGGAAAACCCCACTCTACAATCCCATGAATAGTTGGTACATGTTAAATCATTCGTGTGAAATCTAACCTTGATTTTTTAGGGGATAGAAATATTTTTTAAGAGTGTGGATACTTCTCTCTAATAAATGCGTTTTAAAATTGTGAAGCTGTTTAAGAGGGAGGACAAATATTTTCCGACCCCAATTTAGTTTCTTTAATATAGGTGTAATAAACCTTAAATTTAACCATATTTACTTTTCTAATAAAATTGAAGAACTTAATCTCAATAAAATTTTAAAAAAATTTATTTTCAATTTTTTTATTCAAATTGATGTGGTAAAGAAAAAAACCTCCTTTAAAACTCAATTAAAAAAAAAAAAAAAACTAATTTGTTTGTAATATATATTAATTTATTAATATTGTAATTTGTTTGGATGAAGAGACGCAACCCAGCTGGTATCTGGCATCTGCCTTTCTTGTAGCCTAATGCTATGTCTGTTAGGCTCTTGAAGAGACAAAACCCAATAAAGACTGAAAGAAAAGGTATCCACGTTATTATCGTTGTTCTCTTAGAATCTCCAATAGAATTCAGCACTTTAATCCTAATTTGGTCATCAAAATTACATCGGCTTCGATACCTAAACAGATAATATGGAACAATTCCTTAATTCCTTTTACCCAACAAATTAAAACGCCAAGACGAAGAAAGAAGAAGAAGAATTAGATTCTTTTTTGATCGACACTTTCTGCAACAAATTAAAAGACATTATTCCCATAAGGGCCGTGAATAAATCTGATCTGTGTAGCTTAGACTCTTTGGAATGATATGATATTATTCGCTACAAACATAAGCTACTTTAGACTTCTCTATAAAGTTTCAATCGCTATGTTTTGAACTTCTCGATAAACTCCCTCCTTCGGCCTACCAACCAAGATAGAACTTTTTGTTCGGCCTACCAACCAACGAAAAGGAAACAACTTTTATGATGGGAATCAATCAAAAATCCTTTTTTGTATCGTCGATCAACGCCTTTGCTTCATGCCTTGACTCACCTCTCTTTTTTTCTCTATATAACCTCCAATTCTACACATTCCTTTCTTTTCATGCCACGCAACACAACCCGTAATAATATATTACAATTCCCAGAACAAAGATTACAAGGGAGTGAGTGAAGAAAAACAAGATGTGTTACCCACATGATGTGCCGCCTCGGAGGGAGTTTTTGAATGTTCAATGCAATTGGGTCCTCTTGCAGACGGCGGCGACGGCGGTTGAGAGTGGCGGTGGCGAGTCGGTGAAAAAGCGGTGCTTGTGCTCGCCGACGAGGCACCCTGGGTCGTTTCGTTGCAGGCTGCACCGAAGTGAGTACGTTTGGGTTGGGAGGCCGCGGATGGTGAAAAGTGGACCAGCGGCGAGTAAAAAGGTCGCTCTGTTTAACGATAAGTAATTGGTGTTTGAAAATGTAATTGCAGAAGAAAATGAATAGCAGTGGCTTTTAATTTGCTTGAATGTTTTCAAAACTTCATTTCTTCGACTAATTTCCCATATGATGTGATTCCACATAGATTTATCTTTATTTCAGAATGTTTAATTCCCAAATGGGTAAGAAACTCTTCACACGAATGAACACAAAAGCATGAGTAAAGCACAGAATTTACTCTCATTATTGCAATGGCAACAACAGCCTACTACTACACATAACAAATGAACTTTAACTTGTGTAACAATCTGACTACATTATAAAAGCATAGTTTATAAGTAATAATCCACAAAGATATTCGGAACTTACTTTTTCTTTTAAATCTCTAGCATATGAACAATGGAGCTTAACTTTCTGCGAGTAGTATTAACACTCAGATTCAACAATATCAGGGGAGTTCCCACTTCCCAGTTTCAGCTTCACGTCACAAGAGTCATAATCAAACTGAATTCCCATCTTTCGTTCACTGCAAATCAAAAAGGTTGTGAGGTTGTCATTTTGGCAGAAATATCAACAGAAAAGTATGCAAAGTGATGAATTCTCACCTCAGGGTAGCAATCTTGATGCTCAATTGTTTGGCTATTTGTATCCACAAATACCTCACATGATACTGTAGCCTGATGAGCATTAAGAATCAACATCAATACAACAGGCATTGAATACATTAAAACTATTTATGCTGAATGTTCAGTTGGTGAAAGGGGCCACAGAATGACAGTGGAGGTGGGGTGAGGAAGAGAAAAGAACGACTTCTTTGAACTCAAATGACATATTTCACTATTTGACATTTATACAGGAACGCCAGCAGTCTAGTATAACATTATAATTACAGGGATTACAGGGATTCTTTTAACTCGGATGACATATTCCACTAGAAAAACATTCGAGGTCTATAAAAGAACACCAACAGCCTAAGATAACATTGTTATAATTGAGTTAAATGTAGGAATAGGCAGGTCAAAATCAAATCAACGGCACGGTTCAAGTATAAAATCCAGAAGAAGATAAATGTTCTTCAAGCATTTTCCAAATCAACAGCATAGCACAAAAATAACCAGTGTGATAATGATTTGGTTTTTGGTTACTGAAAATTAAGCTTCCTAGAGTCTTTCTTTTGTTATGTTTTGAAAACCCATGTCAAGTTTTGAAAACTAGCTAATTTATAAAAGCTTGTTTTTGTTTCTCAAATTTATCTAAGAAGTCAAATGCAGGGATGAAGTTCATTGTAAAGAAATTGTGAGAAAACAAACAAATTTCAAAATCGAATGGTTATCAATTGGGCCTATGCTTTTGGGAATGATTTAGGAGCTGCAACTTGCAGGACTAGAAATGGGTTCTAAAAGTCCAAATAGTCAATCACAGAGTTGAGTGTTCTTTTCCAATTATCTGAACTTCCACACTAAGAAACATGTAATCGCCGTCAAAACAGAATGAGCATTAATTAAAACGTGGTGATTTCAAACAAATGGAGTGTTCTTGCGGTGTATCCATTCAATGATTGCAAACCAATCAAACAAACAAAAGCTCAAATGTATAATGATGCTACCGCAATTTCGATCATTGAAAATGCGAGGCTTTAAAACGAATCAACATCGAACGAACTTACAATTCCGAGTAAAGATTTGACCTATTGTTGGAAACAGAACAAGATGAGCATTACCTTAATTGGGAATTTGATAAAGAAAAGCCCCATGGATCCTTCCACTTCTGTCTCCGTATCGAAAGGAATTATACCCTTCCTCAGATCCTCGAGCAAGAAAAAGACGTCGTGAATGATCTGTAACCCATTCAAATCGAGAGTGGCGTTCACGTAAGAGGAGCCTCGAGCAGAGACACGACCGCCATCAGAGCTCACAAATCCAAGTCGTCTTCCCCGGTAGCCGACCGAAACGCCAAGGTAATTGTAATCGAGAGAAAAAAAGTTGTTATTCCGAACCCTAACAGAAGCAGAGAAAGAAAGGTCAAGGACGACAGCAGGCAACAAACGGACGTTCACCCCATTGAGTTTCAATCGAACGAGTTGGAGCGAGGGATCGGACGGAAAAAGTAGAAAAACAACGGCGGAGAGGAGGAGGAAAGCGGCGGAGTAGAGGACACAGAGGCGAAGAAGCCGCCGCTGCCGGTAGAGAGGGGGACGATAGAGAGATAAAACGACAAGGTTTTGCGGTGCAGCAGCATTTGGGGGAATAGGAGAGTAAGGAACAGGGATCGAACCGTCCTTAGAGCAGCTCATGCTTTGTTAGAGAGAATTGAAATGGGAACTGATCTTTATGAGTAACGTGGCAAAAACTCTCGCCCCTCCCTAAGCTACCCGCCTCAGCCTATCAAGAATTTACACGTCCCAATAAAGCCTATGCCACAACTTTCAAATTACTTACTTGTTTCCAAACAATAATTGCTTTGAAATTTGTTATAATTTCTAAAGTTTTGAAAACTAAAATATAAATTACAATATTCATTAGAACCAAACACCAAATTGTGTATCAACCATGGTATTGGACCCTTTAACTTTTAAAGGATCTTTATTAGTCGGCTAAACTTAAAAGGGTGTCCTTATCCCATATTGATTAGAAAATGGCATGGCTAAACTTAAAAGGGTGTCCTTATCCCATATTGATTAGAAAATGGCATAAAATAGACCTATAACCGCTCAGCCCAATCACAAGCTATATATAACATTTTAAAATATATATACAAGAAATTTATGGAAATAATTAAAGCAAAATCCACCACTGTAAGTCACGGTCCAATCACAAGATGCCATCTTACTCTCATTATCGGCCGCTAGGGCTAATGCTAATTGCTTTATATTAAAGCATTCTTTCTTCACTCTCGTTCGAAGTATTAATACCATTTTTATTTTGGTTGATAATCACGGAAAGCAGTTGTTAAATCATTACCAAAAAGAAAAGAAGGTTTTGGATAAATCTAAATCCCAAATTTACATAAACCCTAAAATTGCTGTTCCATCATCAAAATCCAGTACAGTGAAGAGATACAAACGAAAAAGGAAACAGGAAAATTAAGCAGAAACCGGACTGAATAACTGAAATTAAAATCAAAGCATCGCCGTCAAAACAAACAGACAAACAAGAAACTAATAGGCATCTGGAGAAGCAGAAATCGACTCTGATATTTAATAATACGAGTCGAGTGAGATCGCAATACATAAATATTTACAGAGGATTTTCATTACTTCTTTTTTTCAAGCGAAATTTCGGATAGGTCGAGAATCAAGTAGATTCAACTGACTTGGGAGAAAGATCTGAGGTGTGAGAGGCGTCGGCCGAAGACGACGCAGTGGCCTTGGAGTGCCTGGTCCAGGGCAACGAATTGGAACGGTGAAGACGACAACGGAAGGATCCAGGATGAGTGGTGGGCGAGCAGAGGCATTGGCCTTTGGATGAACATGTGTGAGCCGCCACGCCGTCACCGTCGCCAACGCTTTTGGCGGAGGAAGGGATGCTGATCCTGATTTTTCCGTGGGCTGACATTTTTGCAAAGCAATTTGGGAACAAGAGATGGGGATTTATATAAACGGGCGTGGTTTTGTGAGATTCCTGTATTTCCAGATCTGAAGCACTATGATGATGCCACGTGTAAATGCTACTTTCTCTATCACAATTATTTGAATAAATCTTTGTAACCAAAATTAAGTTTTTTTTTTCTTTTTTCTTTTTAGTCATATTTTAAACAACATTGAAAACGCCATGGTTGTCCTAACTTAACGTGAGTATTAATTGGGGAAAGAAAAAATAAACCTAATGATTAAAAATGGAAAACAGGATGGAAAAATGGTTACTATGGACCATTCCTTGTGGAATTGGCAACCCACATTGATACTCACCATCTATGGCACGACCTTAATTTAGGCTCTAAATGGTTTAAACTCACAATTAGTAGATACTGTCAATTTTGACCCATTATGTATTGATGTCAATCTCACGATTTTAAAATGTGTCGATTAGGGAGAGATTTTAGATCTCACAATGGTTGGAGTAGCGAAGGAAACCTCTCTCTAGTAGACATGTTTAAAATTGTGAAGCTAATGGTGATAAGCAACAGAATAAAACGAACAATATCTATTAGTGATGAGCTCGAACCATAACAAATTGTATTAGAGTCAGGTTTCGAGGCGCCCAAAGGGGTAGATTGTGAAATCATACATTAAACGGCCATTTATAAAACACATTTAATAACTGTAAAGCTAACAACGATAAATAATGAACTAAAACAAACAATATTCGCCTAACTTTAAGATCAAAAGTCAAAACTGACCATATTTGCAAGCATAAAACCTTGATTTAATTTGGTGGGTGCAGAAACTGAAGCTTCTCGTGTCTCGTGTGCCAGTCCAACAGGTAGGTTGTCCTTGTCGAAATGGCCGAAACCGCCTCATTGCAGTGCAGGTCAAGAGAAACAGTTCTTTTTGTTTGTTTTTTATTCATACATCAGCGCATCCAAACCTGCGTTGGAGGTCCCTCAAAAACAGAGATTCTTTTCTTTCTCTGTCTTCTGGGTTCTTATCTTCATGACTCTTTACAGATCACGAGAGTTCTAGCAGAATCACAAACCCACAAGAAACACAAGTGGATAGCCTCAGGTGAAAATGAAATGGAATGGCTCATGATTTATTTAAATGTTCTTAGAAGATAGAAGATAACACTTTATGGGCTGGGACAGAGGCGTGGCTTAGATGGCCGTGCAATACCCAGCCCAATGCATCGAGAAACTTGCTACTTTCTTTTTCTGATACGACACTAAATATAAAGCTGCCATTGAATTACATCACCATGATGGCGAGGTACAGGGAGAAGCAGAGGAGGACGATGACAGAGCATTGTTAGTGTTAGAATCACTCCCAGAATTCCCCACAGACCTGGCGTTTCTCAATGTGACCGAACAAGCCTCAGCTGGGAGCTTCTTCATCGGCGTTAAAGGAGGCGTATTGGGGAGAGAATGGAGGGTTGTCGAAGGACATGCTGCAATCTCGTCTTCCTCAGAAGAACCACATCTTTCTAATCTTGAGGGAGAGGAATTTGGTGTTTCAAATGGGGTGTCTTCTGCATCATTGGCATAAATGGGGTTTGAAATGTATATTAAATGGTCGCTGTCACTGGAAGAACTGTCATTACAGGCAATGGCAGGGCTTAGTTTACTCTGAGCACAAGCTTTCAAAATGGGAAGATCAGGTGGGGATGGGGTGGAAATGAGCCCGATTCGACGAGGGCTAAGAGATGATTCATGGGTATCAATAATGTCGAGAACCCGATGAAGTTTAGAGCTTTGGCTCTTTGCATCAGCTACATCTACATTGTTGTCTTTAACAACACAAGGGGGAAAAAGAAAGTTTCTTGGAGCACTAAGAACACCATGAGCATACAAGCTACTAAGAGAAATGACAGACCGGTTGTTGTCCCTGCATGGGGCTGAAGGCAAAGACTGGGAGACGTTCCTGGCGGTTACGAGGGAGTCAGCAGGGGAGTTGGAGGTGGTGGTGGGCGGTGCAACTCGAAGGCTACGGCGGCGTAGTAACAGAGAGCAGTAGAGTTCAGCAAGCAACACAAGAATGAGGCCCAATACAATGGCAAGGCTCACGACCAATATCAGTGTAGCTCCTAATATCACCTTGGACGTTCCCTGCATCTTTCTCTCTCTCTCTGAATCTCTAATGAAGTAGCTGAAACTTGAAGGGAAGGCGGTAAATATGAGGGTGTACTGAAGGAGAAAGGGAGGATTTTTTTTAGGCGGGAACTAGTAACACTGAGAGAGAGAGAGGTCAAAAAGGTCTTTTAACTAACACAGTTTTCAACCAAGAAAAAAATTGGCTGAAGAATGGTCAAATGTTAAATGATATTAGATCCTTAAAAGAAGACCAAAACGTCTGCAAGAATACAGAGTTTGGTCCCATAATGTTTTAAGACTTGAAAGAAGCTGTAGGAGTAAAAGGGGATGAAGAACTCGGGAGCAAGATGCATTTTTTAAACAAAAAGGAAAAGAAAAGTTGTTCCTTTGTGGATGATGGGGCAAGCTGGGTAACACTAGCGACACAGCTCGGATGGGGTTGGGTTGGTCTTACATTTAGCTATCAACATCTGTATCATTTCAAATTTTGAAGTCGTACACTCGCTATTATAGGTCAACAATATAAATCTTCAAAAAGCAATGATGACTATGGGACTATGGAGGGGAGATATGAGGAGATGCAGCTCACATACACGCAAAGCTATACAATGTGAAATGGGTAAAGGTTCGTGGGAGAGGCAACCAAAAGAGGACAAAGATTTACCTTCCTCTCAAGGCTGCAAATCGGGCAGCCAAATCATCGTAGTCAGGTAATTTAGGATGAACATGTTTAGCTGCACTTGATCGGTCTGGTTGAAAGGAAATAGCTCGAGTATATACTTTGGTTGTTTCTGATGGACCCAGATGATGTTCAGGAGGTAGGGAAGCTGATCGAGCTGGTGGATGAACTGTGTCTGCCTGCTTATCAGCTTCATCTCTGCTTCTTAGATTCAAAGGGGATTTGGCAGAATCAGTACCATTTCCAAGAGAAAGATAATTTTTAGGCTTCCTTCTTATCTTTCCTGGTTCAAAGGTTGATGGTTTCTTACTATAATGTATCAAAAGCTTGTCTATTATCCTTTCTTCTTCATCCCTTTCATTCTCCTGTTCGTCTATTAACAGCTGCAAGCCTCGTTTATCATCCCTTCTCCTACTACTACTTCTCGACTTCTTTCTCACCGTTCGAATGTCCTCAGCATTGTCATCAACTGAATGACTTGAACGTGGCTTGTGGTGCCTTCTCCGAACTGATCTTGGTTTCGGCAGCACGTCGGGAGGTATCCGACCACCAAAGAAACGATCCATCTCACCACCATGACTACTTGCCTTCACAGGACTTGTAACCTGCTTCTCATGGTCAGAATGGCGGGGTTCTAATTCAACACCGGTGGTCATTTCTGACTTGACACAATTGTTGTCATGGCTCCTATCCTTGTTATCCTTTCTTCTAGAGTTGGCCTTTACATATGGAGGAGGGAGGATACTGTTGAAGCTTGGCTTTGTATTTTGATGTTTATCCTCCTCAGCCTTCCCTTGATGAACTGCATATCCATGCCCAGTATGAGTATTGCCAGATGATGGCTCTTTAATGTCACTAGGAGCAAGACCTGGATTACTGTAAGGTGGAGATTTCAAGTAATTTGGAACTGTCCTCTCTCGGCCATTATGCACAACTCTTCCATCATCTACATCGCCCAATACTTCACTGGAAGAAGAACTGCCCATTCTACGAGGTCCAAAGGCAGAGCTCATCATCCCATTTCCAGCTTCATGCTTACTGGTTGGAGCAAGACCTGGATTGTTGTAAGGTGAAGACTTCAAGTAATCTGGAACTCTCCGTTCTCTGCCATTCTGCACAACTAGTTCATTATCTGCATCTTTCAGTACTTCACTCGAAGAACTGCCCATTCTACCAATTCCAGCTTCATGACCTTTTTTCTCTCCATAAAGATTTATACGACCATCGGATTTCAAGATCGTCTCTTCTTCGTCGTGTACTCTATTCTCATGTCTGTGTCGGGGAAATTCTTGTTTCGGCTGAAACTTGAGTTCTTTTCCTCCTGAAATGGTACTATCCCTAGGATTGAGGAATCTGTGCCTGGCATTTGGTTGCTCAAAATTTTCTTTGTATGACACACCACCATCCTTCACTCTTGGATCAATTGCCTTAGCATGGGAAGGACTTTTTTCTATTGCAGCATTGTGAGCCCCAAAATCTTTGGGTAAGCCCTGCAGACAAAGGACATGGGAAGTTCAGATGTTGGGAAAGTTGAAAAGTTGATACTTTAAAGGATTCAACTCGTTTCTTGCTCGTTGGAAAGTAGTAAAATAAGGGAACGAGGTGCACCTGAGCATAGGCTGGGGGAGTGGACATTCTCTTCTCAAAGCCCACAGAATCCCATTTAATTGAAAATTCCAAAGCTATGTCTTGCAATAACTGAACTTTCTTCTCCAGTGTGGAAGGCTTGGAAGCTAAATTCTCAACAAACTACAGAAATAGATTAGTGATTAGTCTCTCATTAAGAAAGATCCAGGAAACCTGAAGCTAGTTACTTGGATGTTACCTTCCGGTTCTCCAAATGTTCCACAGAAGTCCCAAACCTCTCCTGAAAGATTTGCCTGAGATCGCGCAATTCTGGCAAATCCGAAAATCTAGCAGCAGCAAACATTAGAGATGCAATAGCCTCACAACATTCCTCTGGACATTCCCTGTAAACATGGCAGCTAGAGGGAATCAGACGAACATAAATTATCAAGTATAAAGTCACAAACAAAATTTGTGTAAAATGATATAATCGTTCTTAGCCAGCAACTATATAATCGACCAGTGTAAGACGACATGAAGTTATCAACATGCTCTTAAGCCAGAAACTATATAATCGACAAGTGTAAGACGACATGAAGTTATCTACGTGCTTTTGAATGATATAAAGATATCCTCCCAGCTAATAAGCTATAAGATCTCACGTCAATTAGAGAAGGGAACGAGTAGAAACCTCTCCGACACGTTTAAAACTTTGAGGGGAAGTCTAAAAGGGAAAACCCAAAAAGGACAATATCTAGCGGTGGACTTGGGTTGTTACATGAGCTTATCCGTGTGGAAATCTAATAAGTAACCAGAACACAAGCATGATTCAATACCTCTGCTTTTGCATGATTGGAAGATGCTTCAACACAGTATCACATGATTGCTCCACGAAATCATAACAGGATGAAATTGTTAATTCAACTAGAAGCCCCTCAGCCTGTTTCACACCATACAAGCAAAAGCAGCAGTTTGTTTGAGCCAATTACTAGACAGATACCATAGAAGTCAGCATAATAATCAGAGAATCAACAACAAAGTTTCTGAATCAAACACCACATAGATATGGTTTTCAGGCAAGAACAAACACCGACGCCAAATAAACAGAATATTAATCCAAAAAAGAAATCATGGCCGTCATAAACTGCTTATTTGAGCTTACACCCTAGGAGAATTAAAACATTTAACAATTCAAACGAAGGAAACAATTGTGTGACAAGAAAAAAAGAATACCCTTCCATAAGCATTAATATCCAGCCCATTTGCGAGTAGATCAGCAATATCTTTCTTCAGAAATTTCAGTGTTGCTTTCTTCTTCCTCCGAATCACATCGATCCGACTTTTGGTCAATTTAATCTGGGATTTGCTACAAATATCAAGAAAACAAAAACATCCCTTGTTTAAGCTCTCAAGAAACTCAAAAATGAAAAGGAAACAAAATAGATCGGAATTAATACCACTTGGATGTAAAGCCTCGGCCGAGAATCCCATCCAACATCTTTGGATCTTGAACTACCTACCACTCTTCAAGCTAAATACCTCAGCCCCCAAATACATCAGCAAAGCTGGAAGGAAGAGAGAGAAAGGGGGAAGGGATAGAGAGAGAAAGGGAGGGAGTGGAGTAAAAATGAAATAACAGAGCTGGGGAAAGAAGAGGAAGACGACGAAGCTACAAACACTCCACGGTGCCAGAAAAGGTATATCTTCCCCAAGCCCCACTCAAGAGTGCCGTTCACTTTTTCAAAAAAAAAAAACTCTCCCAAATACAAATTCTCCAATTACAAAACTACCCTCGCCTTATCTCAAAAGACACAAGCCCTCCCTCTAACCTGAATTTTAACGTTGGATGGGTATTTTCGGAATTCAAATCCTCGTCTCGGACCTACCCTAAAAATCGGCGAGTAAAGATGAAAGAGGGAGAGATGGCGGCCGTTGGATGAGGTGACTTCGTCGTGGGGTATTGATGCTTAAGAAATGGGTTAATAAAACGGCGGCGTTTGGTCGAGCCGTGCTGCTGAGCTGGACCGCAGGCGCTTCACGCTTTTGGTGTAATTTTGATGATTTGGATTTCTGGCCTTTGTTTTAAATGTTAGGTCTTTTAACGACCGTTATAACGACATGTTGTGTTCTTTTTGACGTCGTTTGAATCAAACGACGCAACAAAACAGCTGTCGAAAGAATCTATTTATGTTTTTTTTTGTTAATTATTTAAATAATCTATTTATGCAATTTAAAGCTCATTTTTATCCCTTTTTACACGTTTGCATCAAATTAATGGCTTTTGATGCATAAGTATTACCATTCCCAATTGAAAGTATTAATTATTCCACTTTTTTTAATTAAAAAAATTAGAATTATTTGTATTTAGAGATAAAAGTTTAAAGTGACAATAATCAAATAATCAAATGCTTATTCAAAAAAGAAAAAAAATATATATATGGTCCCTTACCCAAAAGTGAAGTAACCCAATTTTGTATCTTATTTTTGCCTAATTCTAGCCTATGTAATATATCTTACAATATAAATATAATTTTCAAATTATATATAATTAAGGGTCTAAAACAAGTTTTTTTTATACGTGAGAATTCTCAATTTTTTGTACCGACAAACGTATTTATGAGAAAATAAATATCTTGATAGGTAATCAATGCGTTAGTACCAAATACCAAAAAATTAAGATAAAGATTACAACACTAATCAAAGTTTAAGATTGTACTACAAAAAAGATCTAATTTGATGCAATTGGAAGCGGGATAATTTAAATCTAAGACGAGTATTTCAAACCGAGCAAACGGAGCAGTGGAATTGTCCCATGAAACACCCAATAAGAAATGGAAAATAATGGTTGTATACTTCCGATTTACACATTCTTAATGAATGCAACTTAATATTTGTTTAAACGACAAACAGATTAGTTTAAAGCAAGATAAATGGCTTTATTCATAGGTGCATGAGGCAAAGGTCATAAAATATGGAAAGAAATTTGATATTAAATTGTGTAATGGTTGGGTTTGTGTCTGAAATAAAACAAAGAGTGGAAGACAGAAATGGTGGGAGCATGCGTGTCGGCGTCAGCAATAAGAACAGCCGACCACCGCTAAAATTGTCCAATAAATGATTGGAAATTGTTCTCCTTCCAAACAAATACTATTCTATTAATGTCAGTGTCATAAAGTATAACAATGAAGCAGGTCGTCGGCCGTAGCACCAACCTAAAACATCATGTGGTTCTAACATTTTTCAGAGATTCTATGATTCATTTCACAAACAAATGAGAAAAAAGAAAAGAAAAGAAAAAGAGATAACTTGGTCTGGTGGAAATGGATTCAACACAAGTCAGCAGAAGCTATGATTTTGCATCTTAACATTTCTCTCATTAATAAAGACATAGGACAGAGCCTAGACATGCGAGTGACATAATAAAGGTGAGTGAGGAAGAAGAAACCTAAGCATCATCAAAAGATTTAGAGAAAAATGAGAAATATTGATGTGAAATGACTCCCACGAACTTGAAAAGCCATTCAAAACAGAGTTTTGAAGTCCAAATTAAAGTGGGAATATGGTCTAAGACGTGAGATTGAAGAAGGGGAAGTGGGAGAGTGGACGCAGCACTAAGAAATTACGAACGAGAGAGACGCATTTGCCTAATGACAACAGAGAAAACAACAACCACAATATCGTTTTATTGTAAGGTTTAGTCACAATCAAAGTAGTTTTCGAAGTATAACCCTTCAAAATAGTGCTCCCAATGGCATCAGAAAAGCCATCTAAACTCGAAGGGAAAAAATCGAGATGGGTCTCTGAAAAAGATGTACCTTTTTCTTCAGCGTCGTCTTCTTCCTTCTTTCTTCTTTTTTTCACCAAAAGCACTTCAAAAAGTTGACAAGGAAATGGAATAGGTAGTTTTCTCGGTCAAGCAATTCATGCCGAATCAGTCTCTCCGAAACCATATGCTGAGGAAGAATGTCACTGTAAAAAAGCAAGGTTGAGACAGAGGCTGCAGGCTGGACAATTAGAGATAGTAGCAGCCTTACCAGTGACCTGAACAGAGTGGGAGTAAGATTCTGCGACCAAGAAGGGAAAAAGAGAAGGTTCATTGTTCAAAACCTGACAGCCGAGGATATATGGAAACTAACCCAAGTATTGAATATCAGATACCTACGTGTTGTTATCAAACAAAGAAAAGAAAAGAAACTGAAGAATCAAGAAAGATGAAAAAACTGGCTAATTGAAGTTGATAGTACATACCATGAGTTTGAATAAGAGAGGAAGCCAAAGCAGATGCCCTGTGGATGGATGATTCTTCAAAGGAGAGAAAAGCTGCAAATCATCAACTGCTGCCACTGGGACCTGCGCACTTTCAATATTTCTGGCAAAGAATGCAAGTTTGACTTGTATCCAAGAAGTTAGTTTGCAGCCAACGAATTTTTAAAGATGGGAATTTTCAAGTACTTCTATTATGAATCCTGCAAAGTGAGAGCCACTATATACTAAATAGAAAGTGGGTATCTATAAAGTCAAAGGCTACATAAATCCAACCACAAGCATGCACCAGACAAATTTATACTTACTCTGAATTACACAATCATCTGTCATTTAGCCATAGCTAATAAGGACGGGCTCGTAAGAAGGGGAAAGGCTTTTCACTAATAATTAATAATTGCATTCAGTCACGTTCTTGGAAAAACAACAAGGAGTCGCATTCAATATTAGTAATAATATATAAATAGAAAAGAAAAGAAACCAATTACAACAAATCGTTCTGGGATTTGTCATATAATAATGTGAAGCGCCCTGTGCTGACCTGCGACAGCTTCTAGAAATTTTCTCTGAAACAAAACTCAAATATAACAGTTGAAACATACTAACATTGTGACAGGAAACGGGTGAGAAGGCATATCATTCATCATAATTAGTCGTAAAGTGAACTGCCTAAAGTAGGGGTTGAAACTCCAGAGAATGGGAAGTCCTAAAAAGATTTTTAATTTAATATAGAATTGCAATATCAGTAGTAGCAGTCAAACATGTTTGGTTCAGTTGACTATCTCAGCTCATCGTCCCCTGGGGATATCTATTGCTTTCAGCCTATCAAAAAACAAAGTGAAGATGGAAAAGGGGAAAAAAAACTCAAGGAGTTCTTCAAAATCATCTACTGCTTCTCGGGCTCATCTGGATTTTCCTTGTCAGGATTTTCCTCTTCTTCCTCTTTTTTCTCTTCCTCCTCCTCATCCTCTTCAGGGGGATCACAAGGCAATGGTGGTGGCAATGGTGTTTTCATGGGGCTAAACTGAGGAAAGATGTCTGGCCTACGCCCTGGCTTTGGCCTCTCCCACTCCTGCAACCAAATAGTCAAGAAGCATTCAATGTAAAGAACACCAGCTATAGCCTACTCAAGCACTTCATAGACTTTTCTAACTAGTTACTAACCAAACTTCGTTTGTCAGGTAAGAACATCAGCAATTTCAAATTAGAAAACGAATTGACCACCAAAAAATGCGCCCTTACAAAAATGATTCAAGATAAATTTATGAACAACCTGATGATGTCAGTTGATTTTCCAAAATCATCAAGTAGAAACCCGGCAGAAGAACAGAAAACAAATTGAACAAACAAAACACCCCCAAAACTGAAATGGCAAAGTATCAATATAACTATTAAATTGCGCGACAAACAATCGTGAGGACTGCCAATATCTTCTTTCAATCTCAGTTCAACAACTACAGTGCAATAAGCATTTACCCAGTGCAATACAATCTACAAGAACTATCACAAATATGAGGTCAAAATATCCAGGCAACAAATTATGGCCCATTCTCATGAAATCTGACAATGCAAATAAGTAAACATTATAATGGTTGGTGCCCCTCGTCCAAAGATAGAAATCGCCCATTTTCAATTGAGCTCAAGGGATGGATACTTTCCATGGAAAATGCAGACATAGCCGAAACAAGCAGAGAGGTACAGTTGCAGGAAAAACCTGGCAAGATAACTCATGAACAAGCATTTTAAACAACCTTCAGAGACAAAATTTAACAACAATTATATAAAATCCTAGGAAATGCTCCAATTATCCACCCAACTTAATCTAGCAAATATACTAGCTAAGCTACATAAAAACGGAAAGCATAATCTCCATGAACGGGAAGCAAAAACATTAAAATCCTACAAAAAAGAACTCCATTACAAACCGAATACATCAAACACGCAAGGAAAATAAACGAGTGCAAGGGTGAGAAAGATACAATTGGGAAATCGAGTGGATTGCGACGAGTGATCTTCTCTTCCTCCGGGGCCATTCGAACCACATGCCTCCCCGTTCTCCTTCTAACAACAATCAAATTAGAAGTCGAAATGGGCTTGCTTGGGAAAGAGAATCTGCAGCCGCCAAAACAGCAACTATGGGTAGTAGAAGATGAAGAGGATATTGGTAGATAAGCCGCCGACGGTAAGACTAGGGTTTTAGAGCTGAGCAGGCATATCGACGCCATGATCTTCCTCTCCCCCAGAGGTAACGGGTAGGGTCTAACTGAATCTCCTGGTGGCCGATTCCACCGAAATCAAATAGCCGCCACAAGTGATGTCCGACTCCGGACCGCCTCTTATTTTCTTCTCCACAGCGCAGCGCGGCGTTTGTTCCACTAAATTATCCTTTGAATTTTATGAAATAATCGAATTCCGAAATTTCTCAGAATTATCGACTAAAATAAAATTGCATCCTTTTTATTTTTTTTACCGCTTCTCTTACCATTTTGTTAATTGTAAAATATGAAATAAATAATTATATCATTTAAACTTGTGTACTTTATAAATGTCTCCGATCTAGATTTCTCCTGGTTGTCTATCGCCTTAAGGGTATGACAGTGGTCGACACCAATCAAATCCCACAACAATAATAGACAGAGTGGTAAGGAGATAATCGACTATTAAGTGCCAACCGGCTCTCTAAATATCTTTGATATCTTTGACGGTTAGAGTCCAAAGCTTTGAATGAGGCGATCTCCCCTGGGAGGGACTAATTCCGGAATTATCGAAAATAAAACATGTGCCCCAAAAGATGCCTACCAATTTACCGAACACGAACCACGCCACTCTGTTCAATTCAATTCCAATTAATTGAATGCGTTCATTCGAGGCTACGTGGAAGAAGGGGATGACAAGGATGATCCAAGAATGAGGAATCCAATGGCTGAGATTTGGCTGTGACTTGGAGATGGTCACCGCGCATGGAAGTGGGCCACCACTACCACATACAACGTGACAGCCATCACCAATGTCCCACCCTTTACCCAAAAGACAAAACTTATACTTATTCTCTATATAATAATATATATTAATTTCTCTCACGAGATAGGAAACTCAAGTGGCACGTGATTCACTTGCCCTACACGCGCGAGTGGTGGAGCACAATATTTTTACGCCCAATAAATATACCAAAACTCCAATTATTAAATATTTTTCACGCATTTGTTATTAAATATTTGATATTGTTGGGAAAAATAAATGAATTAGCTACTTGGGATCGGCTACGTTCAATAATTTTATGGAATATTATTCGGGTAGAAAGTTTAAAACAGCCGGACCCCGCCACTCCCCGGTCTCCCTCATTCAAAATCGCGTGAAATACACTCGCGCTCTCGTAAAGTCTTCTCCCTCTCTGTACGTGACTGAGCGACTATTATTGTACTCTTTTTTTATTCTCTCCACTGTCCAGCGCCCACATACCTTCAAACACGCCCCCTTCCAACTTTGAATTCCGTTCTCATCGCCTTCCCACTTCTCTGTTTCTTCACCTCTCGGATTCCCCCGACACCCACTCCGATTGCCAAGATTCTACTCTCCCTTTCATTCCAGCCCCCTTTTACTCTGTTTTCACTCTCCAGATTGGTGTATTGAGTACTGGGTCTGGCTGAAGATAGGATGAACGCGACCGGGAGACAGATTTCAAGATCTAATCCCACGGTGCACCACAAGCGTCAGCATTCCGATAATGCTATTGACGCCTTTTACTCTTACGGGAGATCTAATCTTTCTCATGTACACGAGCGATTGTTTTGTTATTTGATTTCTGTGCCCTTTGTTGTAGGAACTGTGTTTCTCATTTTTTGTTCTTTGGGGTTTTAGGATTTTGGGTCGAGGGCAAGCAGGGGAATGCAGAGGAGTTTCAATGATCTTGGCTCTGCTGATGCTTTGACGCCACAGGCTCGGTCCCGGTCGTCGAGCATGAGGAAGAATGCGGATGAGATGTTGCTTCCAACCCATTACAGCCCTGGTCTCCTCGATCTTCATGCTTTTGATACTGAATTGTTACCTGAGGTTGGATTTGTTTCATTATTTTTACTTTTTTCTCTTTCAAATGCACATTGGTTTGAATTCCCGTAGTATGCGGATGCCGCTTTGCTATTTGTTAACGTGGGTCTGTTTGATGCCTTCTGTGTCTTTTGGATTAAGGGGTCTATCTCATTTCTCACGTTTTCTTGTTCTCTTTTGCGGAAGTACAAAACTAAGAAATTTAAGTTAGGGAGCATGCTTTGGTCAGTGTTTGATCCATTTTTCCAATTTAAATTGCTTGTAGTCCTGTAATTACTGAATCCTTAAAATTTGATTCCAGT
Source organism: Cucurbita moschata (assembly GCF_002738365.1). Classification (NCBI taxonomy): domain Eukaryota; kingdom Viridiplantae; phylum Streptophyta; class Magnoliopsida; order Cucurbitales; family Cucurbitaceae; genus Cucurbita; species Cucurbita moschata. The sequence continues at coordinate 553,105 of NW_019268541.1, forward strand.
TTGAGTCAATTGAATCATATAATTTATGGATCGGAATTGAGCCTTGTGATTCCAAGTTGGTTTCTCTTCATTCTAATAAAGTTTTTATGAAATTAAACATTGATGAACTTGAAGCGAATATAGTGAAATGGATGCTTTTAATTGAACCAAATTTGATCACATGGTATGTATGATTCCTATATCTAATAAAATAATACCTCTTTGTTAAGTTAATTATTGCTACACCCTCAACTCTTGAGGTTGTCCTTTGGGATTATTCCAATTGTTCTTGTATTGTTATTATCAATATTTGCATCAGTATTGTTCTAGATTCAGAATCCTGGATTGGAATGGCATCCAGAGGGGGAGCACTATCCTTTAAATTTTCACATGCTCCGAATGAACAAATTATGAATCTTGTTTATGGCTTCATTTTTACTGCGTCATTTACTTCATTTTGTCAGGCAGCTTACATTGACTCGGAGCCACTTTTTGCTGCCAGCAAGTTACCTAATAGGCCTGGAGGTGCATCTGACAATAATCTTCTCAAAAGCATCTCAGTTGACAAGGAAAGAACCAATAATGTTGCTAAGATCAAAGTTGTGGTATGTCTCTTCGATACCATCTTAATGCAGCTGTACTTGAGATAATAGTGCCTTCTCCTTTTATTGTACCTGTTTTTCCTCAAAGTGATATGAAAATGAAAAGGGTTGAAGAATAATTTTTTCTTTTTTGTTGTCTTTTGGTGAAAATGTCAATAGGCCGTGGGAGAGTTGTGATGGTCTACCTTTCCTCATAGAGCAGAGGGAGACTCTTTGAATTGAATCCATTATATAGTATAATTTTGTTCATTACAGGTTCGTAAGAGACCGTTGAATAAAAAGGAAATGTCAAAGAAAGAAGAAGATATAATCACGATAGAGCGAATGCCGAATTCCCTGACAGTTCATGAAACAAAATTTAAAGTAAGTGTCTGATCATTAATCACGATCATCTAGTTTCAATGTAGCAACATGTTATGTTTGAATTGCTTGTATGAGTAAGCCACGAGAGGTTTTTTTCTCTCCTAAAAAATATTGCATCTGCAGGTAGACTTGACAGAGTATATTGAGAAACATGAATTTGTTTTTGATGCGGTATTGCATGAAGGCGTTTCAAATGATGAAGTAAGTACAAGTCATGGATGACTACCATTTTGAAATGGAAAATCTATTTGATTTCTAAACATTCCCTTTTGTTGTGCAGGTATATTCCGAAACTGTGGAGCCGATAGTGCCCCTTATTTTTAACCGAACAAAAGCAACTTGCTTTGCTTATGGGCAAACAGGCAAGGTTTTAAATTTCATGCAATTTTGTAAGGGTGTTAGAAACCTAAGATTTCTCGTGGTAAAAGTATTTGTTCGTGCTGTTGTTTATCTTGTTTCTTCTCTGCTTCGTTCATTTCAATATACTTAACTCGAAATATATTGATATGCTCGTTCAGGTAGTGGAAAAACATATACTATGCAACCACTGCCTTTAAAGGCGTCTGAGGACATTTTAAGATTAGTGCACCACACACACCGGAATCAGGGCTTCCAATTATTTGTCAGCTTCTTTGAGATATATGGAGGGAAACTTTATGATCTCCTCAACGAAAGGAAGTAAGTTTGATGAGATTTAGCAGAAAATGTATGAATTCAGTTCATTTTCTTGAATGTATCATCATCGTGCAGAAAGCTTTTCATGAGGGAAGATGGAAAGCAACAAGTATGCATTGTGGGGTTGCAAGAATACAAAGTTTCTAATGTCGAGACAATCAAGGAATTGATCGAACGGGGAAATGCCTCAAGAAGCACTGGTACAACCGGTGCAAATGAAGAATCCTCCAGATCACATGCTATACTTCAGCTTTGCATTAAGAGATCAGTCGATAGTTCGGAAACAAAGCCTGCTCGACTTGTAGGAAAGCTGTCTTTTATCGACCTTGCTGGAAGTGAACGTGGTGCAGATACTACAGATAATGATAAACAGACAAGGTCTGAATTTTCTTTTCAGAAAACTAGTTGCAATTATGTAATGGACCTTAGAGTACTTTAAAATCAGTCTGATTTAAGAAGCAAAAGTTAATAGATTTTTCTCTTACTCTCTCCCTCCCTCGTGTTGTGTGATTGACTTGGAAATATTTGTGTTGCAGAATCGAAGGTGCTGAAATTAACAAAAGTTTGCTTGCTCTCAAGGAATGCATTAGAGCTCTTGACAACGATCAGGGTCACATTCCTTTCAGAGGCAGTAAATTAACTGAAGTTCTTAGAGATTCGTTTGTCGGTGACTCACGCACTGTTATGATATCATGTATATCACCGAGCTCGGGGTCATGTGAACATACTCTCAACACACTTAGATATGCTGACAGGTGCGTTCTTTTCTGAGATATTACAGTGGTATTTTCAAATATCTGTTAAATATGTTTTATATTTATCCCTTCAGGGTAAAGAGTCTATCTAAAGGGAGCAGCACAAGGCGGGATCCTCTATATTCATCTTCAAATGTTCGAGAATCAACGACCTCTCTGTTCTCGTCCTCATTACCCACCGAGCCATCCTATGAGAATAACAAAACTAATTTACCAAATGACAAGAACAGATTTGGTTGGTCCAAACAGAATGAAAGGGAAGCTACTCCACCGTTGAACGTTGAATGTGTTCCTAGCAACAGGGCAGACATAGCTTTGCCTCATCACAAAAGGCAGCCAAGCTTTCAAAATGACTTCACTGAAGATGATATTGGTTACCCTGAGCAACTATATGAACAGGAGAAATCATCATGGACGAACACCAAAATAACCGAAACTCGTCAAGTGCCAGGCTTTATCAACCAGAAGAAATTAATTAATGAAGCAAACCGAAGGGATATACCTTATGTCGAGACTGACTCTCATTCGGATGATGACCTCGATGCCCTTTTGAAGGTAATAATGTTGTGAATATTGAGCATCAAACTTTCACAGCAATCATCCAACTCTAAATGACATCCTACAACTGTGTCTTCACATTAGGAAGAAGAAGACCTTGTTACTGCTCATAGGAGACAGGTGGAGCAGACAATCGACATTGTCCGAGAGGTTTGCAATCCTTTTCTTTCTTATTTCAAACGTTATACGCTGCCACCATTGGCAGCCAGTTTAAACCATGTGTAATCTTGCTTGCATAAGCAGGAGATGAACTTGCTTGTTGAAGCTGACCAACCCGGAAGCCATCTAGATGACTACATCCATAAATTAAACGTCATTCTATCACAGAAGGCCGCAAGCATTTTTCAGCTGCAGGCTCAGTTGGCTCAATTTCAGAAACGTTTAGATGAGTACAATGTTTTGGTGGCACCCTCCAGCAACTGAAACAAATCTAGAGCCAGCAGACACTACCCATTTTTTCCCTCCAAAAAAAATCTTCTTTTACACAGGCCCGAGGGAGTCGGTCGATCGAGGGCAGTTAATATCGATATGAAATGGTTCATGCATGGCGTGGGATCGACAAACGGCCAATCTTTTCCCTCAGAGGTGGTTTCAGCTTTCTTTGATTGTACAGAAGATTTATTTCCTGTCTATAGTGTTTGTTTTATATTCATGGATGTTTTCTCTCCCTCTGAGCTCTACTGCTGCTGCTGCTGCTATTATATGACTGAGCAAGAACATTCAAGAAACTAATACACATTCCTGTGTTGAGTTATACTTGAGTTAATACTTGAGCTGACAAGTTGATTTGTGAGCTCCCAGCCTTGCTAGAAGGTTACACATGATTCTGCTGAGTGGGTTTAATGGATTTAATAAAGGAAAGTAGGTAAAGTAGGTGGAAAATCAGTCACATGAACAGTCAAACTACGACGATATTGACCATGTAGATCTGATCTGTGTGCTAATTATGTATGCTTTTTGGAGTTGTTTATCAAACTTGGACCTTAAGCTAAACATAGATAAGCTCTTTAATCTGTTGTTTTGTTTTTAATCACCAAATCAACCAATCTGCTACACTCATTTGGATTAGCTCAATCTTTAACTAAAATGACAGCGAAGTGTCTCGATTTCATGCATCTCCTAGAATTTGCAAGAACCAAGTTAGAAGTAATAATTCACCCACTTTCTCCTCAAATCAAACTCCTTTATTATTGTTTCTCTTGTATTTCATCATGGGATTTGATTGAATTTGTTGATTAAGATTTTCATGTAATTCAAATTTTGTTTTTGTCCCGGTCATGTCAATAATTAAATTTATCCCATTACAAGATTTGAAGTATGGTGAGTGCGGAAAGATAGTTTTGTTATAAGATCAAACCGTTATATTAACAACTATAAACTAGTATTTAATCAACATTTTCGAAAGCTGAAGTGTTCAATATTTAATCTTTTCTAAATGTCAAATAAATATAAAAAAATAAAATAAAATATAAATACCAATTACATCAATCTATGACCGACGAGAAGTGGGGCTACTACTCAAAGTTTTAAAATACGTTTGTCAGGGAGAGGTTTCTACACGCTTACCGAGGATGTTTCGTCCCCTTCTCCGACTGAACGTAAATGTTTGTTTATATAGTTTTTAATAAAAATTATTTTTATAAAGTAGCAAATAAAATAAACCAACGGATCTTAAGATTTATGATTTGAAAATTGGCGTATTGGTGGTGATATTTTGTCAATTAATATATGTGAAGACCTTTTGCACTTTGCCTAGCATGCAGGTCAGATTTAAATATATATATACACACACATAAATAAATTAGCTTGTGAATTAGGTAATCAAAATGGATCTTATCTTGCTATAAATAGCAAGAAAACCATTACTTCTTCTATTATTTAATTTTCATTAAAAAAATCAATCTCATCTCTGATTGGTTTAAAATTAATGTCGAAATTCGAAAAAGTAAAAGAAATGAATAAATAAATAAATTCAAAACCCACTTCCAAACTATATAGATCTTGTCATCTCAAGAACTAGAAAATGTTTATGGGCGATGGAGTACAACATTGACCAATAGTATGCATGACTTAGAGTCAACAAATTCATAAATTTCTTGTTAGAGCTCTGCGACCGAAGTGATAGCAGAAAAGACAAGTGTTCCTGAATTCAGAACAAATAGAAACAATCTTTCTTCTCAAATCTAATTTTAATGTTGGCTATCAACTTTAAAACGCAAACTCTTTTTCTATTTAAGTTTTTTTCCTACCAACTTAAGCAATTCCCGTAACTATTTCTTTTAACTTCATACTCAATAATCACCATCAAAATTTGAAATTATGACGACCAAGTCCTTCATTGATCGATCATTATAATTAATAACCATATTTTTATAGTTGAGAATAATTTTTGCAAATTTCTAAAAAAATAAAAAGAAAATAGTGTGAAGGAAAATGATGGAGGAAAAGTTAAAAAGATTTATTTAAAAAAGAAAAAAGAAAAAAAAAAAGAAGGGGAATGTGAAAAGGTAGAAGGAAGGCGACATCCGACATCCACCACGCGTTCATAAATCCACTCAGCGCCAACGCACGTGTAGCTTTGCCCTAAAAATTCAATCTTTGCCCTAAAAATTCAATCTTTGCCCTAAAACTCACTCACTCACTCCAACTCTCTCATTTTATTTCGGAACTCCCTCTTCTCACGCGCCATTCCGCCGTCTGTCATCAAACCATTCAATTCATTATTATTAAACTATTAAAATTCAATTTTAATAAATAATATTGTGTTGGCAACGAACTATTTTCTTTTATAGTTTTTCTGATTTAAACGTTAAAAATATGGATATGATATAACATGGTCCGTGCGCGTGGGACTGGTGGAGGCTCTTACGTGGCAAAATATCTAATTGGTAAGCGCCTCACATCAGGGCGTTGGCCAATAGAAGAGCAGAGCCTCACTGAATGGGTCCCACCTCTTTGTTACCTTAGTAAGAAAGGGTGCAAAAATATCATATACTGCCACGTTACCCTTCCTGCTACAGTACGCGCGTCCATTATTTATTTACGATGCTGCCTCATCTTTCCCAAAAGAGAAATTTCTTGGTTTTGTTTTTTTAAAAGAAAAAATAAAAACTTAAATCCCCCCTCCCCTCCGCCATTTTCAACTGTCTTCTTCTTCTTCTTCTTCTTCTTCAGAGAACAGGAAGAGAGCTTATGGGATGGAGGTTAATTGCGGAAACGACATTGTTGCACCTTTTATTTTGAAGACTTATCAGATGGTCAACGATCCCCTTACCGACACTTCCATTACTTGGGGCTCTGCTAATAACAGCTTCGTCGTTCTCGACCCTCTCCATTTCTCTCATACCCTCTTGCCTGCTTTTTTCAAGCATAATAACTTCTCTAGCTTCATCCGACAGCTCAATACTTACGTATGTAATTCCCAATTCTAATTCTAATTCCCAATTTCCTCTGTTTTTTATTTTTTGTTTTAATTTGATTTGATTTTTCGGAGAGAACAGGGGTTTCGGAAGGTAGATCCGGATCGATGGGAATTCGCGAACGAGTGGTTTCTACGGGGCCAATACCACTTACTCAGAAACATAGTGAGGAGAAAACACTGTAGTAATTCCGCCGTCAAATTGGTTGGAGTTGGGGGGGATATGTCGGATGAGGATTTGGTGTCGGAGATTGGGAGGTTGAGGAAAGAACAGAGGGCTCTGGAACACCAGCTCCAAGCGATGAAGAAACGCCTGGAAACCACCGAGAAACGCCCCCACCAAATGATGGCGTTTCTTCATAAAGTCGTGGAGGACCCTGAAATTCTGCCCCGGATCATGCTCCACCGGGATCCCACCCACCGCTTCCAAATCCCCGATAAGAAGAGGCGTTTCATGACTTCCCCTTCTTCCTCCTCCCCCTCCACCGCTTCCTTCGACACCGACGAAATCGAAGACGACCCCACCCGCCCCGAGGTGTCGGGGCCGTGGTTTCTGGAAGACCCGGCTGCGTTTGGAGTTCCGGCAGTGGCGCCGATGGATATTGGTATAAGCAGTAGCGGCGGAGAGATGAAATACTTGACGGAAATGACAGTGGGGGCAGTGGAGGAGAGTCGCCCACCACCGCCTTATCCATTTTCTCTTTTCGGGTGTGGATTTTAGTTAATTACTTCATTTAATTTCACATCATTTTCTTCCTTCTCGCATTTTATCTTTATTAATAATTTCTTCCACTTCTCTTTCTTTTCTTTTTCTTTTACCCAATACATTTGTATATGCATATGTAACTGTCTCATTTAATTCTGCAAAAAATAAAAATAAAAAATAAAAAATAACCCAAAACTTTAATATTAAAATGTATATTTTTCACTCTACATATCTTCTAATTTTCGTTTTTTTTTTTTTTTTATAAATCTGATTATTTAGTGTATAGTTTTAAGATGGATTTAGATAATTTATCCACATTAAATAATATGTTAAAATAAAATGGCGTCTCTTACATCCGGGACATATCTTATTATGGAAATAATTATTTTATTAAAAAATATAAAATTGAAAGAATTATAATTTATAAAAAGAAATCAATGTGGCGCTTCAATAGATAAAGACAATAAAGGGACCATTTTGCTAATGTTTTCAACTCTTGCTTCGTTTTTTGTCTTCTTGCTCTTTGGTTTTTTTAGATGTAAAAATCAATATGTTTATTTTTGTCTGATATCTAAATAAATATGTTTTTTTTTTTGTAATTATTATTTTTTAATAAAAAAATAATCACGTACTTGTGTTTGGGTTTTTGTTGTATCTAAAAGTTTAAATAAAAAAAATGTATATTTATCGTATGAATTTTTCATTTAATTTGTTGATATATAAATAAATTTTTATAAATTAGGAAGAAGAGACTAAATTTATAATCTTAAAAAGAGAAATAGTGGGGACAGTTGACCATTTACATTTATTTTGTAGGATACGAATATGAATATGATAGGGTGAGAAATACATTAACTTCCATGTCGGTAAATGTTACGGGCCACCCATTGCCCTAACTGAGATGTCACGTTTTATATTTTCACCCTCTAAAATGTTTCTTATAAATAACATTAAACAGTAAATTTTAACTATGGTGAAATATTATATTACTCCACTCCTTTGAGAAAATTTGTAGAACATAATTTATGTTTACAATCTTGATGAAAATTTTAATAATGAGAATTAAATTATTAAACTTAGAAATTAAAGTGTTACCAATAAAATATTTATGAGTAAAACCGTTACATTCGTAGAAATTAGAGTAGGTGAGTGTTTTTTAATATATAATTTAATTATGTTATTTTGTTTTTATGTTGCAAGTAGTTGAAACATTGAGTTGTAATTTTTCAAAAAAAAAAAGAGAAAAAGTCCTAAATAATTGATACTAAAAGATGTAATTTCAATGTCATCAAATACATAAAAGAACAACACGTCATCCCACTGTGTTAATGAAATCTTTTTTCAAATCAATGAAGATTTTACGTCTACGTCAAACACAGTAAATTATATTTGATTTTTTTTTTCATAAACACAAATATTTAAAAATATATACTCTAAAATATCATTTAAAAAAATGAGAGAGTTTAGCTGATTAGGTTATTTTTGACAAGTTAATATTCTTTTAACATATTTAATACATTAAATATATATTTTTTATATATAAAAGATGAAGTAGGAAATTGATCGGCTTAAGAGCGGCAAAAGTAATGTTTTTAAATTACGTGGAGGGGATAGAGACGATATATCTGACGTGGCAAAGACATTTAAAATACTATTGAATTAAGTTTTGAAAAAGAAATTAAAACATTTAGTGTGGGAAGGTGACGAGGGATTAACGAGAGGTAGCGATCATCCAAAAGCAAAGCAAGTTTCGTTGTTTGCGGTGTGAATGACACGTTTCAAACACACATACAAGGATACTAGTGAGAAGTGGGGCCCACAGTAAGAACACTAATCTAATGGGTCAACAACTCGACGAGAGGGGTAAAAAATAGTTATAAAAAAGGAAAAAAGGGCCCCACGGAACTCGTGTCCGGGACAGGAGGACAGGAGTATGGATTTAAGTATTCGAAAGTGGTGACCAAGGAGTCGGACATGTGACCACGTGGAACCCTAGACCACGTGTTGGGATATGAATGGGCAGATATGATCCTTTGCCAATGGGCAGCTTGAGGTGGTGTGGTGGGCAGCAATATGGTGCTGCTCTGTCACACATTAACTCATCATGGTAATGGTGAAACCTCCATGTCACCAATACGACCCCACCACGTGTCTTTTCTGATCATCCAATACACCATCCCAAATAATGCGGTTCGAACTACGAAGGCCCCAACTTGCCATTTTTAATTCACCAAAACTTGTGCTCGCTAAGCTGTACCCAGTTTTCCATCCCCGCCACGCGGCTCCCTTCACTGGTGCCACGTGTCAGATTTGTTCTTTTTTTACTAATTCTTATTTTTATTCCTTAAGTTAATTAATATTATATGAAAAACAATAATTTTTTCTTTGGAATCTAGAGTATCAAATGATATTCCTTAAAAAATATATAAAAAAAAACCTTATATAAACATTTCATACCATTATTTTAAAATCCTAATTTTTGTCTAAAACTTAAAAAAAAAATATATATATATATTCCTTAAATAAAAGATAAATTTGAAGAATTTTTATATATAATTTAAGCTATAAGGGTGTGAATTCCAATGTGTACGTAGGATATAATTTATTTATTTTCATTAATTTGATTATTCTATAATTTTTTTTGAAACACATGGTTCATATAATGTCATGCTCTCTATTAATAAAATCAATTCTCATTTTCGAGATATGGTACTACTATTATTCTCTTTGAAACATTTTTTTTTTGTTCGATCATGTCTATTTTTGAAATTAGCAAATTTATTTGTTTTTTATAAGATATTTCGAATTAAAATTGAATTCTAAAAATAATTTCACAATCAATTAGTAATTTTACCTAAGCGATTTTTGTTTTATCATTTATTCAAAAATATTTCCAAGACTTTATATTAATTAAAAAAAAAAAAAAGGGAAGACCAACCACGTTCTTATAATAGTTGAAGCCACTGAAAAAAGGGGGAAAAAAGAAAAAAAAAAGAAAAAAAAAAGGGGTAGAGAATAATAAAATATTTGGAGGAGGAAAAGGAGGGACAGGTGTGGCGTACGAATTGGGAGGGACAGTGGGGGCGTCACGGAATGGGAAAGGTGAAGTATTTTTTTACGCATATTATATAATTAAATAATATTATGAAACTTAATTTAAGTTATGGTTTAGAATGAACCACGCTAATTTCTTCCCTTTTCTCCCAACTATTAAACAATTCTAACTTTATTACTTTATTCAACCAATATCCCAATTATCCGGATCTTATAATAATATTCAATCCCTCAATAATCTAACTATTTTCTTTCTTCTTAAAATTTATGCTTTTTTCTTACTATTTTATCTATTTTAAAAATGTATATAAATTAAAAAAAAAAAAAAAAAACACCATCTTAATCTTATTATTTTTATTTTAAAAGTTGATTTCATTATTAAAATTATATTTAAAAATTAAGTATTAAAAGTAGGACCCTGTATAAGGATTGGACATTCTTTTGGAACATAATCACGTTACTTACTCCTCATTTCTTAAAAAATGAACACAAATCCTTTCATCATATTTGTCTTTACTCACATATATTCCAAAAAATTTAACAAAAGATCATCTAACATGGAATTGTTAACTATGAAGTTCCTATGATTGAGTCAGGAATAAAAGAAAGTGAATTTTATTAATATAGATAGTACATATGATATGACTCTCATTCTAATATAATTTGAGTACATTTATATATTCTTAATTTACTCCAACGTCACACACCTATTCCAAATAAAATTTGAGATTAAGCGGTGAGTGGATCTTTTTTTATTTTATTTTATTTTATTACGTTACAGTTTGAATATTTAAAAAACCTTTTTCACTAATGGATTGACACGTTAACATAAAATGATATAGGATTCCACAGACATTTTAAAAATATTTACTAAAAAATTTATTTATTTATTTTTCCTCAAACCCCACCATTACTATTTATAGTGCATACTTTTTCCCTTTTATTTATTTTATTAATTGATTATGTTTGCGATCTCTTGTGATGAGGTTCATTAATAGAAAATAGTAATGATTTTTCTAATCTTCTTCAAAACCCACAATCTCCAATATTTTGGCAACATTGCACGACTTGTGTGGAGTGTTTTTTTACCCCAAAAAGTTATAAAATTATTAGAACATAGCAACATTATATTATATTTGATTTAATCATTTAATTTGATTCATTGAATTAGTGTAACGGAGCTTTTGCATCATCAAATATTTTAAGTTATATTTTGTATGACTCATGATTTTTTGAAATTATTTTATACAATACTTTGTATTACTCATCTATTGTTTATATTTTTGTGATGAAAGAATGTACATATAATATGTACTATTAAGATATATTATAGTATTTAGAACCATTTATATCGGTACTAAAAAACAAGGCCCAACTATTTTGAAACAGAATAGTCCAAGTAAACGTAAAATGGGCCCATATCTAAAAGAAGGCCCAACTATTTTGCAACGGGCTTTGTCGGCCCAATCTTTTTTCTCCTATTTCGGGAATAACTTTAAAACATGGACGCAATTTTATTCTTCAATTTTTTTTAATATTGTTAATTGGTTATAAAATAATTTAAAGAATCTAAAAAATTTGATTCCATAACCCATAAATATTTAATTTATTGATACCTTAGCTTTTAATCATACTTGGGATTGTCACTTTTTTTTTTTTTTAATTATTATTACTAATTGATTATATATATATATATATATATATATATATATATATATATATAGTTTAACGGTGACACGAGTTAAAAAAGGGTACATGAATGAATTAAGACCACGACAAGGTACCTAAGGTTTAAAAGAAATGAAAATTATTATCTACACCAACAAGATGCACCTTACTTTTCAATGACTCAATCATAAGAACTACATGATTAAACGTACTTTAGTTGAAGCAGTTATATGTTGGATGATATTCTAGAAATTTTTCTGAGATGCATATTAACAAGGACAAAACATGTCGGAAGGACTCAAGTAACGTAACCATATCGCATGAGAATGTTAAAGATATCATATACTGAATTCAAAATTGAGTCGTGGACATGGATTATAAAATTCATGGGGCGAAATTCAAAAATCATTTAATCCATCCAATTAAGTCATCTTTATGTATGAAAATCTTGAATTATATGATTTGGGTAATGTATTACACAACACGTTTATGGAAAAAGAAAAAGTGTCCCAAATTAATTAATAAAAAGGAAGCATGGAGAAGAATCATATATTATATAATTGGGCTATGCTTTTCCACATTCATTAAAAAAACGATCATACCTAATTTGCATGGCTATTAGTCAACTGCTCTTTCATGTACTTCATAAACTTCACAGGCCAGTTCAATCACTATATAATCGAGGCACATCGATACAACTAAATCAAAAGTATATTAAATGCTTCGTTCATCACTTTTATATATCTACGATCTTTCCGTTTCTTAGTCATTTATCTGTGTTTACATTGGAACAATGAGACGAACTTTATTGGCTTTACATGCCACTTCGAACAGGCAATTGGAATGGTGAAAGAGAGGAAGCCAATGACAACATATGTTAGTAGAATATGGCATGTTATAGTTCCACTTAGAGGGCTTCTTATTTAGTTACGTTAAATCACTCACAATTCTTATAGGCTAGAAGACAAATGAGGGCTTTTGAGTATCCAATTAATTGCCCACTAAATTATCCATTTACTTCATTTTTTTATTCAATTAATTAATCACCTTTTTTTATTTTTCTATTAGTTAACAATTTTTTTAGGAAAAAAAAAAGCAATAACACTACAAAGTTGCATGCACTACTTTCTTTCTTCTCGTATCTTAGAAGTTCTATATAATCAAAATATTATAATAAACATAAAAGGAATATCTAAAGTGAATGTGATTCACCATTGACTTTAAAAATACCAATTAAAAAATATTAATATTTTTCAACTTTTTTTAAAGTTGAAAAATATCAAATCATTATCGCGAGTACTATGTTTTAAAAAAATACTCATTTTACAAGTAGCAAGGATAAAAGTTACACATCGGCTAATTTAGAGAATGATCATGAGTTTATAATCAAAGAATACTTTCTCTATTGGTATGAGGCCTTTTGGGGAAGTCAAAGCAAATTATGAAAGTTTATGTTCAAAGTAGACAATATCATACCCGTGGAGAGTCGTGTTTGTCTAATAACATTAACACCTTTTTACCTTCATAAAAAAAGTTTTAATTTTTTTTATCCTCAACGTATAGACAAAAACGGTTTATCGACCCATCACAAATTATCTCTAAACTTTTTAATATTATTTTTGAAACCTATTATTAAGATTAATGACACTTTTGAATAAAGAAATTAACTCATGTATTTTTTAAATATTTTGAAAATTTAAGGATATTTTTTAAACAAAACATTAACTAATATTTAAAAAAAAACTTCTGATTGGAGGTGCATTCCAAGACGTAGGGGGATTATGTCAAAAAAGATCTTGAAAAAACCCATCAAATGATTAGGGGAACGTTGAGAATTGTTGGAAGAGAAGTCTCACATTGACTAATCAAGAGTTTATAAGTAAAGAATACATAATGAGAAAGAAATTAAAAACAAAACCACGATAACTTATACTCAAAGGGGACAATATCGTATTATTATAAAGATTCGTGATTCCTAACAAACAAAGCATAATCAAGCCGGGTGTGAGTTGAATTTTTCAAAGTCGATAGAGAATCTGCAAGGCATGGGTCCCTTCTAAGACCTAACCAAACACTTAGTCGGACATTGGTTGACTAATATTTGGTTGTCAACCCCACCATAAGGATATTGGGAGGATTCTTGAATTTCCAATTCCAACCTATTTACGTATTATTCTCCACTTTGTTTGATAAAAAAACGAATCCCCACACATCAAAATCCAACCTTTGTTTCTACAATCTATATATTTCTCCCAATTATAAAGTGGGCACACACACACCCCGCCAATTTAACTTCATTTCCAATATGGATTCCTATTGGAAAGAGGTAGAAGGCAAAAGGCTCCACGACCCTCTAACCCAAAAACAAAAGCATGGCGACCCAGTTCCACAAATTTGGGTTCAAGGCCCTCTCATAGTCGGCGTCGGACCATCAGGGCTAGCCACCGCTGCATGCCTAAAGCACAAGGGCATCCAAAGTTTGATCCTTGAGAGAGCCGAATGCATAGCTTCCCTGTGGCAGTTCAAGACCTATGACCGTCTCCGCTTGCATCTCCCAAAGCAATTTTGCGAGCTTCCACTCATGCCTTTCCCCTCTGATTTCCCCACTTACCCAACAAAGCAACAATTTTTAGCCTATTTGAAAGCCTATGCTGACTATTTTAAGTTGAAGCCAGTGTTCAACAGCACGGTGACGAAGGCAGAGTGGGATGAGCGATGTGGGTTTTGGAGGGTGAAGGCTGTTGTTGTGGGGAAGTGTGTTGAGTATCTTTGCAAATGGTTGATTGTGGCTACTGGTGAAAATGCTGAAGAGTTTGTCCCTCAAATTGATGGGTTGGAGGAATTTGAAGGCCCCGTTGTTCATACTAGTTCTTACAAGACGGGAGGAGAGTTTGGTGGGAAGAAAGTTTTGGTCATTGGATGTGGCAATTCCGGAATGGAAGTTTGTCTAGATCTATGTAACTTCAATGCCTTCCCCCATCTCGTCGTTCGCAATTCGGTAAGCAAACGAAAAACGACCCTGTTGTTCTTTATCATTTTAAACAGTTGAACTATGTTTGTATTGATTAATACAGAGTCAAATTTGCATACACGGTTCAGTTGAACTATATTTAAATTGATTAATACAGAGTCGAGTCGAGTTTGCATGCACAATTCAACCCTCCATGTCAAATTATAAAATGGGGTTCATGTTTTTTTTTGTTTGTAGGTGCACATTCTACCTCATAAGATGTTGGGAAGATCAACTTTTGGGTTGTCCATGTGCTTGCTAAGATGGCTCCCCATGCGTATAGTGGATCAATTTCTTCTTCTTCTTTCACGTTTGATATTGGGAGATACATCTAGATTGGGGCTTAACCGCCCAAAACTTGGCCCTTTACAGCTCAAGAATCTGTCTGGAAAAACGCCTGTTTTAGATGTTGGGACTTTTGCAAAAATCAAAAGTGGCAAAATTAAGGTTCGCTAATTTTGTTCATTAATTCTCATTCATGCTTCTCTACATTATGTATTCATGAGGTTTTTATTTGGGCATTAGGTTCGTCGAGGAGTGTCGAGACTAAGCCGACATACCGCCGAGTTTGTCGACGGGAGCGTTGAAAGCTTTGATGCTATCATTTTGGCCACTGGTTACAAAAGCAATGTGCCCTCTTGGCTAAAGGTGCATGTCCAATTCACTTTTCAATTTACTATTTTTCATCAAGGTCGTCTAATTTAAGGAATGATTATGGATTTATAAGTAAGCAAAGCTATAAGAGCTTAAGTGGACAATATCATACTATTGTGGAGAGTCGTGATTCGTAACGATTAGGATAATGATAATCGCAGGAAAGCAAGATGTTTAGTGAGAAAGATGGGATGCCAAGAAAGGAATTTCCAAATGGATGGAAAGGAGAATGTGGGCTATATGCAGTTGGGTTCACAAAGAGAGGGCTGCTTGGAGCTTCAATGGATGCAAGAAGAATAGCTGAAGATATTGAGGTTGTTTGGAAAGCTGATGAATCGGCATTAATGGCTTTCACTCACTCTTCTGTGTTGCCTCAATCACGAGTCCAAAGGCACGATTAAAGGAACCACTTTTGAGCTCACAAACACAAAAGTGATGCACTTTCATTGTTGCTTTTGTCATCTGTGGGGTTTTTGTAGCCAAAAAGAAAAGATCCCAAAGTTATTCCACAAAAAAAAAAAAAAAAATGAAATTGGAAAAATATCTTTCGAGGAAAGAGCAAAAAATGGTTTAGATGTCAGCTTTACAAAATGTTTCTTCGTTAGATTGAAGCTTTGAGTATTAGAAGCATATTGTTGATCATGTGGATATGTTGTAATTTGATTTGATTCTATTTACTACACGTAAATTCTTATAGATAAATAGGTGGAAGGATTTGAGTTATATCATCTAGAATTTGATATCAATTTTTGTACCCATGTCAATACTTAGTTTTTCCTTTAACAAAGTCTATTGCGACGATGCGTGACATTTGTGATGTTTAAAGTTTTGAAGGAATTGGATTGGACGTGATGGTAGAACAACCCCATAAATGTTGATAATTGTCAAACACATCATTGGTCATTAAATGGAGATTATGAATGTGAAGTATGATATATGTATAGAGGGACCATTTATAAATACATACAAGCATCGGTAGTGACCTTATTTTATTGAAAGCAACAAGATAATGAAAAGGGTAGAGGGAAGAAGGGAAGAAGGGAAAAAAGGTAAGTGTATTGGGACAAATGAACATACAAAAAAGTTGGAATGCCACTCAAGCAAAGGGGCCCCTCTCCCTCTAATTTCAATCTCAAGAGGATTACCTTTGAAATATTATATATATAGTTTGGTAAGATGAAATACACATTAAATATAGTACCCCTTTTCATTCAGCCTTATCACTTGCCCTTTTCCCATCCTCATCACTAACCCGGACCACTTCTCATTTTCATTTAAATGCCTTCGCATGGCACGTCTCACCTTCTGGACAAACTGTTAAATAGAAAAGATAACTTGTCTCGAAGTCTCTACTAACTATTAAATAGACTAACCCTAACCCTAACCCTAACCCTAACCCTAACTCATGTGGAAGTGATTAATATATATATATATATATATATATATATGTATGTATGTATATGTGGGTGAAAGAAAATGTTTAGGGAAGGAAGGCTGATAATGTAATGTAGGGATTATTTGGAGTAAAAGTGTGATGTCTTACGTTGGCCGGGGAGGAGAACAAAACACCATTTATAAGGGTGTGGAAACCTTTCCATTGCAGACGCGTTTTAAAGCCTTGAGGGGAAGCCCGAAAGGGAAAGCCCCAAGAGAACAATATCTGCTAGCGGTAGATTTGAGTCGTTACAAATAGTATCAGAGTTAGACACCGGAAGATATGCCAGCATTCTCGAATCTGGGTCGTTACAAAAAGAGGGTTAAGTGTGGGGGGATGGGGATGACAATGACACAATATATTGTAAGAGAGAGAGGAATATATGTGTTTAGGGTTTGAGAAGATTTGGTGTTGGTGGGCTTTATTCCGACCGAATGGAAGTTGATGAAAACACAAATAGAATCTTTATATTATTATTGCCTTCATAATAATCTATACTCTCTTCTGTAACTCATCGAGAGAGAGAGAGAAAGAGAGAGTATCAACATCAAAGGATCAAAGGGTTTGGAGTTGGACAATCCAATTAGGGACCAGCAATGGCTGCCCTACTAATTATTGTCTTTTGGTCCTTCAAAGATCCCATTTTTATTCATCAAATTCTCCCTCCACTTCCTGCCGACTCCCATCCTACGTTAACTTTCTTCGATAACTCCAAATTTTATTCACCAAACCGTCTTAAAACTCTATTCACCCTCCTCTACTGTTGTCGTACCGATTCAATAATTGGTATCAGAATAGGTTGCTCTTATAAATTTTTGACAAAGCTACTTATTAATAACGGTTGTAACGAAGACAATCAACCTCTAGGTTTCTTTATTTTGATGCTAACTTTATTTCTTCAAAATGTCTTTACTTTTTTGTTTCAAATCCACCCCTTTACATTTGAATGTGGTAGAAACATGAAACCATGATTGGGTAATGATTATTAACAACAACTTATGTTGTTGAAGTCGAAGAATTTCTATTTCTGAAGGAGAAATGAATTTGCTCAAACTATTGTTGTCGAGGCCATAAGTTGTTCAAATAAATGAGCTAGCTTGTCAAAATTGTACCGAGTTGCATGAAATTAAGTGATTTTTAGTGTTTTTTTTTTTGTGAAGACAAAACATTCCTTGGAGACTCAGAACCACATGTAAGTAATTTGTTTAGATACCTTATTACGAGGATAAGGCAGTCACTTCCACCTCCTTCCAAACAAAAGGAAGTCAATCTTTGTAACGACCTAGATTCACTATTAGCAGATATTGTCCTCTTTAGACTTTTTCTTTCGGGCTTCCTCTCAAGACTTTAAAACGCGTTTGCTAGGGAAGGTTTCCACACCCTTATAAATGGCGGTTTGTTCTCCTCCCCAACCAATGTGTGACATCACAATCCACCCTTATTCGGGGCCCAGCGTCCTTGCTGGCACTCTTTTCTTCCTCCAATCAATGTGGGACCGCTCCCAAATCCACCCCCCTTTGGGGTCCAACGTCCTTACTGGCACACCGCCTCATTTCTACCTCCTTCGGAGAACAGCAAGAAGGTTGGCCATTGTCTAGTGTCTGGCTTTGATACCATTTGTAACGACCCAGATCCACCGTTAGCAGATATTGTCCTCTTTGGACTTTCCCTTTCGAGCTTCTCTTCAAGGCTTTAAAATGCATCTACTAGAGGAAGGTTTCACACTCTTATAAATAGTGGTTTGTTGTCTCCCAACTAAGGTAGGACATCACAATGAGGTTAGGAGGAAAGAAGGCTAAAAGCCAAGGTCGTGCTTTGGGTTGGATATTATTTTTGTCTTTCATTAACACAAATGGTGACTTCTTCTAAATAAATAAACAAATAATCATTATCAAATGTGATGTCAAATCGATAGTTGAGTGCACCAAATAGACTAAAGTTGCACCATTACATTAAATTTCGATAAGAACTATCGATTGCGACAAAAAGGAAAAATCTTGAAAGGTGACGTTCTAAGTGGTTTATTTCGATTTAGTTCTCTAAGTTGAAAATTATGATTGTCGGTGTAGTCAAAACTGCAACAAATCTATCGAGTCTATGAAATGTAGGACTTTGATCCAAAATCGTCCTAATATAATGTAAATTATGGGTGCATCCTATGTTAGTGATTGTTGAAGAAGCAGTTGTGAATGAATTAGAATATGGAATTATGGGAAAAATGGAGCACAAACCAGGTGCTTGTTAAGGTAAGTTGGAGAAAGGAATGTGTGCCAGTTGGTATAGGAGAGGATGGAGTGTATGGACCAGAGGGCACATGAGAAGTTGCAGATTGGAGTCATTGCATTACATGTCGCAGCCCCATGCGCAGCACAGCACAGCACAGCACAGCACACCACCCTGCCTGCGCCTTTCCTTGCTTACACATGGAGCACATGCTATTCTCTCTTCCATTTTGGACCATTCCCCACACCCCATCTTCTACGGATTTAATACTCCAGTGGTCCTCTTTCTTCTTCTTCTTCTTCTTCTTCTTCTTCTTCTTCCTACTTATTATTGGTATTCTATATTTTTCACGGTGGACCATTCGCCATAAGTTAAAGGACGCTATGTTTAACCACTGTGGTGTATCTTCATACCCCCCACACCCACACCCTTCAATTCAATCTCCACCCCCCCCCCCCCA
>NW_019268541.1:573356-687603 GCF_002738365.1 Cucurbita moschata
CCCCCCCCCCCCCCCCCCA
Source organism: Cucurbita moschata (assembly GCF_002738365.1). NCBI lineage: Eukaryota > Viridiplantae > Streptophyta > Magnoliopsida > Cucurbitales > Cucurbitaceae > Cucurbita > Cucurbita moschata. Next base: position 573,376 of record NW_019268541.1, read on the forward strand.
ATAATACAATCTCTTGTACGGAATTTCACCTTCATTTTTATGCTCCACCACCACCAATTTCTATCTAATGGTGTTTATCACGTTTAGGAAGAATTATTCAATGAGACCATCTCTCTTATATTCTAGCAACCTTAGTGATTGAAGAGGAGAACGAAGCATTCTTTATAAGCGCGTAGAAACCTCTCTTTAAAATTGTGAGGCAGGCAATGGATGGATGAGAACACCAAAAGTTATGGGCTTGGACTGTTACAAATGGTATCAGAGCTAGACATTGAGCGATGTGCTAACGAGGAGACTGAGCCCTGAAAGAGGGTCGACACGAGGTGGTGTGCTAGACAAGAACATTGGTTCTCAAAGGGGGTGGATTGGGGTCTCACATCGATTGGAGAAGGGAACGAGTGTCAGTGAGGACGTTGGGACCCAAATGAGGGTTGATTGTGAGATCCCACGTCGATTGTGGAAGAAAACGAATCATTATTTATAAGGGTGTGAAAACCTGTTTCTAGTAGACGTGTTTTAAAATTGTGAGATTGACGGCTATACGTAAAAGATCAAAACGGATAATATCTGCTCAGAAATCGTGGTGGGGGACGCGGGTGATAAGCATTAGAGGAAGAGGGAGTGAAAAGGGCAAGACATGCAGGCGTGTGAGAAAGAAGAGGACAAATGTATGAGAAGCATTACACATTAGGGAGATATATATGAGATATATAGAAGAGCAAAGGTGCAAACTTTTCCCTACCAGAATTTCTCCTGAGCCAAAAAAGGCATTATACACACACCACTATATTCAAATATTGCATCTTACTCAATCATTTCCCCATCCATTACCCTAAAACCCCATCCCCCATATCTAATATAAATACATATATCCTTTGATCCTTCACTTTCTCCGCTTCAAAATGGAAGGGGATGCTTCAAACTCATCATTATATATCAAACCAAGTTAAGAAAAGTAGTGTACTAATAATGATTATTGGCGATGGGCGGGAGAAAGAGGATGTAGGGGTGTTAGGAATCACGACTCTCCACAATGGTATGATATTATCCACTTTGAGCATAAGCTCTCGTGGGCTTGCTTTGGACTTCCTAAAAGGCCTAATACCAATGGAGATAGTATTTTTCACTTATAAATCCACGATCTTCTACTAAATTAACCAATGTGGGACTCACTCTCAATAATCCTCAACCGGTTCGTGAAATTTGGTCAAAAACATTGTGATTTCATGAATGGGCACGCAAAGAAAGAAGAAAGAAGGACAAGAATCTTATAAAGTTAAATAACCATTCCCTTACACACCACACCAACCATCTCTGCATTCACTCCAATTCTGCTGCTCTTGTACCATTTTATTCAATCATTTCTATATCTTCGTCCCCATCTTTGTGGGAATCTCACTGAATACTATACTCATTGGGGCATATTTGGGGAACAACGTTGTTGTTGTTCTTGTTTTAAAACAGAACCAAACTTCAAATCAACTTCCCCAACTTACTCATAATTCAATTCATAATAAATAATAAAAACTGGGCCGGGAACTGAGGTAGGCAATGGATGGATAAGAACACCAAAAGGCCCAGCCCAATAGTGACAACTTTTCGCTGTTCAAATGATTGTTCGTGGATTTGCTTCATCCAGCTCTTCCCACAGTTTTGGAGGCATCCCTCCCTTTTCTCCTGTCTTCAAATTTGTCATTGGATTCGAATGTTTCCTGGTCAAATTAAGATTCTTTTGTTCATGATTTGCATAATCTTCAATTTAGCTTTTACTCATATAATACAATCAAACCATAAATTATTTCTTTTTGAAAACATAACTTAGAATCCAAGGCATAACTTAGAATCCAAGGCTTATAACTCCTAATTCGGTTTCTTTCTCTCAAAAGTAAAGCGTCCATTCACCCTCCGGATTAGGTGCCCACAGCCACCTTGACTCAAAAATCCCCGAAAATGTTCGACCAAAAACACACTAAAAGTAATTCAATTATGTTATCCAAACGACACTATCTTACAATTTATGAATTCAAATGAATCATAAACACTTCATCAAATTTCGATTCAAACGTACTAAAAATGAAATTAAGGAATTGTTGAGAATTATGGGAGGGAGTTCATATTAGCTAATTTAGGGAATTAAGGAATACACACTAAAGCCATGATAGCTTATACTCTATAATAGATAATATCATATCATTGGGGAGGTTTGTGATTACTAACAGAAATAAGAAGACGAAGACTCCACCTTTCCTAAACGAGATTTTCTTCTCACTAACCCCACTGATGATTCCTTCCCAATTGGGTTAGTTTGTTGAGAAGATGAATTAGCACAAAATTCAGCAAAAATGTCCATGAAGAACTTGTCCACAATCTCAAGATACGTTGGACAAGAGAGACGAGAGTAGTAATGAAGAATCTCTTCAATATCCAAAGCATGATCCACATCTCTAGCGTCTAGCTTTTCCAACTCTTTCATTTTCTTAGCAACCAAACACATTCTTCTCTCATCATACTCTTTCAAATTTTCTTGCGTTTTCCTTTGATGGGTCACTCCAATTTTGATGCTATCTTCATTTTTCTCAACCTTTTTCATCTGGGTCTCGTCCATCGTCTTCGAAAAACGAACTGCATTGCCATTACTATTCTTCATAAAGGATGAGTCTTTATCCATTTCGTGGCCGATGGAGAAGGGCGGCGGCGCCTTGGGAAGCCGTTGGTAGGTATTGGAGAAGAAGGATTTGAAGTTGCATAAGGTTTTGTTGAAGAACTTCTTGGTGTTGGCAATGGAGGCTCGTAGCATCATGGGTGGGCGTTGAATTGTTGTATATTTGGGTACAAATGTGGGAAAGAAGAAGAACACAATATGTTTGAATAAATAGGAAGGGGTTTGAAAAAGAAAGTTGAGGAGGCGACGGCGATGGATTACTGTTCTTTAATTTCTTCTTTTGATGATGGATACATCACACGCTCCGTTTGATTTTGGGTGTGTTTTTGTTTCGTTCACCAATTTGAAGAAATCCATCCAAAGGAAAGAAATCGTTCTCTATAATAGTATGATATTGTCCATTTTGAGCATAAGCTCTCGTGACTTTGCTTTGGACTTCTCCAAAAGATCTCGTACGAAGAAGATAGTATTTCTCACTCTTCCACTAAATTAACCAACTCGGACTCACTCCCAATACTCTTCAACATATTTAACTCAGAAGGTTTGTTGTTGCGTCTCTAAAGCTACCACTCCCCCTGGTTGGTGCATTGAGACTTTTTAGGAGGAGCAAAAAGGAGCGGTATTGTTCCTTAAAAATGAGTTCCCTTTTTCTTTCTATTCAACGGACACTTTTTAGGTTTATAATTTTATTAAAAGGCTATGATTTCTAAACAAACTAGAAACGAGTTGGAAAAAATTTAGAGTGGTTAATTTCTTTTATACGCAATTAAAATTTTGTTGATTCACAAATAGAAAAAAATATTGATTATATTAGAGAATTTTCGAGGTAATATGTTACAATCAACGTCTAGAGTACTCTAATGAGAAGGGTTACCAAGAATATGAATATAATGAATTTTGAAAATGGAGAGGCATATGGTGACATATTTTAGGGGCAGCGTAGCTTAGAGGGGAGAGGTATGTGTTTGTGTGGGCCAAAAGTAGAATGGTAAGTGGAAGAGAGTGAGGATTGAAGGCAAGACAAAACTTGTTTGACCTAACCATTAACCATGGACCACTTTTCTTTTTTCTTTTTGGTTTTGGTTTTGGTTTCAACTTACTCCTCCCCTTCACCCTCTTTTCATTCACGGGTTTCGTTTCGATACCTTATATTTGCATCATTACTGTTCAAATTGTAATAGCTTAACTTCACCGCTGGTAGATATTGTGTTTTTTGAACTTTTCTTTCTAAACATAAATTTCTACACCTCTATAAGAAATACTCCATTCCTCTCTCCAACCAACGTGCAATCTCACAATTCATCCCATTGTGAGCCTAACGTCTTTGTTAGCACACTGCCCGGTGCTTGGATACCATATGTAACCGCTCAACGAGAAATTGAGTAAAAGAAGAGTTATTTTTTAAAAAATGTGTAAGAAAAAGTTGAAAAAGAGTTTTTGTTTGTGGTGTAGTTGCGTCATTATCAGGAAACAAAAGAGAAAGAAAGAAGGATAGATTTAAAACTGGGAATACTGTAATTAATGAGCTGGTTGGTGGAATCCAGAAAACTGAGTGATTAATGGATATTGATGATTCATCAATAATGTTGAGTATTTGTTTTGGCATGGAAACAAAAAGGGTAGGCCTGGAACAAGCCCATCATAGAGACGTGGAGTCCATCAGTGTTGGGTGCAGGAAGGCCAGAAAGGGCAGAAAAGGCAGCCATCCAGCAGCAGCAGCAGGTAGCATAGCAGCAGAAGCAGGCTCAAAAACCCAAAAAATGCTATAACTTAACACTGTATTTAATGAGATGAAGAGGCCCAATGGGTTCCCATCTGCCAAAGATCCAGACATTCCCACCATTGCTTCCACCATCCGCCCTTTCACTATCCTCATTTAACTCAATGCGTCCTTAGATTCTTCTAGATGAACCAACACCTACGAACCCTTGTATGCAATCTTCTTGTTGTTCTACGTGAATTCAAAAATTTTAGATTGTAACCCACTCTTTGTCTTTCCCTTTGTTCCCTTTTGGTTTGACAATGACCCTTCAATTCCCATGCTAACCCCCCCCTATTACCCTCTTCAAACTCTGCCACCCCTTTTGCCTCTATTCCTTTTCCCAATCCCCATTACCCTCTACTTTTACTCCCCTTTTTAAGTAACCAACTCACCCAAGTTACTACTGCCTTCACCCTCCCGCCCATGTGATCACCCTTCTTCCCCCCATAAACTCATCGTTATTAGATGTTATCCATTTTGACCTATTATGTATCGCCATCAACTTCATGATTTTCACACTCTTATAAGAAATGTTCCGTTTCCCTCTTCCACTCTTATACGACACAATCTTATTTGTAACAACCCAAGCTTATGGTTAGTAGTTATTATCTGTATCAGTCCGTTAATGTCATCATACCATTTGTAACAACTCAAGCTCATTGCTAATAAATATTGTCCGCTTTGGCTCGTTACGCATCTCTGTTAGTCTCATGGTTTTAAAACGCATCTGTCAGGGAGAGGATTTTATATCCTTATAAGTAATGCTTCGTTCCCCTCTCTAGCCAATATGGGATCTTACAATCCACTCCCTTGGCCCTAGTGTCTTTGCTAGCACACCGACCAGTGTCTGTATCTAATACCATTTGTAACAGCCCAAGTTCACCACTAGTAAATATTGTTCATTTTGACCCGTTACATATCGTCGTCAGCCTCATGATTTTAAACATGTCGACTAGGGAGAAGTTTTCACACATTTATAAGAAATGTTTCGTTTATCTCTCCAACTGATGCAAGATCTCACAAACTCCTCTTGATTTTTTTTTTTGTTCAAAGGCCAACACCCTTTTCACTACCTGATACAAGACAGCAGCAGGACACATCAAATCAACTTCTTAGAATAATAACGTATAAATACCAAAAAAATCAAACTCATTTATGGTCTGCTGCTCACTTCGGCTTTTGTTAAGAATTCATGTCTCTTCTGAAGAACAGCTTGTGTGTTTATGTTCTTGTTTGAAGAACAGCTTGCGAGTGTTGCTGAGAAAAACATGATATTTGGCTCTGTTCTTATCCATTAACCTTAACTATCATATATCTTAAAGTCAAACTTAGGGATATATTATAGTTATAGTTTGTCTTTATCCTTGCTTTTTGTTTTTGTGTTTTGAAACCAAGATGGCCACGTAGGCATTTACATGCAGATTTTAATTTTGAAGTGAAGGGTATTATTAGAATGAAGAAAATTCAAATGGCAAGCACAATGAATGGTTGTTGTGAAGAACAAAACAAGATTGGACGCTGTTTTCAATATATATGATGTTCTTTGTTGATTGACATTTTTGTACAATTTTGTATTCTTTCTGCGGCGAAGGATGGTTTGAAGCGATTCAAAATCACAGAAATCTGAACAACTTTATGTCTTTTTATTTCTTTTAAGCCATTGGCCTTTTCCATCTTTCAACCCTTTTGTCTTGACAAGTCTAAAGTGTGTGTGTGTGTATGTGTTGTATGTGTATGTGTGTGTTTGTGAAGTTACCTATTTCAAAAGGAGTCTGTTCTGCACCAAAAGGAGCACTATTTTAAGTCTCTATCTTCTTATTCTTCCCTCCAAAAACTCCATTTTTTCAAAACTTGCTTCTCCAAAAATCTTCCATCTTTCCTGCTTTTTTCTGTTCATTGAAACAGACCCAGATTGAGTTATATGCATAATCTGAAAGATTAATATCATTAGAATCAGAAGTAGATATTACACACACAATAAGGGATAAAACTTTGATTATTTGGTTAATAATCAATGGAAGTTAGGCTTAATTCATTTTCTTTTTGCTGACAAACAAAGAGATCAGAGTTTTGATGTTCATCAAGATCCCCAGTCGGAAAACAAAGCCTCCCAAATCTCTGTGAACACCTCAAGAATCACATTATGGTGATGGGGGGAATTCAAAGAGAGGAAACACTGCAAGAGCTGTTCGAGATCGTTAGCAGAGAATATCTGTTTCTCGACAATCATTTCTAACATTGAGGTTCTAAAATCATTATATGGATCGCTTGATTTCTTCACCACTGCAAAGCTATCTTTCACTTTTCCTTTCAACGGCAACACACCCATTTCAGAACACCGGCTCCGACCTCCTTTTCTCCGGCGAGACTTGTTCCGTCGGTGAGACGCCGACGAATCAGAAGAACGCGATTTCGAGGAGAAAAGAGTGTCCGTTTCGTCGTCGTCATCGTCCTCGCTACTGTACCACCACGTACCGCCGAAGTTCGACTCCACCGAAGACGAACTAAACGGGCAGAACGGACTCTCCCTCTTACTCTGTTTCCTCTGTTTCTTCTTCTTCTTCTTCTTCGTCGCCGTCGTCGTTTTCTCAGAGAAGGGTTTGGAGGGTGAGATCGGAGAAGCTGGAGGGCAGGTCCAGCCACCGGAAATTGCAGAGGGGAAAGGGGCTAGAGGGAAACGGTGGGAAATTTTCCGTCGGGGGAGAAGGAAATCACGTGAGAAAGCAGGGCTTTCGGCGGTTTCAGAGGAATACTCCGGCTGGATCTTACGGAAACTAACGTCGTGCGGGGACGGAATAAAGACGGCTTTGTGGATGATATCGGACAGATTACGGGAACGGCAAGAGGCGAAAGAGGATTGGAACATGCGAGGGAGACGGAGCTTGAAGCGGGTATCCATGGGAGAAAGAAAGCGGAAAATGGCAGAGTGTGAAGAAGGAACAACAAATGCATGACAAACCAAAAGTGGGAGAGTGCTTATTTAAACCACGACCAAAACTTCCCCAGCTGTACCTGCTTTTCCACGTGGCCAACCTCATACTGCCACGTGTCATGCTGATTCATTATTTAATATTTATTTTCTTCAAAATAGTATTATAAATATCCACATTTAGCAACAAGTTTTACTAAAAATAAAATAAAATAGATATTCTGAAACTTGCCATATACAAAAGGCAATGTGGGTATTATTATTATTATTTATTACCCTTTTACCAATTCTTATTTGTCATCTTCCCAACAAAAAAAATAAAAATAAAATAAGAGTACCCTTTCAACAAAGCAACAAGCTTCAATGATATGTATCAATTGAGTCTTCAACACATGTATCTATTCATATATGTATCTACTAGACTTAGAATACGACATTCAGGTATGTTTAAATAAAAAGATTGAAAAATATAATTAAGGGCATGAAAGGAAAGGAGGCACGAGGCACCCGGCTCGACTACGTCATTTTCTACTGTATTGTTGGGTCAAAAGACGTTTTTAAGTTATTAAAAACTGGTTGGTGGGTTAGATCATGTTTTAATTTCAAATTCAAATTTGAATTAGTGCCCTAAAATCTGTGAAATTTAATCCATTTTCATTTAGGATATTGTCAACTAAATCAACTAAATCACACTATGTTTCAAACATTTTTTTGAATAAAAAAAATAGTTAGTGGATGTCTTTATTTGAATGTATTAAAAAAAATGAGAAGAAAGTCTTCTAGTTATGAAATAAAATAATTAAAACTGGAGATGATACACAAATTCATGATTCTTATTATTTATGTTTTCATTATATGATATAATGTAAATGTTGATGAAGAAAGAGAGGGAAAAGTGATGGTGACAGTGATATATTTTAGTTGGATTTTGGTGAGAAACTTTGGGTGTACTAATTTTGAGATTGGGAAACAACTTTTAGATGGATAAAAACAGGAGGGTTGAGACAAGGAATTTGAACTCAATTTAACGTTCAACTTTTGTCTTATATTATTGTCTTTTATTTCGCTCTGAAATCAAGTGCGTGCGAGATTTCGTGTTGGAAAAGATAACAAATATAGATGAAAAGATAATAAGTATAGATAAAACCGTGGAGTTGACGGTCATATATAACGACATGACTAAATGTTTGTGATGACCTCGTGTTGTTGCATCACGGTCATCAAAACTTCAACTTTTCAATTGGGTTCACCCAAAAACAAGAAATCGAAATGAATGGGTGTGTTTTGTTCTTGTTTTCCCAAAAATTGAGTAAATAATTGGGATGAAAAATGTTGAAAAAAGTTGAGAAAGGGTGAAGAGAAGAGCATCTGAAAGTGGAAGAAAGTTCCAAGAAGAGAAAAACACATGAACAAGTGCAGATTTTAGCCTTTTTTTTTAATATACAACCACCAATTCGAAACCAATAGCTAACAGACAGTCTTTTACAGTACTTTGATTCGCCTCTTCTACTTGAATTTTGCCTCATGACAACAACAAAATATACGCAAACCATGGATTTCCTGACCCACTTTTCATTCCCACCCTTGACTTGACCAATCATACATCCCCCCACAAAGTATTTCAAATTTTCAACCCAAAAGTTTAATCCCAACTAAGCTATGTTCATCTTAATAATAAATAATAAACTTTGATCCTATGAGAGTTCATCAGCTCATCAGCTCATCAGCTCATCCATGATGATCCACAATGCTACGCAAAACATGAACATAAAGTGATGAAGAAATAAGGGAAAAGGTAGAGGAGGAGGAGGACTACAACGTCTCTTCAATCTGCACTGGCGTGGTACTGTTTGTGTCCTTGTCCTGGAATAGGACCTCCATCTCCTCCAAGCTTTTTCCTTTAGTCTCTGGCAAAAAGAAGTAAAAGAAGAGGGTACCCAGTGCCATTATTCCCGATAGCACCATGAACATGCCTCCAAACGTGATCTCTTTTGATATGCTCAGAAATGTCATCGATACCACTCCGCTCACCAATCTGTTCACTGATACCGCCAGGCTCGACCCCTGCGCCCTCATCCTGTTCGGGAATATCTCCGATGAGTACACCCACGCTATTGGCCCAAGCCCAATTGAAAATAATGCCACGTCCCCACATAATGCTATTATGCTCAATACTACGGCCCATGTTGGCCTGCCTTTCCCCATTTCCATTGCTTTTGAGCCCAGGGCTAGTAAGCCTAGCGCCACTGTCATCCCGGCTGACCCCACTAGTAAAAGCGGCCGCCTTCCTAATCGGTCTAGGTACAGTGCTGAGAATAGAACGAAGCAGGTCTTTGTAATGCCCATTACCACGTTCACGCTGAACAGATGCCGTTTTTGTTGGATTCCGGCTGCGCGGAATACTTCCGGTGAGTAGTACATTACGGCGTCGTTTCCTGATGCTTGCATGAAGAAGTTGATTCCGATGGCGGCTATTAGTATTCGGCGGATTGGCTTTGTGGGTTTTATCAGTAGTTCCTTCCAAACCCCTTGTCCGTTCCATTTGCCGCCGGGCGCGGCTGCGGCTACGGCTTCGGTTATTGACTTCAGTCTCTCCTCTGCTTCGATTTCGTTGGTGGAGATTTTGATTAAGACCTTTTTGGCTTCTTCCGATTTGCCCTTCATGACTAGCCAACGCGGGGATTCGGGCATTGTTAGAACGCCCAATCCGACGCCCAGCGCTGGTATTCCGGCGATTCCGAGCATGATTCTCCAGTTGATGTGCAGTGGTAGGCCGGACAGAGCGTAGTTGATGATGTAGCCCAGTAAAATACCGAACGTGATGAAGATTTCCGGGAATGAACTGAGAAGGCCGCGGGATGTAGCCGGAGAGAGCTCCGCCGTGTAGACAGGGGCGATCATGAGGGCGTAACCGACGCCGACGCCAGCGATCATACGACCGACTAGGAGAAGAGGAAAAGATGGGGCGAGACCCATTAACAACGCGCCGATTAGAAACGTGGTGGATGCGAGGAATGTTGTGTAGCGCCGGCCGATTGAATCAGAGGTCCGGCCGGAAGCGAGAGATCCGACTAGAGAGAGTACGTTTAGCGATCCCACAAGGATTTCCACTTGGGTGGATGAGATTTTGAGATTCTCTTCGATGTAGAGCACAGCCCCACTCATCACTCCAATATCTTCACGAATTGAGCCAAAATTCAGAAACCCAAAACGCAAAAAAGCAAAAGAGAGACAAGGAACTGACCGTAGCCCAACAAAATGGAGTTGGTGGAAGCCAAAATGGAGCAAATTAAGGTGTACTTGTTGATCCCAAATCCCTTGGGTTGTAGTTTGGAGGCTTCTTCCACATCCATGGGTTCCATCGGAGTTGCAGCAGCGGCTTCCATGTCGGAGGGACTGTTGCCTTTTTTCTTGAATCAGTGGGCCGTTATTTGAATGGGCGAAAATGGAGCAGAGAAGAAGCTGTAATTGTGGTGCGTTCGGTTAGGTGAGTGGAAATTTAATTCTTCGGGGGGTTTAGTGATTGCCAAATCTGCATGAATGGCATGATATTAGGAGGAATATGAATTACACGTCATCTTTTGAATCTCCTAGTTTCGTATGAGCTGGAACTTACTCCCCACTCCTTTTATCCCCTTATGTAGAAAGATTCCATTATTTAGAGATTGTTTTCCATAATTAAAATCTTGGTAAGTTGGCATACAAATTAAGCATCAAAGCCTGGTGTTCATTGAATGCAGAGTCCATGCTTTCTTTATTGTCTTTAATCAATCAATGCCCAACTGCTTCACATTGCTACTAAATGCAGTATTCAAAGTATTATATCTGCAAAGTCTACCATCATTATTCTGCATGCAAAAGTCAAAATATAGTCTCATGATTTTTCAGAATACATACGTTAGAGAGAGATTTTTCGTTTCCCTGCCTAACCAATGTGCTAGCGAAGACATTAGGCCTCTAAGGAGTGAATTGTGAAATGTCACTTCAATTGGAGGGGGGAACGAAACATCTCTCATGAGGTGTGGAAACCTCTCCTTAATAGACGTGTTTTAAAACTGTCAAACTGCCGACGATAACGAATCAAAGTTGACAATATTTGCTAGCGGTGGTCTTTGACTATCACATCTTTGACCATGTCGTTTTATTTATTTGATTCTATTAGATATCAATTTCAAATTTATATATAATATATCGATTAACTTCTGTGCCAAAAAAGAGTTCCCAAAACCAGAGATGTACTGCTGCTAGGACTGAGGAGAATATTAGCTGTGCCAAGGTCTGATAACAGTTCATTGGCCAACCTGAGACATCAGCCAGAGCCTTAAAGAAATGGGAGAGAACTGCTAGCTAGTTTTAGTTTTCGCATTCTAATTGACAACACGCATACCTTTAACTAGTCATCTTAATAGAATCTTCAAATGTCGAACAAAGAATTGTGAGACTCAAAAGTGTAATTAAAAGTGACTCAAGTGACTCTTTGTTTGAGGCCTCCAGAGAAGGAGTCAAGTCTTGATTAAAGAGAAGATATTCGAGGTCTCCACCATAAACCTCGGGGAGGTTCTATAGTATACTTTGTTCGAGGGGAGGATTGTTGGGAGGGAGTCCCAAGACATCTGCATTAGTATGAGGTCTTACCATTGTAGAAGTACGTGATTCCTAACTATGATTGATCGGGGCCTCTCTAGGCGCTTCTGTTGCAGCTTTATTTCTCTTGCTCGTTATAACAGAGCTCTCCAACAATGAATTATATCAGATCCATATACAGCTGAACTAAGACTCACCCATGCAAGCATCTACTTTTTTCAAGTCAAAATAGGCTTCAGATTTAGCTTTCAATAAGACGTCCTATACAACTCAAATTATGCATACTAAGATGTTAGACGCTTGGCCAAAAAACCCTTCATCGTAGCACCTAAATCGAGCATTCACAATGCTTCAACGACTTCCAAGGTTCAAGATCTTCTGCTACTGCGCTTGGCTGAACCATTGCTTTGGGTGGATTGAAAATTGGCACCGAAATACCCTAAAACGCGTGAGGCTCCATCACCCTCCCTTTGCGACAAATTTCCATTTAGCTGGAATTACCCAACATGGAAGCGATGCTGACATCGACCCACAACGCCACGTGTCATCTCTGTCGTACAAGGATTGGGTTGCTTATCGTGTGGTCATCACAGTCCTTACTTTCCATCGACTCCTTAGATATTTCATTCCCTCTAAACTCTTCCAAAAATATCTCTCACAGCAATACCTTTTTCCCGGTGGCATTCTGTTATAAGAAATTCGCACTTTTTGTGCAACTCTATCTTCCATCAATGACTGCGCTTACGAGGCATCACGTCTACCCACAAAGTTTCGGGGTCCCAAGTTCCAGAGATGGGCACCTGATCGGAGCTCTCGGACGGGGAGTCCACCGGTTCGGGGTTGGAGTATCGACGAGCCGCAGTGGGTTCTGCTTGAGGAAGTGTAGATCGTGCAGAGGCGAGGATTGTGAAGGGAGGAATCGTGGAAATTCGAGGTTAAAAGAAGTGAAAACGAAGAAGGAAAGTGAGTTTTGGAAATTTTGGAGGTCTGGTGTTCTGGGTAAGTTTAATTTGGTTTTGGGGTCGGATGTTGATCGGGAGAAGCTTATGGCAAATATGGAGGGTTTGATTTCTACAGTGAGTGTTGCTGTGTGCTGTTGTTGTTATCTTCTTCTTAAACATTGTTTGAATCTCATGTTTTCTCTGTTGTAGTATCACTAACTGTAGCTCCTTTATTATCTATGATGAACAGGCTGCACTGCAAATTGGAAGATATATCGTTACCATGATGAGCACTGGTGTTGTACTTGCTGTTGGATTTCAGCTATCAGGTATATCCAAAAAAGTAACAAAGATGTCTCATTAAAATCGTCAATGTCAATATGGATTCTGTTTTTTGTGAAAATTATGAAGGTGGAGACAGTCAGATGAACACACTGATTTGGTATAGCTGGCTTGGAGGGGTTATTATTGGAACCATGATTGGTGCTAACATGGTATTAGAGGAGCACTGCAGAGCTGGTCCACGCAATGTTGTTATAACTGGAAGGTAACTGATCATTCCTCAGGGAGAATGTACACCACCTGGTCTTTGTTTTAATGCATTACATGGTGATAGGATTGATTGCTTGTAACAGTCCAAGTCTACCGCTAGTAGATATTGTCCGTTTTGACTCATTACATATCGTTGTCAGCTTCACGGTTTTAAAACCATTTGCTAGGAGAGGTTTCCACACCCTTACCTTCTTCAGGGCCCAGCGTCCTTGCTTGCACTCGTTCCTCTCTCCAATCGATGTGGGGATCTCACAATTTATAACAACCCAAGTCCAAGTCCACTACTAGTAGATATTATCCTCTTTGCGCTTTCTTTCAAAGTTTTTAAAACTCGTCTTCTAAGGAGAGGTTTTGCACACCCTTATAAGTTTCATTCCCTTCTCCAACCGATGTGAGATCTCTTGGATCGGCACACCGCCCAGTGTCCACCCCCTTCAAGACTTTGCATCTTCGTTGGCACACCGCCCGGTGTCTGGCTTTGATACCAATTGTAATAGCCCAAGCCCACCACTAGTAGATATGTCCGCTTTGGCTCGTTACGTATCGCCATCAGCATCACGGTTTTAAAACACGTTTGCTAGGTAGAGGTTTTCACATCCTTATAAGAAATGCTTCGTCTCCTTCTCCAACCGATGTGGGATCTCACCTTACTTTATAGTGTTCATTGTTGGCCTGTATTGTCTTCTTTTCTTATATCATGTGAAGCCTGCTATGCTAGTAACATGAAGACTCATATATGACACTGTTGTCTGTTACATGGATGTTTGACTATGCAGCACAAGAGGATTGGGGAAAGCACTAGCCAGAGAGTTTCTTCTTTCTGGAGACCGTGTGGTTGTGGCATCACGCAGGTGGTCTTCAGAAACAAAATAAAACTTCTGATACATAATGTCTAAACCTTTCTACTGACTTTTACTCACATCACATTTTCTTACCAATAATTTTGTGAAGACAGTCCTGAATCCGTTCAAGAAACTCTCAGAGAGCTGGAGGAGAACTTAAATGGTCTAATGCTCAGAAATGGTTCTTCCAATACAAGCCTGTCACATGCTAAAGTTGTTGGCACAACGTGCAACGTCCGCGACCCTGAAGATGTTCATAACTTAGCTGAATTTGCTTTAAACGAACTTGGTTCCATTGACATTTGGGTGAGTCATGAACTTACAGATTCATTATTTACCTACATTCTTCACTTGTCACAATCGTCACAATCGCACTTTTACTGATGAACAATCGCACCAAGAGATGCTTATTCAAAAACATTTAGTTTTAGATCATCAAGGATAAAATAAGGAACAGCTTCTCTCTTATTTTTCAATCTTGAATTTGTTTAATGTGACAAATCGTGGACAGATAAACAATGCGGGCACAAATAAAGGCTTTCGACCATTACTGCAGTTTACTGATGAGGATATTATTCAGGTGAAGTAAATTTGTGATTTCTGGATGTTTTCCCTAAGAAAGTGTTTGATGTTATAACTTATAAGTTGATTGGCTATTTGATAGATTCTCTCAACAAACCTTGTTGGTTCGCTTCTTTGTACACGAGAAGCCATGCGGGTAATGAGAAATCAGGCTAAAGGAGGGCATATATTTAACATGGACGGTGCTGGCTCTGGAGGTTCAAGTACTCCTTTGACGGCTGTGTAAGTTCATTGCATCCTGTAGTCTTATTTGGGGCGGGGGGTTTGGTTCGAATTCTGGATCGTATTCTCGTGTCGATGACACCATTTGGTTTACTGAACTTGTAGGTATGGATCAACAAAATGTGGTCTTAGACAGCTTCAATCATCTCTTTTGAAAGAATGCAGGCGGTCCAATGTAGGAGTACACACTGCATCTCCTGGCATGGTTTTGACAGATCTCCTTCTTAGGTGAATCAAGTTTCTTGTTATCAATGTTTTTGGTCTTGCGCACCTTGGAACAATCCTTACTGAATCTTAGCCTTCTAATACTTGTGGCTTGCATACAGTGGTTCAACTGTGAGAAACAAACAGATGTTCAACATCATATGTGAGCTTCCTGAAACAGTTGCTAGAACATTAGTTCCTCGGATGCGGGTCGTGAAAGGAACAGGAAGAGCCATCAACTACTTAACTCCTCCAAGAATCTTATTAGCTCTGGTCACTGCCTGGCTGCGACGAGGTCGGTGGTTCGACGAACAGGTAAGTTCAGTTTCATGATGGAAAGAATTCATTAAGAACCCAGCTGACCAAATGTGGAGGGGGATCATTCATCTAATCTGTAATATATTGCAGGGGAGGGCTCTGTATGCAGCGGAGGCAGACAGAATACGTAACTGGGCCGAAAACCGCACTCGTTTCTCCTTCACCGATGCAATGGAGATGTACACAGAGAACACCTGGGTGTCTGTCTTCTCCCTTTCAATCGTTTGCGCATTCATAATTCTCTCTACCACAACAAACAACACATTCCCTGGAACTTGATTTTCTTCGAATACAACACGAACCAAGAGAGCATTCGAACGTCGTCGGGAAAGCAGCATTGTTAGATACTGATAGGGGAGAAGAAAAGAGAGGAGAAAGGGACATTGTTAGTTGAGCTAGCCTCCTTGCACACTAAGGGAAAACCAACCCCCACTTCCTCTAGCAAATGTATTGACTGACTGCCTAACCGCAAACGCAGAGGCATGAAAAGGGCCTCTGGAGGCGTATTTATTTGTTTAGCTCAATGGACTGATCTGCATTGAAATGTAGTGTGTAAGAAGCCCACAAGAATTCAAGTAAAGTTGGTGCCTTTTTTAATACTCTGCGTGCGCGGCGGGACTTGGTCAAGTCAAATGCTTTGCCGGGTTCACAAATGGCTTCTGCTCTGTTCTGCCTTCCACGTTTGAACAAGCAACCACCGTCTCCATCTCCACCACTCTCTTGGCTGGCAGCCGGTGGGATATATATTTATATTGAAAACGTTGCAAGCAAGCTTATAATTCAAGACTAGCAAATATAATATTGTAATTTTTAATTCCCCCTCACCACACGGTCTTATTGTGGTCAAATTATTTTTGTCTCGTACCCGACGAATTTATGGCTTGATTTTGAGGGGGTTTGTGAGATTTTACCTGGCGTATCGGTTGGTTTATAAGTCGTTCAATGGTTCAGATGTTGAATTCTATGCCAATTGGCTTGAAAATGAAAATGTAGCTTAAGTATTCACTACAAGGATTATCATATTTTTAACCTCTATTCAAGTATATGAAACCAACCTTGGTATACTCCAAGTGAACGAGAATCAATTAATGTGACATTTTTATTAGTGGGTCTCGTCTTGAATTTAAGAACCTCCCTCCTTGGTTCCTCTCATAAAATTCATTATCATGTTCTCATTCCGTGTGTTCGTGGGCCTATCATAAGAATCATGCATCCAAGTCTCGGTATAAACTTCACTTTTCCACGTCAAAATTTAAGCCATACACGACTAATTGACTAAAAGATTAGGGAATAAGCGGAAGACGGATCTTCAAAATAAAATATTCTCTAAAATAAATAAATAAATAATAATAATGCTAAGAAAAATACATCAAAATTCAACCACATAAAAAAACATTTATGCCCTTCAATTATTAATCAATTATCACTTTTTTTATTATGTGTAATTATTAATCAATCGATAAGTATACCAAGAAAAGAAAAAGAAAAGAGTTGGATAATTTAAAATAAAAAGTATAATTGGATAAATAAAGTGTAAAATAATGAAATTAACGGTGGTTGTAAGAAAATAAATAAAGAAGTAATAATGGAATGTGAAAGAAGAGGAGAAATAAGCGGAGAAATTGGGGGGCCGTGTGGGGCCCGCTTATTTTTATAATTTAGTTTGGATTTTTGATTTTGGTGTGGGAGTGGACAGCTCACACAACGCCGTATTGGTAATTGTTTGGTACTGTGTTACAGAAGGAAGTTTCTTCCGTTGTGTGTCTCCGTTTCTAATCCTCCAAATTCCGCCATTGTTAACTTCTTCCACCTTCAGTTTCAGAGCGCCCATTAACCTCTTTTCTTTTTTTTTCTTTTTATTTATTTCTCTCTCTCTCTGTAACACTGATAATTTTAGGGGGAAAATGTCGTCTCCGAGCTCTCCGCCGGCGCCTAGTACGACCTCACCCCTACCTCCGACCACCGACGCACCACCCCCGGCGGAGCCGTCTCTCTCACCGCCGTCTCCTGACGCTGCCTCTCAGCCTCCACCTGCTACATCCCTGCCGCCTTCTACCACTCCTTCGCCGCCGCCTCCGGACAGTGCTACTCCATCCCCGCCACCTCCGGACAGTGCTACTCCTTCGCCGCCGCCTCCGGACAGTGCTACTCCATCCCCACCGCCTCCTGACAGTGCTACTCCATCCCCGCCTACTACTTCTCCTTTACCACCTACAGCTCCTAAGAGCTCTTCGCCGCCGCCGCCGGACAGTGCCACTCCATCTCCGCCTACTTCTTTACCGCCTACATCGCCTTCGGGCTCTTCGCCGCCGCCGCCGCCGTCGAATTCTAGTACACCTACGAGTCCAGGAGGACATGTCGCTCCGCCGTCGAATTCTAGTACACCAACGAATCCGGGAGGAAATGAGGCTCCGCCGTCTTTCTCACCGTCGTCGGGAGTTTCGGCTGGACTTGTGACTGGAGTTGTCATTGCTGGAGTGGTGGTGGTGGTTGCTGCGTTCATTCTTTTGGTTTTGTGTTTAAGAAAGAAGAGAAGACGTGACGAGGAGTCGTACTACCGGCCGCCGCCACCGGGGGCGTTTAAAGGTGAGCCCTCAAATATTCCAGATTCCTCAATTATGCCCTAAATGAAATATTGAAATCTAAATTGAAATTGATAGTTACGAACAATTGAATTTCAGATGGCCCATATGGTCCCCAACAGCACCACTGGCAATCACATCTGCCGCCGTTGCCGCCGACTAATCATGTCGTGGGGACAGTACCGAAGCCATCTCCTCCGCCAGCATCACGACCACCACCGTCTCCTTCACCAGCATCACGACCGCAGCCGTCACCTCTGACTATAAACAGCAGCGGAGGATCTGGATCTTATTATTCAGGGTCTGAATATTCGCATGCTCCTGCTCCTGCTCCATCTTCTATTCCCTTGGGCTACTCGCAAAGCAGCTTCACTTATGAAGAGTTAGCAATGGCGACAGACAGGTTTTCAGAAGCCAATCTCCTTGGACAAGGTGGGTTTGGTTATGTGCATAAAGGAGTCCTTCCAAACGGAAAGGAAGTGGCAGTGAAACAACTCAAGGCTGGAAGTGGACAGGGAGAGCGTGAATTTCAAGCAGAAGTGGAAATAATCAGCCGTGTTCATCATAGACATCTTGTTTCCTTGGTGGGGTATTGCATCACCGGCTCCCAAAGATTGCTGGTTTATGAATTTGTTCCAAACAACACATTGGAGTTCCACTTGCACGGTATGTTATGATCCTCAATCCAATCGACCCTTTTGCTATGGGCTGTTGAGGATCTTAACTCATAGGTAACTCCCATTTTGTAGGGAAAGGACGACCCACCATGGATTGGCCAACGAGACTCAAAATTGCTCTTGGATCTGCCAAGGGATTGGCCTACCTTCATGAAGACTGTAAGTCTATTGCTTTTGTGATGAGATGTGATCTGGGTTTGTTCAATGGCTTACATGTGATGTGATGTAATGTGCAGGTAATCCTAAGATCATTCATCGTGACATCAAAGCTGCAAATATACTTCTGGATCTCAAATTCGAAGCAATGGTAATAATGGGGGCATTCTGAATTCTCTTGAATTTGATTGATTCTATAAAGTGAGACCCAAATGGGTTTATGGCTGATGATATGTTGAATCTGATATCTAGGTTGCAGATTTTGGGCTTGCCAAATTGTCTTCTGATGTTAATACCCACGTTTCAACTCGAGTTATGGGAACTTTCGGGTATGATCATATGATCCAAGTTAGAATTCTAGTCATCAATCTACGGGATGATGATATCGTGAATTTCATATTTCTGGATTCTTGGATTTTGATGCCATGCTTACTACTCTATACAGCTACCTTGCTCCTGAATACGCTTCAAGTGGGAAACTCACTGATAAATCAGATGTCTTCTCCTTCGGAGTGATGCTTTTGGAGCTGATTACTGGGCGCAGACCTGTGGATACAACTCAATCATACATGGACGATGGACTGCTCGATTGGGTAAGCCCATTAGCCATTACCCATTTCTGTTGACCCTTCTCAGACACATCGGAAAACTAAATCAGCACATCTTGTCAATTTCAGGCAAGGCCATTACTACTTAGGGCCGCAGAAGATGGGAACTACGATGGTCTAGTAGATCCAAAGCTGCGAGATAACTACGACCATAATGAGATGGGTCGGATGATTGCTTGTGCAGCTGCCTGTGTGCGCCATTCGGCGAGGCGCCGGCCACGGATGAGTCAAGTGGTTCATGCTCTTGAAGGTGAAGCCTCGCTTTCTGATCTTAACAAAGGGGTTCAGCCTGGACATAGCACCGTCTACAGTTCTCATGGAAGCTCCGACTACGACACATCTCAGTACAATGAGGACATGAAGAAGTTCAGGAAGATGGCATTGGCAAGCCAGGAGTACGGCAGCGAGTACAGCGAGCCGACGAGTGAGTATGGTTTGTATCCATCTGGGTCGAGTGGCGATGGCCCAACAACAAGGGAAATGGAAATGAGAACAATGAAGACAGAAAGTGGAGGTTCTTGAAGCTCGTTGAGGAAGCAAAGCAAGTATTCATACACTAATATGTACAATCTACAACGCCCTTCTCTTTTTCTTTTGGATTTCTGTGATTGTAAGTTTGCCTAAAAAAACAGAAAAGCGTTTTGATTTAAGAGTAGATTAGATTTTGTCTACACAAAACAAGTTACAAAATGGATTTCAATTCTTTTATTTGTCCTCTATTGGTTCATCTAGTACCAACTGTTGTATAACGCCCTAGTTTGTTAATACAAGTAGCTAAGAGGGCTGGAAAGTATGATATGCAACCCTGTTATCTACGTCGACAAAAGGACATTTTTCTAGTCCTTGAGTATGTTATGCTGTCATCGATCAATAATGTATTAAATTAAAATTCATAACCAAGATATATAATATAACTACATTCAACCTGCTGAGTTCTACAAAAACAAACACATCATCATGCTAATTTCCAAGTAGTCTTGCCAAACAAACAATTTTGCATTCCAACGCATTTAGATCTCAATTCTCAAATATTTAACCAATTGGAAGTTGTCTAGCATGGGTTGAGATCCAGCGATCGAACTCTAAGTAATACAGTAATTGCTTCTTCAAATTTTCAACTCACCATTGTAACACATCTATTACTATGGGTGCTACACAACATTTACGCGTCTAGATTTTACATCAAAAATTCCTTCCTGGAAGGTAGGTATATTATACTTTGAAAACTACAAAATTTCTCCACTGACTAGAGATTGGAAAAACGTGCAGCAGATCCCGATCCTCTTCGTCGACGTCGTCGCTTCTGTCTAATTCGCCAAAAACTCAAAAGAAGCAACAGCCCTGAAATAGAAGAAACCAAGTCAGGTATACAATTCGAAAAAGGAAATCAAATCTAGGATCAACGGGGAATATATCACTGACCTGCGACTGCAACTACAGCAGGAACAAGCCAATGATTAGGAACAATCAAAGGCATGTCAGGCTGCAAGGAATAACAATTAACAGGAAATTATAAGAATCTCATCGATGTAGTAATATTGTAAGTCTCAATCCATTAGGAAAGTTGAACTCTCACCTCATCCCGGTAGAACAAGCTTAAGTATCGGTTTCCATATTTATCACTTCGGTCCTTTAAAGTCAACTTGGGAGGTCCCATCAAAGAACTTTCTGGAGTAGAATTCAAGTCTCTTCCCAAGTCAATTAAGGGAAATCCAGGCAGCCTTCTATTCCTTCCCCTGCCCTGTACGCTGTATCCCTTGGTACCCCATACTTCAAACCTAGAATCACTCATGCATATCAATTCCTTTCCAGAAACCGCAGAATACAAAGAGAAATTTGCATCGCTTCTTCGAGATGGAAGTTTGTTATCTTCAAGATATAGAGGTGAATTTTGTTTGGAAAACTTGGTGAATAGCACCGGATCTCTAATATTTCCACTGGTAAAATCTAATATTTTCCTCAGGAGCCAATAGCAATTTGTAACCATATGGCTGCTATCTAGACAATTTGAATCTCCATAGACTGCAATGCGGCCTTCTGCTGCCTCTAATAGGCCAAGAATTGGAAAGTCTGCCTGCATTTGTCAACGAACAGTTAGTTTAACGGTATTACAAAGATCGCAATAATTTCATGAAAGCATGGAAGACTCTTAATGTCATTAAGAATACACCTATAATTCAAGCATGTAAATACATTCTTTCTGACGGTTTTTAGATATTTAAATATTTAAATGTTCTCAAGAATTCTTTAGTGGTGTCGGGCTCCTTTCCCTGGAATCAAAAAACTAACTTCTAGAGCATTATACTCGAGCATCAGAAAATTAAAATAGATATGCTGCAGCTACAACTTACTAGTTCCCCCTTGGGAAAGATCAAAATTTACAAGTATCTAATTCAACTAGAATATAGAGATGTCCAAATTTACTTGAACTTCCAAAATAGGAAACTGGACAATTAGTCAAATTTGAAACACTTTTCAGCCACCACAAAGATTATTTAAAAGGGAAGTTCGTAGAGAAGCTTGCGACAGTTACCTTACTCAGGCTAGATGTTAGTATGCTCTGAGCCGCCCCACTCTCTGAGCTATCAATGAAAGGGAAACTATGCACATAACCACCTCGTGGAAACCTCACAATATCTGTTCCTGATGCATACCGACTCTGTTCACCATCAATAGAAAAATCACCATTCAAAATCTTATCCCCGAAAGCAATACCAAATGGGGCTAAAAGATCATTTAGTGCAGGAATATTTGCACCTCCAGTAACTGGAGTCCACCAGCTTCTTGTGTTATCATCGAAAAACCTCATCTTTACCATTGTTTCTACATTATACCATTCAGAAAACACAGCCAACCCCAATCCAGTAATCATAACATCGTCCCTCAACTTTTCAATTTCCTCTTTGAAGTACTCATCTTCAAGATCCACTAGTAAAAGCGTCCCATATTGGCGAGCATCAAAGCATGTTAGAGGAGAACCAAGCGTTTCAACATAGTATCCAGCATCTCTTAACATGTTAAACATAATATGAAAATTTGTATGCAGGTGGTCTCCATGCCAGTCCAGAATGTCATTGCGTACATCCAAGGAATCTCTAGGAATATAACCAGGAGGATATTTGATGTTATGAAATTGATCCCATAAAATTCGTTTTGATCTTGGAGGTGTTGGAACCACTTTTAACTTCAGCTGTAGCACACAAGTACTAATCCGGCGGTTCTTCTCTCCTCTAGATGGAGGACTATATACTGTTAGAGTCACATTGCCCTCAATTTCTCCAGAAAACTGTGCACCTTCCTCCTTAATTTGCATATGAAGTGCAATGTAACCAGTCCAAGGCCAGATAACCTTAGAATAAGTGAAGTGAATACTTAAGAGATTTCCTTCTTCATCCGAAGGATTCCAAGTTGGTTGACCTTCAACATAGCCAATTACACCCATTCCATTCAAAATGGTAGCATTGAAAATAATAGGCATTGCACCTGCATAAAGAGGTTGGCGACAAAAGGGCCATGTATAAGGGCAATCTGTATAGTCAAGAACACCAGGGAAGATGCTTGCCCGAGGTTGGTAGCTCTTAAGTATTTCATACGATTCTAACCTGGGAATATTCAAGAAATAAGAAAACACTCTAGAAGCAAACCATATAAACAAAAACCACAGAGAGGGTTGAAACCTACAGATCAACTCTGCCAGCACCTTGCTCGTACATATTAGGACCAGCAAGCTTTGCAGCTCCCTCAACAAGTGCTTGTTTCATGCTAGCTGGATTTAAAATAGTCTTCCGCTGGCTTTCAGGGATGACACTAACAAGCAGACATACCACACCAGCAACCACAGGACTTGCCACACTAGTGCCTGATAAACTTTTGCACCCAGTACTAATTTTTGATCCCATAATTTCCCGACCATATGCAACAACATCTGGCTTCACACGACCATTACTGTACAAAATGACATGTTTGAGAGTGCTGATGTCAATGGACAGAAAGAGGGAAAAAAAAAGAAAAAAAGAAGAAACTGGATAGTAGCATAAGGTGAATATTATTTTAGTTCAATAATTACGGGTGTGTGGGATCAAACCATCAAACTTTGAGATGGTAATTGGAGCCTTATTCCATATTCATCTCAGTTGGCTAGTATAAGGTGAAATAAATAAAAATTATTGGACAAGAAGTCAAAACATTATGGGCTTAAGTTTTATCCACACATCTACTCTTTATCCAAGTCCAAATCCCAATCAAAGAAAGGAGACAAACCATTTGCCCAATATTACAAAAAATGCAATAGGAGTAAAATACAGAAGGAACTTAAAGGCCTGAGCAAAAGTGTAATGTACCCATGAGGCATCTCCCAAGTAGTCATGCCACGTGAGGAAAACGAAGCAATGTGATCATTGTAGTCAATACCACCAACACCAATGACATCACTCTGATCTGCAGGATTGTTTAAGGTCCCGTAAAGTGGTCCATCATTCCCAATTGCCGAAACCATGATGATATTATTTGCCGTTATTTCCCAAATCTGACAGACAAATGAAAGTTGATTGGATGTAATTATCTCTGATGCATGGATTCAACAATAGACCTCTCACTCTATTAAGATGTTACCCACAAGTTTAAACTACAAATACAATAATATACAAAACCAAAAACTCAACAAGCTAAAGTATTTCAGAAGAAACTTCATCAAGGAAAAGATTGTTTCACAGGAAAAAGTCTCTTCAACCGTATATTCATTAATGATCATGTTAGGACAATATTAATAAAACTTCAAGATTATATAGTTCGTTCAATAACTGTTAATAAATATCATGAAGAAAAAATTGGCAGAATCCCAGTGACAACACACAATTTGTTAGTCTAAAGCTCTTTGTAATAGCAATGCTGGCAAACTCTAACCTGAAAGAAGGTAAATAATTAATTTAATGGAAAAGTTACATGTAGGAAGTATTTGTTTGATCAAGACATATTCAGCAATTAATTAACCTAAAACCAAACAAAATTAAGTAAATTCTTTTTTTTCAACTTCATAACTTATTTCGCCGAAGGGCACAAATTGCAATCAACCAAACAAAGAAATCTTACCTTCTCCACGAATGGAAGATCTAAGTAATCTGGTCCACCAATGCTCAAATTTAATACATCCATATTGGTAGCAATTGCATAGTTGAATGCATCGAGGAACCATGAAGTGTATGACACCTGCAATAGGCTGAATACGTACTTTTCATAATCCTTCTTTTAAATGAAAAATAAACAACAAGCTTCCATACTCCTTCCACTGTTAGATTAACCAAGGGAAATTGATATAGAACAATTTTTGCAGTCAAAAGGTGTAATTTGAGTAATGATCAATGTGCATTACCTGTGCATCTGTAAACACACGAAAAGCATATATCTCCGTATCTGGAGCAAACCCTAGACATTCTTCATCCCCACCAGCAATGACACCAGCAACAAATGTCCCATGTCCAAGATTATCATTTAAAGTATCTTCATTGGTCCAATTTGTTCGCTCCTGAATTACTCACAATTCAAAATCTATTAGGTGAAACCATAGGTGGAGATTTTCTTTTGATCTAATAATTAAACAAGATGTTCGATGAATGGGAATAGATTCCGTGATCTTCTTACCTTGATATTCCTAAAATGTGGGTGATTAGCACGAATACCAGTATCGAATATAGCCATCTTGACTTTGGAACCAGTATACCCCTTTGCCCAAAGAGAGTCTGCTCCAAATAATGAGGTGACTTGAGATCTCTGAAATCAAGAATTGTTTCTCAGAGAGAGTTAACTAGAACACAAAATTGAAAGGGGAAATGATGGGGAAACATTTGGTCTTATTTCATTTGGTTTTACTATATTGAACCGTGCTAAATGAATAAAATGAGAAATGCATTAGTTAAGATTGAAGTTTGGCTTATAAAAGTGAATCCTCATTCCGTAGTTACATAAAAAATAAATCAATTTACTGAACTAGAGCTCGTCCTACAATAAATGGTATCCAGATTCATTCAATGAGACACATGAAGTTCCCACTGCATCGTCCTTTTCCTCATAGTTATGACCCAAAGCCAAATAGATCAACAGAAAAGAGAAAATCGGCCATTAAAGGAAATTACCTGCATCAACAGATGCCGTCCCCATCTATTAGAGGCATTGCTAATTGCCGTATAACGTTCCCCACCTTCTTCGTTAAAAGACATGGAGGTGAAAATCTTCCCCGGACGCTTCTTCCCATCGACAAAAGCCCCAATTCTACCCCCACCCTCCGCTAGCAAACCCCTGACGTGGCTTGCATCGACATTCACATCCTTGACAAGCTCCAATTCCTCAATCTCCTCAACCAGCTCCATTACCACCGAGTCCTCAATTGATACCAAGCCGAAATCGGTTGGATACTTGGACGCAGGGTTCCGCCTCTCGATCCATTTCCAGCCGCCCGATCTAATACGTGACTCCAGATAAAATCGATGCTCCTTCGCCTCCCTGTATTGGACGAAGCGAACAATGTAGTTCTTCTGCGAGACTCGGTTCCCATCAGTGACGTTCTTGGATGTAAATGGATCGTTGGGTGAGTAGTTTCGAGTTAGGGTTTGGAATACGGTGTGATCGGATGAGGGGTTGAATTGGAAAACAGAAATGGAGATAAAGATGGGGACGAAGATGACGAAGAAGGAGATAGACGACGAAGAAATCGAATATCCGATCATGATTGCAGTAACAAGAAATTATTAGAATTCATTGATTTTGGGGGGTAATCAACGAGGAGCTGAGTAAGTATGAAGAAGGCGAAGGAAATTGCAGTTCTGAACTTCCTCAGGCCTCTTGTGGAGCTTCTCTGCGATTAAACTCCCTTTCCCGAGTCTTGTTTTGTTTCTGGTATTTATAGACCCGCCCCGTTTGCCGAAAAATGTTCCTGAAAAATACGCAATATAATCGATGGTGAAATAAATGAACTCATGGAGTATATAGTTTAATTATATTTAAGTATAGTTTTGAAGTGGCAGTAAAAAATATTGTGACTATGATACTAGATGACTTTATATATAATTTTATGTAATTGGACCCAAATATGTATTATTTAACCAGAATAAATAAATAAATAATTGAATTTAGCGTGATTGTCTCTATTTAGAAATAGTGAATGTAATAGCTCAAGCTCACCCTCCAGATATTGTCCGCTTTGATTTGTATTGTCATTAGCCTCACGATTTTAAATGAAGAGATTTTCGCACCCACTTGTAACGTATACTTTGTTCTCATGTACAAGGATCTCACAATCCTCCTTCTTTGGAAGCTAGCGTTCTCGTTGGCACACTGCTTTGTGTCTGCCTTTGATACCATTTGTAACAGCTCGAGGTCACCATTGGTAGATATTGTCCACTTTTGTCTATTACGTATCGTTGTCAGCCTCACGATTTTAAAATACATCTACTAAGGAGTGGTTTTCTCTTGAAGTTTTAAAATCTTGAAGCGTGACGACGATACGTAATAGATAAAAGTAAACAATATTTATTGACGGTAGACTTAGATATTAAATTACCATTCCTAAACAAAAAGCAAGACTTTCCCAAAAGGAGCATGGAGCACCTCTACGTCAGGCATGCCCCTCTTGTGCCCTGAATCCAAAGCCAACCCCAGTTTTAGATATGGAGGCAGCCTGCCACTTCAACTTGTAGAATGATGTTCATCCATTAGTGACAACAAGGAGACAACCAGCTGCTGCGTGAATCAAAAGTGATCGTGCTTGCTATCTGAAATTGTAAATGTAAAGTGCTGTAAATTCGTTGTTGAGGACCAAAATCCGAACTTTGTGACCATGTAAATTGCCATCATGTTAATAATTTTGAGTTGGTTTGGTGTATTTATCGATTTCGAACTCAAATCGAGAAGTCCCAAAACCCACTTTGTTGGATGATGTAAATTTGAAGCATATATTCGCATCTAATCCAATGGATTTTCTGTTTTGCTGTCTTCTCCTTTCATCCTCTCTAGACAAGTATCCACTTCGTCTGCGAAGAACAACACCCCCACTTGCAAACCCAACTGCTCGAAATCCCGAGGATGTTCTCTCTTCATCTCCTCTCTTCAGTACCATCGTTTGACAACCCTGCTCTTCAATGTATGCGCCTCTCAAAACCCAATAACATTTCTAGCTTCCCAATTCTCAATCTTCATTCAATCGCCATTTCCCCAAAATTCGCACAGACCCCCTTCGCCAATCGTTCTATTTTCCCGAAAGTAACTCGCAGAAAATTGTCTATTCAATCCGGAAGCAGTAGTGGCGGCGGGGATGGAGGTGGAGGCGGCGATGAAAGTGAAGAGAGTGGGAAGGTGGAGACGCAAAAGGGTTCTTCTGGGTTTCTGGCAGAACGGTTGAATTTGAGTTCGGACGACGCCAAAACAGTGTTTGCAGCCATAGCAATATCTCTTGCCTTCAGGACGTTTATTGCAGAACCGAGGTACATTCCCTCGCTATCAATGTATCCTACATTTGATGTTGGGGATCGACTTGTAGCAGAGAAGGTAGAACTTTTGTTCACTACTGTTAATCGTATCTTGCAGCCGTGTTTCTATTGGAAATTTTATACAAATTGGGAACTGATATTCATACGACAACAAGTTTAGATTTCATAGATAAAATTGCCTAAATGTTTTGCTCCCAACTGTTAATGCATGACGAAGTAAAATATGCTCAACATATTTTCTTTATCCCAAGTTCTTGGAGATAAGGGAAGAAGATCTATGATTTATTCTGTCAATCAAATTTATGAGGTTTTGGACTTTGGTTTTGTTTTGTCGAGGATGGTTGGGAGATGGGTCCCACGTCGGCTAATTAAGGGGTTGATCATAGTTTATAAAGAATACACGAGACATTTTAAGGAAGCCAAAAACAAAGTTACGAGAGCTTATGCTCAAAGTGGACAATATCATACCATTGTGGAGAGTTGTAGTTTCTAACATCGTATCGGAGTCATGCCCTTAACTTAGTCATGTCAATAGAATTCTCAAATGTCGAACAAAGAAGTTGTGAGCCTCGAAGGTATAGTCAAAAGTAACAAACAAATGGTGTATTTTGTTCGACGGTTCCAAAGGAGTCAAGCCTCGATTAGGGGAGGTTGTTTGAGGGCTCCATAAGCTTTAGGGGAGGCTCTATGATGTACTTTGTTCGAGTGGAGGATTGTTGGGAGATAAGTCCTACGTCGGCTAATTAAGGGGTTGATCATAGGTTTATAAGTGAGAAATACACCTCTGTTGGTACGAGATCTTTTGGAGAAACAAAAAACAAACCCATGAGAGTTTATGCTCAAAGTGAACAATATCATATCATTCTAATATGTTTGATGCAACATAAATACTCGTGTTTTCTTTTGCAGGTGACATACTACTTTAGAAACCCTTGCGCTAATGATATAGTGATATTCAAAAGTCCACCAGTGCTTCAGAAAGTAGGATATACAGATGCAGATGTCTTTATTAAAAGAGTTGTTGCTAAAGAAGGTGACACTGTGGAGGTGACATTCTTTAGTTTTCATTTGCATCATAATCTGATATTGCTGCACATTTCATCCTGGAGCTACTGATATAGATCACTCAACTAATGAATCTCCTGCATTTGATTACGTATTTTCAAGCACCAAACATATCTGTGCTACAGTTTCACTCTGCTTGGAATATCAACTAATCACAGGTCCGGAAGGGAAAACTTGTCGTAAACGGGGTCGAAAGAAACGAAAAATTCATCCTTGAACCACCATCATATGACATGACTCCAGTTGTAAGCATAACTTTCTTTTTTCTGCATTTGTTTTGCATCCTTGCAAGCATTCAAGAGAGATTATTTTTCTTCACTTGGTGAAATCTAAACATTACACCTCTTTGATTCCTTGATGTAGCGAGTGCCCGAAAACTCGGTCTTTGTGATGGGCGATAATCGCAATAACAGCTATGATTCTCATGTGTGGTAAGGTCTCTCCACTCATCATTTCACTTTAAAGAAGTGTATTCAAGTAAAATACTTGTGTTCATATAACCAAATATCTTGATACATTTGAAAAGTTCTTTGAATTAGAAGTTAGCAGTTTCCACTCTTCTAGAGCCTATGTCGAACTCAGTCTATCTCAGGCAACCTCTTTGAAATTCTGTTCTTCCCTGTGCTGATAGCTGGCTATACCCAATTGTTCAGGGGTCCGCTGCCGGCCAAAAATATAATAGGAAGATCATTATTCCGCTATTGGCCTCCAAACAGAATCGGTGGAACAGTTTCTGAGCCCAGCTGTGCTGTTGATAAGCAACAGGGCATTCCTTCCACACCAGAAATTTCCAGCCTACAGACCACAAACTCTCAACCATAACAGATGATAGGTAGAACATAAACTGAAACGTTCTGGAGCTACAAGATAACTGATGAAGGATTCCTCGAAAACTCCTGTAAGTTCAGTTTGTTGCTCTGCAAATGCCTTACTGTCGCTATTCGTTCCCCTGTAATTTGAAAGCGTTTCTTTGGTTTGAGGAACTGGCCATTTTGTGTAAGGCTGTATTGATTCTTGGTCTTAGTTTGTGCAAGTTAGTAGATGACTCTATACAATCAGAATCTTTGATATAAACTGATGCTCTGTTGTTGTATGGAGAGTATTTAGCAAAGCAATAGTATGTACCATAAACTGATGCACTGATTTTTTTTTTTTTTTTTTCATTAATTATTCAATGGCTCTAAAGAAGAAAGAACTAAATCTACAAGTGAAGGATGATTCTAAATGTAGAATCTTTCCCTTCCAATGAAGAGAAAGATGCAAGATGAAGATCTCTCTCAATCATATGTACATGAATCAGCTTTAATCTTCATCGGCTTTGAGTTGCGAGAGTCGATGTCTAAAGAACACGAGACACGCTTTCGATGCTTTGATCTTACCAGTTTCCCCACCACATTCCCTCTTGAATGAACTTCAAACACCAGCATCATAGGAATGTTTCCATTTTTATCCAAGGCTTCAAGGCTGGCTCCAGCCCCATACAATGGCACCTTGTTCCCTTGAAGGTTCACCAATTCGACTCGATTGCTCTGTCTCGGTTGATAGTATTTCCTCAACTGCAAAGCAGAAAAACATCCCAAATTTTTATCCAATCAGGATCAGGATCAGTTTCCCATTTCTATTCTTGATGCATCTCTTATGGAAGTTCGTAGTTAGGAATTTTACCTGACCAGAGGCAACTGCAATCTGGGAGTACATAAGATTGATGGGGGAGGAGCTGACATGAATCCCAAAGAAAGTTGCAGGATTGTGCACTGTAATCCTTAATGAACAGTTGGTTGTCAGTAATTTGGTCGGGACTCCTGTTGTGTCTGATCCTTCTCCAAAATAAACATTATGAACTGTCATGCTCTGTAAGAGAAAAAGGATATTCACTTCTCTGACATTGAAAACCAAATGCCTTCAAACATGTTGTCCTAAACTGATCATATATGGTGCAACAGCCAAAACAAGAAGCATGGAAATTGAAAATTTATGAAATTTCAAAACAAAGATCCAAATATTATTTTAATCAACGACAACAAAACAAGTCAATATTGGAACAATTTTATATTGTTTCAGAGGGTATATAGAGCTAGAAACAAAACCTTGACTCTGATCTCAGCTTTGAAAGGCCGGCTAGCACCCCAAATGATCAAACAAAACACGAAGAAGATAAGGACAAACGCAAGCAGAGCCATCAGAATCTGGCATCTTCTAGTTAACCCTTTGTCGTCGTATAGATCCTCATAGTCCGCCTCCTCTTCGATCACATTACACTCCGGCCACCCTTTATCGTTACGTTTCCGGCTGCCCTTCCGGCCAAGGGCGGATCGGAACGTGCCGGAAAACCGACTCGCAGACGAGGAGCGAGAGTGGCGCGTATAAGAGGGATGCGAAGGACTCTCCATGGGGCTGTTGAAGGCGGGAGTGGCTTGGGTGGACGATTTGTCGCCATCGTGAGAATCTCTTGAAGGGCTCTGCACGTAGTACAGCGGCCGCTGCTTCGGTGACCTTGGCGACGATGGGGCTAAGCTTGTCACATCAGAATCGGACTTGGCATGCATCATCGTTCAAAAGCGGTAATGGAAATTCGAGGGTTCAACCAGAAATTCAGAAGCTAAAGAGAAACAAAAGTTCAAGAGATTAAAAACCCCAGTTGGGTATCGCTAAGAAACGATCAAAATTGAACCAAAACACTCACGATTTAGCATAGAATTGAGAAATTGGAGTAAAACCAGATAGATTGTGAAGAGGAACATTCCCTTTTGTGGGAGTGATAGAGAAGGGAGAAAGATGAATGGGGTTGACAGTAAAGCCGCAGTGATGAGCCATCAGTCACCACTGAGATAGGGCCAGGGAAAGAGATTCGGATTCAGTAAGCTCGGAGTTCAGGCTCGGACTCCGAACCTCAAGCCTTGGATAAGAGTGTCGGTAGCTTCAGGTCTCCCGTCTCTACTTCCCGGAGTTCCGTTATGTTTGACGGGGTTCCAATTTCCAACTGTAAGGAAAACGACGACATTTCACCATAACGATTAGCGTACGGTTTCGAATTTTCTTTTTTCTTTTAGAAAAAGACCTTAAATTGTTTTATTAAAAAAAAAAACGTAATTTAATTTCTTTGTCTCATTATCATTATAGTT
Organism: Cucurbita moschata; assembly: GCF_002738365.1. NCBI lineage: Eukaryota > Viridiplantae > Streptophyta > Magnoliopsida > Cucurbitales > Cucurbitaceae > Cucurbita > Cucurbita moschata. Next base: position 605,661 of record NW_019268541.1, read on the forward strand.
TTTTTCAGTTTAATTTGCCGTTTCCTGTCAACATTTATCCGATAACAGAGATTATCTAAGAACGAAATTATTTTCTTTTATACGTTAATCTATATTTATTTATTATTAACTTGCCCTCAAGGCAACACGTCTTTCAAAATGACAAAACCGATACTCATTCAAATACTATCCTCCTTAGGCTTGTCCTTTTAAGGCTTCCCCTCAAGGTTTTTGGGCTTTCCCCGGTGAGTTTCCCTATTACACGTCTACTCAAGAAAGATGAGGGTTTTTGGGCTTTCCTTGATGGATTTTTTTTATTACACGTCTACTAGGGAAAAATGAGGGTTTTTGGGCTTTCTCTGATGGGTTTCTTTATTACACGTCTACTAGAGAAAAATGAGGGTTTTTGGACTTTTTCTGATGGGTTTCTTCATTACGTGACTATTACGGAAAGATCTCCACACCCTCGTAAAGGGTGTTCTATTCTCCTCCTCAATTAATGTGAGATTATGTTACTAAATGCATAAACTTTGTAGAAGTGTTTTAAGGGTTTAAAAGAGGAAAGAGAATTACTTAGAAAATAGAGCAAAATATACTATTGAAAACAAACATAGAAAGAGAGGAAGAAGAGGCATACCATTTGCTTGACGGCTTTGATAAGATACAAAAGAAAGGGATATTGGTAAGCACATAGTCATGCATGCGCCACCATACTTCTACTATAATAATGCCTGTGGGAGTTGGGGATATCCTCAAACACACTCACATTTCCTCACCTAATATGACAACTTTTGCTACAACTCCAACCACACTCCTCCTCATAGCTCTTCTGTTTTTCAACAGCATTATTGCTAAGAAACAGTGGGTCAGTCATGCCAATACCGACCAACCCGGCAAGCGATGGGCACTCCTCGTTGCTGGCTCCAATGGTTATGATAATTACCGACATCAGGTGCTCTTTATATCAATACATTATTCAATAAAGTTGTCACAGTGTGTGACCTATGTATATAGCTAATGTATTAACTGACTATCTTCTTGACTTAGGCGGATGTATGTCATGCATATCAAATACTGAGGAAGGGTATCCCTGATGAGAACATAATCGTTTTCATGTACGACGATATTGCGTTACATCCAGACAATCCAAGGCCAGGAATCATCATCAACAAACCAGGTGGGGCTGATGTTTACCAAGGAGTTCCCAAGGACTATACAGGAAAGGATGTGAATTCAGTCAACTTTTATGCTGCCATTTTGGGGAACAAATCTGGTGTTACTGGAGGAAGTGGTAAGGTTATTGATAGTGGGCCTAATGATCATATTTTCATCTACTACACCGACCATGGTGCTGCTGGAATGCTCGGTAATAACTTACATTTTCAACTCGTTTTTGTGTCAACAAACACTAAACTCCCCTCATGAATTTGACCATACATTGCTTCACATGATCATAGGAATGCCCATGGGTGACTATATTTACTCCAACGACCTAATGGACGTGCTGAAAAGGAAACATGAAGCCAAGAGTTACAAAAGCATGGTGATATATGTGGAGGCATGCGAGGCCGGGAGTCTGTTCGAAGGATTGCTTCCAGAAAACATGAATATATATGCAACAACGGCATCAAATGCAACAGAGGATAGCTGGGCTGCATATTGTCCTGGACAGTCTCCTACTCCTCATACAGGCTATGATACTTGTCTCGGAGATTTGTACAGCGTCGCTTGGATGGAAGACAGGTAACCCGTTGGCTTAAACTTTTGAGTTCAATGGTGTTTTAACACGGTACTTAATGAATTTGTGTTGTGTCATGTCATGTCGTGACATGCAGTGACAAGCATGATTCGAGCAAGGAAACTCTGAACCAACAATATCATACGGTAAGCTTATTGATTCTTAAGTGACAATATCTGCTAGCGGTGGGCTTGGGCTGTTACACTACTGATAAACATTTTCTCGTGTATATTCCCAGGTTCGAAGAAGAACTTCGGTTGATAAAGTTGGGTACGGATCTCATGTAATGTTGTATGGAAACGAAAGCATTGGGAACAATTTCCTCAACACCTATTTTGGTAATACCTCTGATGACAACAACAATGAATCCTCTGTTAAGAGTACTCATATCATTTCTTCACTATCAAATGGGGTAAGCCAGCGTGATGCTAGCCTCCTTCATTACTGGTACAAGGTATGAGTTGTTAAACAATGTATATATATTCTAATTACGATGGCAATCAACGTAGCCTTAACTTATAGAGCTTTGGTTTGATATCAGTTTCAAAATGCCCCATATGGGTCTAGAGAAAAGATGGAGGCTAGCGAGCGGCTAGAGGATGAAATTCTGAGTAGAAGGCATGCTGACAACAGTGTAAATCAAATTGGTGAGCTTTTGTTTGGAGAAGCAAAGAGCTCACGAGTGCTTAACCGTATTAGGGGACATGGACAATCCTTCGTTGATGATTGGAACTGCTTTAAGAAATATGTAAGCCAATTTTCAAGTCCTGTGCTTAACTACCCATACTTTATGCTATCAAAAACTCTGCTGATGGAGTCTCTGAAACACAGGTGAAAATCTATGAGAAGCATTGCAAAAGAATGTCAAGATATGGGATGAAATACACGCAAGCTCTAGCTAATATATGCAATGCTGGGATTACAATCGACCAAATGGATAAGGCTTGTCTCCAAACTTGCGTTGGTAACACCTGAAATGGGATCAGTTTCTCGTAGTGTTAGCCTGCCTGTGCTAGGCGCCAGTCTTTATATATGTATAAAGAGTCTGTAATGCTAATAATAAACTAATGATATTAATGTTGAGTCTGTTATGCTAATAATAAATTAATGATATTAATGTTAAACTACTAATCGATCGATCGTCTCAATCCACAGCATGAGATCACACAATGGTTGGAGATGGGAACAAAGCATTCCTTATAAGGGTGTGGAAACTTCTCTCTAGCATATTCATTTTAAAATCGTGAGGTAAACGTGATACGTAAACGGACTGTGACAACTCGTTGGTATGTATCGTGAGGTAAATGCAAGTTTTCGACTTTAAAGGAATGAATATTACTCAAGGAAACGTTGAATTATACATGTGGAGTGGAAATTTCATTGTATAGTAGATGTATAAATGATACATGCCCTGAAGTTAAGCATTGTAGGTGCCATCCTCTTCAATGGCTTCCTTATCATCATCCCAAATCCTGCTCTCTTCCATTATCTCCTTCTCATCTCCATACAACCAACTGCAAATCAAATAGTAAAACAAATTAGCCACACCCATCAAGGCCAGCACCCAGTAATAGTAATCATAATGGCCCTGGTTCGGATTATTCGAAAGCCATCCCGCGTTCCCATTCTTCGTCGTTTTCTTCTTGACCACGCTCACAATCAGGGCAGCGAGCAAGCTCCCTCCGCCCATTCCAAGCGAAAACAGAGCTACTGCGATGCTGGCCATGCTCCTCGGCAGCTGCGAGTAGAAGAATTGAATCTGCCCTATCGCGTGGAAGGCTTCGGCCAGCCCCGCCAGGCAGTGTTGTGGCACCAGCCACATCGCCGACATCTTCACGATTCCTCCCGGTACGTTGGCTAGACCTTCATGAAATGCTCTGTTTCTTCGTTTTCTCTCGATTTCTGCTGAAACTGCGGAGGCCAAGCATGATATTGCCAGTCCGATGCCCATCCTCTGCTTGAAAGTGAGCCCATTTGATCGTTTGGTGAACTTTGCAAGCAGTCGGACGATGATTTGGTCGTAGATGGCAACCCAGAATGTGAGGGTTAGGATTGTGAAAACGGCGAAGGAAGCTGCAGGGAATTGGAAGTGGGGTGTTATTTGTCTATCCATTGTGATTGCTTGGAGAGCGGAGAAGGTGTATTGACTAATGGTGGCACTGATTACAATGCCAGTGGACCAAATGGGAAGTACTCTGATTACTGCTTTTAGTTCCTCAACTCGTTGAATCGTGGTTAATCTCCATGGGAATTTGGCCATTCCATTAGAATCCACGTCTGTCTCTTTGTTTCTTATCATGCAAGCCTTGTTTAGAAACCTTAAAACAAGACACACGAATCATCCTCCTTAGGATCACTAAAAGCGAAAGCAGCAATTATGAAACGTTATGATCAGTAAGATACCTCAATTTAGGCGTTGGGTTGACAAGCTTTGAACCTTTATGGTAAAACCATTTATCAGAAGTTTGTGGGGGTAGCTCCAAGTGCCTATTTTTCCAAGCAGCAACGATTACCTGAGCCAAACTGCGAAGCAAGCTCTTATTTGCCATTAGTTTAACATACAGTGAAGACCCAAGAAAGAACATGACGGTAGAAAACATCATAAGTCCAACAGGAACTCCATAACCCACCACCCAACCGGCGGCGTTCTGGAGATAGACCATAAAGAGCACTGATATGGTGACTGAAACCCCAACCGTAGCATAGTACCAATTGAAGAAGCTTTGCATAGTCCTTTGGTTTTTGGGGTTGCCAGGCTTTTCTAGTTGATCTGCACCAAACGCCAGGGAACACGGCCGAATTCCCCCAGCTCCGATTGACATGAGAAGAAATGCAAAATAGAGAAGCATTAGCTGGGCAAAGTTTGCTGATACACAAAATTCCCCAGGTGATTTACAGTGTGGAGGCCTTGCTTTTGGGAATATGGCTGTTAACCATAAAACTACCATTCCCTGAAGTCGAAGAGATTGATCAAAAAGCGGCTGAAAAAATCAAATAGTTAAGTTGGAATTTGAGGAAATGAATCAGTGCTTACAAGAAGTGTAACCAACGTCCCCATGGCGATGACCTTAAACCGACCTAAGTAAGAATCAGAGAGAAAAGCCCCAACAATGGGCAAAAAGTTTGTCAGAGCAGACCACAGAAACAAGACGATGGCTCCTTTAGCACTATCCAGGTGATACTCATTCGTCAAGTAGAATATCATATTTGTATGAAGCCCAAAACTTGAGATCTTCTCAAATATCTCGTTTGCTGCAGCAGATACACAGTTTTTGTCAATGAACATGTTACAAATGTATGAATCAAAACTTTTATTAAGACTTGTTGAAAATCACCCATAATGAAAGGCATAGTTCGGAGGCCACCCTTTTTTCCTGCTTCCTTTTGGGTGGTTTCCATTTTCTCAGAAGGCTCCTTCCCCATTGGCTTGGCTCTGATCTCATGATCATTGCAGGAGAACCCACAGCTATAATCATGTAAACTTTGTTGAATCCGCAAATAGAACAAAAATAAGCCGATTTTTTCCATTATACTTCTAAATATTTTATTCAAGACTTTGTAGTTGTTTGGATTGCACAAGGTTGAGTGGTTTCTAAAAAATTCCTTGGATGATCAATGATTCCATTCTGATGTATGCCAAATATATTTTGTGCCTGAGTTTGATTCTTTCTGTTGTCAAGCATTTATCTTTTATTTAGTTTTGCAGTTCTCAGGCAGCCATCAGCATCACTTTCTATTTGATTTACAAAAATAATTACTAATATAACGTTCCCAAAATAGCATTCAGTGGTGATACTGTTGTTTAAAGAGGATACTTTTTTAATCCATCCCGTACAAGAGGTAATCTACTCTTTGAATCAGCATATTCTACACCATGTTCGAAGGTAGCCAGAACAATAAATTCAAGAAATGCTGTATTAGTTCATTATGAGATCGTTCAAAATTTCATCTTTTTTGTTGTTATACCATCAGATAACCAATCCAAATAATTTGTGGTAATAAATTTCTGTCAACATTCTTATGGTAATTGAACAATGGGAAACAATCCAATTGTTCCAAAAAGATGACATTATCACAGCAGTTTAGAAAGAAGCAAAGTCAGAAATTTTAGCTCGACCTCCATCAACACTGTAATTTATTAAATGTGTTCAAAGACACGAGGTACGAAAATGTATACAAGTCTTCTTCCTTGGATGATCAATACTGAAAGAATTGTCACAGGGTGGAATTTTCTTCAGAAGGAATCGACTACGTCAATATAAGCTCTCGATAGGCATATGGGATTTTACAACTTGTTGAGTGAACGGCCAGCAAAAACCTCACAAGCCAAAAGCTTCTTTCTAAGAGTGTAGCTGAGATATTATAGCTTCAAAAGTATCTCACTGAATAAATACCCCAAAAAGAGTACTTTCACTGTATAATAGATAAGGAGATCGTACGAGCAAATTTTAACTAACAAATATGAAAACTGACGTATCAAAATAGTAAAAATAAGTACTAAATTTGCAATGAAGATGTACGAACAAATTCACCTATATTATCAAAAAATGGACTGATAAACAAGAGTATGAAACTACATAACGCTAACGACAGAGTCTACACCAAATTAACCAATTGGCCAATGATGAAAAACTAATATTTTGTAAAATACATTGAAATGAAGAAGCAGTGAAAGGATAAAATGAAATGGATCATCAGATAGGAGCGAAAGACTAAAAGATGTATAATCACAGTACATTCAGTTGAACTATGCTTATAATCATCACATGACCCAGACTCATTCGACCCTCCAAAATCAAAGACAAAAGTACGGTAACACAAACAAAACAAAACAAAACGACATCAAAGCCTCAGAAGGAAGGCAGTAGAGGTGATTGTAATCACAAAAGATCATACAGTACGAATACCAATTTCCTCATCATCGACATGCACAGGACTCAAATCATAAATCAGTTTCCAAATGGCAGAATCAACAAAACATTTGATACTATCACCTAGCTAATCAACAGAGAAGGAGAACGGATAATGCAAATGGCCTCATAGAGTAGATTAGAGATTTCAACAGGCTTGAATTCAGACATATGCTTGTCAATAAAAATATATAATCATTGGCCATCACAAAAGGTAAAAAGAATTTAAATCTTAGTAGAAAAGACCCAAAACCATTTTCTAATCCTAGAGAATCGTAAAGAAATTTCAATAAAAGGGACTCAGAATATGGGTGGTGATATATCAGGATGGTCGTCAAGGCCATTTCACACAGCCATTACGACGAACGAGACCTTAAACATGACAATCGTCATCGCCCCCTTCAGTACAACATTTAGAAACGAAGAAGAAGCATAAAAGAATCAGACTGTGAAAACCCTAATTTTGAAAAAATGGTAGACTGCACTGACCTAAATGACGAATGCAAGCGTGGGATTGAAAACAACGTAGGTTGCTTTATATAGAAGGGGGAAGGAGCCTCGCTGCTAGGGTTTTCCTTGATTTGCGTCGAGTTATACAAACCTACGCGAGGATCCATTTTAACAATATACGCTTCCTGAGAAGTTACAGGAAACCTGAAATCTTGATTACCCGTTGGATGAAATTGAACGAACAGTTGCGATTTAACCGGAGCAACCCTAAAAAATTGTATTATATGGTTTTTTTTTTTTTTTTTTCCTTTCCAAATTTTCATTTTAGATCCTTAATTAAATACACCCTTATTTATTGATTTAAATGATTTTTATGAATATATTGGTGTACATAAAAATTTGTAATTTTTTGTTAATATATCTATTTAAAAATCATTGCTAAGAGAAGTCAATAAGAAGATATGTCAAAAAATACATTAACGAAACTAAACTTCGAATTTATTTTATTCACAATGTCGAAGATTTCAGGCTGCTAATATGGTTATTTCTTTATGATCATACGAGAAAATGTATGTTATGAGTATTGAAAAAAAAAATTTGATTATCCAAAAAATCTTTGAGTTGACGTGTTTCATAGTGCATCGATATATCACTGCAAAATATGTACAGTCTCAAATATACATCTGACGCAACAGAACTATGTGACTCACCAAGAAGAAGAAAGTAAACACTCTCGATTGAATTAGAATGAAGAGAAGTTCTAATGCACATCCATTTCCTACTATACTGGATCAACAACTATTTTATGACATTAAATTTCAACTACCAGACAAATTTCTATTATAAGTTATGCTTTGCCGACTAAAGGTTTTGATGCCCAGCCAGGCAGAGCAACTAAATTGTCATCCCCAAAACCGTATATTGATTAGCAGCCAGCATTTCTACATCTTCGGTCTCAGCTTCTAGTCAGTCTTCTACCATCAATTGGCCGGATATCTGAATCCAGTATGGATAGTATCTGTGGCATCGACATGCCTCCAGACACGACGATTTCTGCAATTTAAATAATTAATTTCCTTTCTACTCTTAGAAAGCTACAAGTCATGTCCTCTTAGATAGAAAGATAATTCCTGATCAACCCTTGAATTTCCTAAATTATTACTTGTGTGTGTGTGTGAGGGGGTTGAAATTGGGGGCTTTTAGTTCATTTGAAATTCAGGTCAAACTAGATAATGACATAAACAGAAGAACTCACCGATTCCCTCCCGAACTGATAAATTTGGTCTAATAACATCCTGAGAGTTGACTAGGAAAACATCACCGATATAAAGATGATTGGTGGGAACGTACACACAACACAGCTCCTCCTCTCCAGAATAACTCTGCATTTAGAGTGGGGGGTTGATCAGTATATAAAACTTCGCAGCACCTGTGCATTACAGGTTATGGCAGTTGAAAAAGGTGCAACATGACTAAGAACATAATTAAGTTACCCAAAAATAAAAAGAAAACAGTTCACAAAGTAGTATTTGGCAACTTAATCCTCACCTAAGGCCACTGATCTGAAAAGCTCATCTTGCCGCCAAATGAAGGCCATTTTTTTCATTTTTAAAGTTGTAGGAAGAAATTAAGAAATATTCTCGGAAAACGTTCAATTTCCTCCGCAATCTCCAATTTTCTTGAACTTTTCATTACCTTCTTATTGATTTACTTTCATTCTTCAATTGGACAACTCATAAAAAAAAAACACCCATTTTTTTGGTACCTCACGCTTTAAAAACACTGGTTTGGGCTGCCCACGGATGGTTAGCAGCCCATCCACATTCATACAATTTTAAAAACGGTGAAAAAAATATTAATATAAATTTTTAACCAAAACTAAGAATCTAAGATATAAAATTGAAGATAGATTCACGAGAACCATAAAAATAAAATAAACCCTTAAATCAATAAAATGCTAAGAAGCATGTATAAAAAGCATGATCAGAGATATAATAACGAAATATCATTTCTACAAAATTAGATATGAATACATAAATTATTCGATAAAACATATTGCTATACCCACAATGTCAATGATTTTCATGTTCGAAATAAGCATGTGGATCCATGTGTGATAAGTGATAAGGGTATTATAGGTTGAAGTTGGTTGTTTTCATGAACCAAGTTTACATTTCAAATTATAACATTTACAGTAAAAATACTACGTGCAAGAAGATATCCCACAATATGAAACCAACGCAAAGTAGAAATCAGTTACATATATGTAATGCTAGGCTGTCATGTAACAAATGTTCGTGAAGGTTCCAAAACCAGCTAAATATAAATCAAACCAGTCATGTTTATCAAGAAATATAAAAATGTAAATGCAATTATATGCTCCAATAAGAAAATCAAACATTTATTTTTAAATCAACTTTGTATTGTGTGTGTGAGAAGAGAGAGAGAGAGAGAGAGAGAGAGAGAATTTATTTTTAAATCAACTTTGTATTGTGTGTGTGAGAAGAGAGAGAGAGAGAGAGAGAGAGAGAGATACATAAGCGATACAATGACCAATGAGATTTATTAAATGACCAACAAATATCGAGATGTCAACAAGTCTAGAAGGTGACCCCAAACTATCTCCTAGGGTNATTTATTTTTAAATCAACTTTGTATTGTGTGTGTGAGAAGAGAGAGAGAGAGAGAGAGAGAGAGAGAGATACATAAGCGATACAATGACCAATGAGATTTATTAAATGACCAACAAATATCGAGATGTCAACAAGTCTAGAAGGTGACCCCAAACTATCTCCTAGGGATTAAATGACCAACAAATATCGAGATGTCAACAAGTCTAGAAGGTGACCCCAAACTATCTCCTAGGGTTAGGCAGAATGTAATGAAAGAAATTGAAGCAAAAATAACATACCTGGAGAGTGACAGTTGAAGTAATGAACCCAAATGCATATTCACCAATACGAGGGTGCCTAATGATGGCAACTTCCTTGAAGGCTTTGGTATTTTGATCTAACAGAAAATGACGAGATTATAGATGGTTCATATATAAACCTGACCAAGTTAAATAAATACACTTACGAAAGATGTACCTGGTGAAATAGCAGAACTAATCTGCTTAGAAGCATTGTAAATATGACGAACAAATGGCATGCGCTTGATGAACCACTCTCCAAGAGCCAAAACAGAAGCACCCAACCATGATGACATGAACACCCCAACAAGGAAGATGAACGATACAGATGTTGCAAATCCAAGACCTATTCAAGAAATGAGAATAAGCTAATGATAAGAAACTTTGAAATTTACAATTTAACAGGTTTTCGCAATGAACGAACACTCATTAATCATCTGGCAATATAAGCATTTACATAATTATTTTCGATATTTCCTATCTGCATATGAGCAGCAAAAAGAAAACAGATATTGATGGAGGTAAATAACGATGATCACTCATGTAGGTAGTATAAAATGCATATGAAACAAATTGCACATGGACTGAATGGGCTGAGACGAAGTGTTCAGTGATAAAGATTGCTTACCAAAGATATTAATTCCAAGTTTTGCATAGATCGGAGAAAAAAATCCATCCACAAAGTGAATAAACCACCACGTTATATAGAAAGTTATTGCAATAGGAAATAGAATGACACTGCAAAATAGGCAGATGGTAACTCGTTAAGGTATTAAAACACTATTATCACTTATCACTCAGCAGTAAGCACAATGACAAACAACTGTAATTGGAAATGCTGGCAAGTTGCAAACAAATAAATATTTATTTCCAATTCAAAACCTATTACCCTGCTCAACATACTTACTGAGGGAAATAACAACTCTATTCCATTATATAAATAGAACAAAATTTCAAGTGCAGTTTTCAAACAGCAGGCTGAAAGTGCAATTTTAGTTTATATGCCATGTTTTCTTAGCATCAAAAACATTGAATAAAATTAACTACAAAGAAAAGAATAAATAACAAACCATCCGGTCATGAACTTTTTTGAGGCCCAGCTCCTAAAGACTCTGTAAAATGTCTGCACAGGAGAAAAAATAGATATTTGAACCCCGGATAGAAAATTTGAATAACAAGTAACTGGCTATTCCAATTTTAAATGACAGAATGACTAAAATAAGCTTGATGCATAAAAAGAAAAGATTTCAACATTCTCCCTCAGCTAATTAAGTTGGTGTAGTACACATCCATAGCTATTCCAACTATAGTATTAATAACTTCATAGAGTGAACTAGACATTTAAAAGATGTGAGTTTTTAACATCCGTACTGAAGTAAATACTCCCATCATTTTGTTTTTTTTTTTTCTTTTGAGAGGAAGCAGTTGTAAGTATTCCATCAGTAATTTTTCAAAATCGAAAAGAATTGTTAAGCTATCAAACTCTTGGAGGAATGCCTTTTTATGAATCATACAAGAGCGACCACAAGGCATCTGAAACATAATCTCTAAGGGCCACAATTCAGAAATATCGATTGGATCAATTGAACCCTACAGTGGAGAAACACATTGATAATTCCAAAAGCGTAAAACTTCTAACGTATAAAATATGGTAGAGTGAATAATTAAAGTACATAAGGATGAACTCGTGCTCCAACCATGACAAAAGCAGTCCACCAAGCAACACAAGAACGAGAAGAAACAGAAAAATAGAAGAAGAGGAGGAGGAAGGCGACTGCCACGATTGAACTGATTAACACAAAAACAAACCGAACCTAAAATCGACTGCGACACACAGAAATTTCAATATAACAACAAGCAACACCACTGACTAGCTTCCAACGATCAGGAGGTAAAAAAATGAATTGAAAAGAAGTAAAGAATACCTCGCGTCCAGTCTGCTGCGAGGACGATGAAGAGGATGAGGGCTTACAAGAGGCAGCAACGTCATTTGGCGAGCCGGCAACGGGAATTAGAAGCTGTAGATCTCGCTCTCTATCTCTGCTGGCGATCGCAATCGCCGCTTTTTCGTCGGCCATTAACGGCAGCCCCTATTGGAAAGCCCAGCCACAGCGTTCTGCAGCTTAAAAACCTTCGCCCCGAAGACAGTAGACCGGCAACAAGGCAACCCTTTGAAGTCAGAGGCTGAATTTTTAAAATATTTTAGATTTATCTCTGATTAATTTTTAAATTTTAAAAGTTTTTTAACTTAAAAAAATAATAATAATAATAAATATATATATATATATATATATATATAATTCGTTTTTTCTTGCACTTTTTCTTTTCCCCTGTCGCAAGGACAAAGGTCGGCGTCTATGGCGTGTGGGATGGGAAATTGGGGACCTTATTCCTCAAAACGTCGCAAATCGTCGGGTCAGTTTCAGTTTATGTATGCTTTTTGTATTTTCCATGTCTCAAATCATTGATTTGATATCAACTGCATTGTTAAATCTTGAATTTTGTTCTCCTAAATAGACGCACAAATTGAAGCTAAATGCCCAATTTGTTGATGGCCTCCACCATGCTAAGAAACTCCCACATCCTTCTCCTTCGCCACCTGATTCCGACTGCATCTATAATGGCGTCCACCGGTTTAGAATGACTTTAGATTCCATTTCGATACCTGTTCTTTTTACTGCTGCAGAAGTTCTTATTTCTTTCAAAGAAAAAACACACAAAACGGTAGAAATTGTTAGACCAATCAACTAGGAAAGAAAGTTCCTACGTTTGTGCCCCCCTCGTAATCATATGGACTCCGTCTTAAATGGAATGACATGCATTCACAACACAAAGTGTAACAGTCCAAGTCCACCACTAGTCGATATTGTCTACATTGGCCTGTTATGTATCGTTGTTAGCCTCATAGTTTGAAAACCCGTCTACTAGGGAGAGGTGTAAATCATCGCACCTATGGTCCAACCAAGTTTCCAATCTTATAAGAAATGCTTAGTTCCCCTCTCCAACCGATGTGGATCTTACTATCCACCGGTGTCTGGCTCTGTACCATTTGTAACATCTCAAAATTTGAAACTCGAAATCAAGGGGATACGTAATAGACCAAAACAGACAATATTTGTTAACAATGGACTTTTGTAAAAGATCGAAAAGAGTTCATAAGTTCATGCTTTAATGTGATAACTTTTTCCTCGAGTATGCATTGGAAATGTAAAGATTAGGGGTATAGTAATTGAAAGTCTTTTAGTATATACAAACTAGAAGATACAGTTTTCTGTTGTTATGTGAAGGATTCCTCAATCAGACCACTCAAAATCAGTTTCTCTATGTCATTCACAACTTCCTCTCTTTCACTTTTGGAAGATCCATTCTTCCAACCAAAACCCCACATTCCATTCATCACTTCTTTGCACCATAGGTCTCTACTTAACACTGCATATACAGTATCTACAACAACATTACCGCCCTGAATCGTTTGGTAACTCGTTAGAGTGTCGATCTCGTCGCTCACTTCCTTCACCAGTATTTCTACAGAGATCTCTGTCTTTGTTTTGCACCTATCTCCTAGCAATAAAGAATTGGCTACTTGTGAGTCATCACGGCCTTTACGTTTGACGATTTCGATAGCATAATCAATAAAAGGTTTCGTATTGGGGGCTTCTTCAGGATCATTGCAGCGAGATGCTGCCTGCACCATTGTTCTACCATTTAGATTCAGATCAAAAAGCTCCCCTACATGAAAGAGAAATGAGGAACTTCTCAAAAGCAATGCTTTTAGATTGATTCCTTGATCGCAGCTTTCGATATCTGTTTTGGTATGACTGTTGGGATCAATATCTTCTACTATACTCGTGTTGATCTCGATATCTGTTTCGGTGTGACTGTTGGGATCAATAGCTTCGTCTATACTCGTGTTGATCTCGAGTTTGGGGCTCAACAGCGAGTGAGAGTTTGGGCTCTCCTTGCAGCATTCTACAAGATGTAGAATGAAACCAAGTATAAATCATAAACATTTAGACGATGGCAAAGTTATTCAATCTCACTTAGACTCTCTCTTGGATGAAGACATATGAGATGCATACAAGTATGAGAACAGAGGATGAATGCATTTTGCTTTCCCCTTTGGGATTCTATATTGATGAACTTCTTTAAGATGAATGATCAATAACAGTAGATATTGCAACAAATCTTGTTTGTGATGGAAATTTTACCTATAATCTTTGTATCACACTCGTCGATTTCATTCTCGATACTAGTTAAAGCCATAAGGGTGGCAGAATGTTGATTTATTGGAAGGTTAGCACTTTCATTTGTATCAGTATTGTCATGATCTTTCTTGGCTTCAACCATGTGAGTCTGTAAAATAAACTTTGTATCACTCACAAATGAAAGTGTTTCGCGTACCAAAAGTTAAAGGATAGGTAAGAACTCACAAATGAATTAACTTCTGAACGAGCAGGCACTGCTGCCTCCTTTTTCTGGCAGTCACGATCATTAGATATCGGTCTCACTGCTCGTCCCGGCTTAGAATCTGGAATGGAGCTTCGTTGTTTATGAGTTCTGTTCTTCCTTGGATTAGTGGATGATACTTTTTCTTCATGCTGTGGTCTTGACACAACCTTTTCTTTTGTAGTCAATTTCTTTGACGTAAGAATTTTCTTATGAATTGGCTCCTTCTCATGGGGCATATCAGGCATTGGACTACATCTTTTCAACTTCTCTGCAGCCTTTTGCTTAGCATCAACAGTACCTTTTCTTAATTTCTTTACTTCTTTATGCTTCGGTTCTTTCTTTTTCATGCTTCTTAGCATAGCTTGTTGGTCGAAAACATCCTCGTTCGAGGAGACGTGTGCTCGGTGTTCCTTGAATACATTAGGTGGAAAAGGCTTGTGTTTTATCAACACAATTGGCAATATGTTTTCCAACCTTTGTTTGGAACCATAATGATTGTAGGAGTGAGAGCCATGATGTTTAAACTCTTTATCAGGGTCACTCTCTATAAGCCTGTTGAAGGGCATTTTTTCAAGTATTTCTCTCAAAGTTCCCTCCTTTGGAGTAGTTTGCAGTGATCTTGATGAAATTTCTTCAAGCCCCATAAGCTTAGCAATCAGATTATTACGTTTCAAATTCTTCTGTCCAGAAGTTGAAACATGACAACAGTTGACATTGTCACTAATCAATGAAGATTTGCTCGAGCTTGTCGATGGAATCTCCGACCCCGAGTCAAAATTTATATCATGAAAACAAGACTCTTCACCAACCGCAACATTTCGTTTCGTATCTCGCCTCACTAGGTTGTCTCTGATCACCTTCTTTACCTCATCAGGTCCATTTCTGGAAGAACCATGTATAGAAAGCTTTGATCTTTGAACCTCAACTGGGAAACTTTCATCTTCAAGATGACAAGAAAAGCTTTTTCGATACGTCGTCTTTAACTGAACCGACTCATTCGAAGTTTCTTGCAACTTGGCCAGCATAATAAGAGATTCTCTAAAACTTGAAGTTCCTTCCAACAATTCCTCAGCAATCTCCTCAGTTTTCCTGGCAGATCTCATCCCATTAGACCATGAACCAACCATATGGTTCAACTTCTCAGCCCCTTGACAGACCTCCATGAATGGAAGAGAAGATTGGCCATCTTTTTCATTAGAGATCAGCTCCTCTTTCTCTACCTGAGATACCAAAACCTCATTTGGATTTCTACTTCTCCTACGGCCTCTAACCTTCCGTTCCAAATTCTTAGAATTTACTTTGGATATCTTGAATATATTGCAATCAACCACCCCTTTTGGATCATCACAAGTGATAAATGATCTACAAACCACTGATTTGACACCGTCCAGAGGCATGTTTCTCCAGCCTCAGTTTCTAATCATCAATACTTCCATGGTCTTGTCTTCTAAAAATAAACAATCCTTCCACAATCTAATGCTCGGACGGCTGCGTTCAAATGAAAACAAAGCAAAATGGTTCATCAGATGAGCCAAAATAAATAAACAACGCGGTGAGAAGGTTGAAATTTTCAAACTCGATAACGTAATCAAGCAGATTTTATCACAGTTCATACGAAAACAACTTATTTAAACATACAGCTACAGAGCACATAAACCAAGACCAAAGGAGCGAAATTGAGAGAGAAAAAGGACTGAAACGAAGAAAACTTACGAAACCCAGAAGAGAAATCGGTGCAAAAGGAAGAAAAGACACAAAATTTGCAGAGAATTCCGACGCCCATGTGAAGCTACAGAGCACAAAACTTAAAAGAAAAAGAGGAGACGGTGCATTGACTTCGAACAGAGAGTTTGAAAGCAGAGGCGGAGAGAGGAATGAGCTCAAGATTTGGAGCTGAAGTTTAATCTTTGAGTAAAGGGGTTTTCGCTCTCTCTTTTTCTACAGAAGAAGAAGAAGAAGAAGACAATAGCTGAAAGATCATAGTTGTCATAAATGGGACACACTTGATTTTCCCATACGTGTTGCTGCAGAGTGCTAAAGCAGCAACTCTGTTTTTCTTTAAAAAAAAAAAAAAGAAAGAAAAACAAAACCAGGCAGCAGGAAGGTCAAATCCAACGGCAGCCTACTTCGAATATAAGCAGAACAACCCTTGTTCTTCACGAAACTATCAGATTTCCATGGAGCTCTGATTTCAAGGTCTTGAAGTTGAAACACAGTATTTAAACAGGAAAAACAAGTGATTTCTTAGTGTGTAAATACAGAAAAATATTCTTTCCACTTTCCATACTGCGAAATAAATGATGAGGATTAAGGTGATCCCTTCCCAACTAAAATTTCTGGGCGATTGTATTGACCTTCGCAGGCAGTCGTTGGATTTCCAGTAAACAGGGCAGGATTCTGGGTCTTGGTTTATTAATTATGTCATTTTTGTCGTTTTTAATGAAAAAAAAAACACAGCCGAAGACAAGAGCCTTCCAAATCTCTTGTTATTATTAAAACTATTACTCAATTAAAAATTTAGGCAAATTTGTTCCGTCTAACAGAACCACAAATAATTATTTAATAGGAATTTGTATACATTTTTTCAAATTTATATGTATATTGGACATAAAGTTAGGGATCTTTTTAATATATATGTGAATTATAAATAACACTGTTATATTTTACGCGAAATTATTGAAAACTTTTAAATTTTAAGAACGTTTTAGGACACAAACTTAAAGTTTACAAAATTATAAAATACTTTTGAAAATTGTTATAAAAAATATACAAATGTCTCTTCCTAACGATTAGATATAAATTTAAAAATTGAACACGTCTATTAAATATTACATCTATATTTTCTTCGTATCAAACGGTATAAAATTAAGGGATTTTATGATTATGTTATTTGATAAAATAGATAGGAAAACACATCATTTAGTAGCATTGAATGAAAGGTAGGTTAGCTCGTATTTGGGTTATTTGGAGCTAAGTCAATTTCGTAGCATGGAGGAAGCATTAAAAAGGGTGAATTTTTTTAAACGTAATCATAATAATAGTGTATTATTAGTAGATAATTAACCCTCTTAAATGGTAATTATATCTAACCTTCTTCACTGACGTCATCTCAATTTTTCCTTTGCTGATAACCATCAATTTCCATTTTTAATTATGGAAAAAAAATTTAACTCCAAATTTGTTATTTTGATAATTAGCCTGAAAACATTAATTTAAGATTATAATTATATCAAAAAAAGGAGAGTATCTATATAAATTATTTTTAAATTGGTCATTCTTATATTTATGTTTGAACATGTTAAAAATTATTTGATTTATTTACCGCATATTTATTTTTCGAAAAAGAAGAAATTTAAAGCTTTGGTGTAGCCTGAGTAAATCACTTATGCCCCAATTAATGGATTTGTTCGTTGCAGTGTCATATGGCGGTGGAGATGGGACCCATAATTTATATCACAAATTCTGTATTAAATGTTTGAGTATACTCAAATATTTTTAACTTTATGACATTTAAACAACAAATACATTATCATAAACTCCTTTTAATATCACCATTTAATTTTTTTTTTTTAAATTATTAGTTAAATTTCCAAAAACATTATAAGCTTAATTTATAAAGACCAAAAGCTAAAATAAAATTATCATCAAGCTGTGCCTTGGTTGCAAGATTAGAGAGCTTATCGAGATCAAGCTTTATATATATATATATTCATTCGACGTGTTGGATCTTGTGCTAATATTATAGTGAACAAAGGATATGCATTGATGCATAAGGAATTATTACAAAGCATTCTCAGAGATGATCTTTCAATGAAGCTATTTGTTTAGTTCGCTTAAGGAGGGATAATATGTCACTCCCAAGTTTTGATTTTCTATGGCGTCCACGTTTCTGATGAGAAACCTGCAAATCCAAACGCAAAACCAAAGCAATTGAACATAACTCAAATGGGAAAGTTTTCAAAAGCTTTGAAGTAGATTCATTCGATATCACCAGGGGTATGTACCTGGAAATAAAATGTAGGATTTGGAGCTTTTGATCGCGCTGAAAGTCCATGATCGTCAGCTGGTAATATTGCTGTAAAAAGCCATGGAAAACAGAAGAATATCATTTAGTCCTGTAAGTTCATGTCTTGATCGAGTGAATGAATCAAACGATGTTCTTATCATGATGGAACTTTTAACGCCAAGACATTGAATCTTCACCTTTTTGAAGTGTATCTAATGTTTTCTCCTTCTCATCTTTCTTTGAGGGGAATCCATGAGTCAAGTTTTTAGGAGGAAATAGATTGTAAGTGTAGAATTTGTACAATAGAACCGGCGTTGGCTTCTCTGTAAAAATGTCACCCTTTGCTAACGGAAGATCTTTCAACTCTCTGCACTGGTTGATACTGTATTCAACCCATCAGACACAAAAGCTATATATGTATATATACACACGCGTGATGATTATTGAGAGGGGGAAAAAAGAGGGTGCACCTTGAACTTCGATTTAATGGTTCAGCACTGTTACTAACTGGAACAGGAACAGCAGGATGATGGAAAGAAATCATTGAAAAGAATGGCTCTAGATCGTTGTTATGGTTAAATGAGATGAGAAACGAGATGCTTACCGGGTGAGACATAGCGGGGATGATATCTGGGCAGGTTTTCGCACCAACGTAGTCGGGATAGTTCAAGCTTTTGAGCGTATTGTTTGCAGGAGAGGAGCCTCTGCCGGAAAGCAAAGGCTTTTTAATGAAACTTGGAAGAGGGTACGTGTGGATGAGTGTTGTAATAATGAATCAGAGAAAACGTACTTGGTTTAAGCAGTTCAATCGAAGCTCGACGTCGTTGAAGGCGTTGGTTTGAGAAATGCAGATCTCTAAATTGGAAGTGACACTTCCAAGATGGTCTACCACAGCTACCATGGCCCTGCATAAGTACTCCTTTGTGTTTTCCACCACTCTGCAGTTGAAAGCTGGTATCATTTACGGCACATGGTATGTAACAGGAGTGCTTTTACGCAAGTCAAGAGAAGAGACTCACTCATTCTTCTCATTAGTTTTCAGGAACGTTGTTTCACAGTAGTCTGCCGCTTGATGAAGCTGGGAACGCAATCCTTTTAGTTCCTGAAACTCAAATGATTAGAAAAGAAAAAAAAAAAAAAAAGTTATGTTAGTGTTGGAGATCCGATGTAACCGCCCAAGCCCACTGCCACTAGTAGAACCGTGTTCTTTAGACTTTCTCTCAAAGTTTTTAAAACGCGTCTAAAGAAGAGGTTCACACCCTTATAAAGAAAGCTTTCTTTTTTTCCTCTCCAATCGATGTGAGATCCTCAATCCACCCCTTTCGAGGCCCAGCGTCCTTGCTGGCACGCTGCCTGGTGTCCAGGCCCCTTCGAGGCTCAGCCTCACCGCCCGGTGTCTGGCTTTAATATCGTTTGTAACAGCTCAAGCTCACCGCAAGCAAATATTGTCCTCTTTGTACTTTCCCTTCTAAGCTTTCCCTCAAAGTTTTTAAAACGCGTCTCCAACCAACGTGGGATCTCACACCACATAATATATAAATCTTTCTCTTACCGATTACCACACAATGGTTTAGGTCAATCTAATAGTTATATATATCAATGTATGTTGAAGAGCCTGTTCTGATAACTATTCTAATTAATAAGTGCATAAATGCTTTTAAGTTCTACTCCACTACCTTAGAGCTCAACCAATATAATACAAACTGGGCTTGGCCTATTCCTTTAGTTATTTTTCTGCAGAGTGTTCGACTATATTCCAATGCAGAAAAGGAAATAACCCCAGAAAATCTGCAGAGAGTTTGAATCTGTTCCAGAAAAAGAAACCCCAGTAAAGTTCATTCATGTTATCGCCATTCCCCCTTTTTATTCCTGCAGAAAGTTCGAATCTGTTCCCAAGAAAAACCCAGTAAAGCCAAGCATATTATACCCTTCCTTAGTATTCTTTCTGCAGAGATTTTGAGTTTGTTCCAAAATGAAAAAGCCTAAGCATTTTTGTTTTCCAGCAAAAAGATGAGATTAAAGAGTGAAGGAGCAAGGCGTACCAGAAGAGAATTCTGAAAGCAAGCACCTTCCTCAGCCTCTGCTTCTGCATTCAAACCACTAGAAGATATAGAGCTCAGCATTCTCTTCACCGTGCCTGAACAGATTTGATAAGTTAAAACGGCTGTAAAAGCTCACTGGATGCCTATTTATCTTCGAAAAAGAAGAGGAAGAGATGGTGCCTTTTGTCTCTAAACGGAGAAAGACAATGACTGTAGGCCCGTGACTCGTATTTTCAAATCGAACCTGGAATGATATTAAAATAAAAAAAACAACAACAACAATAACAGATAAAGTTCGAAAACGATTGAAGGAAAAGAATTTGACAACAGTCTGAATCAAAAACAAAGAAAGAGAGTGACAGAATTGTTTCAGCCCGTGACTTCTATTTGTATCTTATAGCTGATTGACACCGTCACGACCCTTTTTTTCTTTTTTGTAAATAAAAGCTGAGAGCCTCTTTACACGAATATCCATAAAAGGTACAACTTTTACCATTGCAAGAAGCTATTCCATGAATGGGTTTTGTTGCTGAATGCCAAACTTTTGAAACTTGCATTCTCGTGACCACTTTTCTTATGATCAACCTTTTCCCCTTTCTTTTCACTACTCATTGATATGTTAGACGAAGAATATCCGAGTTACAGTAACAACATTGAGATTGGAAATGGAAAAGGAAAAGGAAAAATTGGTATAGTGGACAACAATGGAAGAAATCCTATTTTTTTTCCTTTCATATTTGGAAGTCTATAGTGCAGCCTCCAAGCTTCTCTGCGGCTTCTATTTCTGATAGTAAGTTGCATTTGTTCAAGAACACAGTTGAAGAAAATATTTGTTCGAGACTTCTGTAATTTTCACGTGGAGAATTTCTGACTTGGCTTGAGGGTTGTTTCTTGATTTCGACGTCGGCCGGAGTTTCCAAACTTCCTTTGCTGAGAGGAAGAGGCTGCGGTTCTGGTTCTGTTCAATGATAACGAGCAGATCAGATTATACAGAGGTATACATATAATTCGGAAATAATGGTCAGGCACAAAATCTAGTGCCAAAGGATGCTCGGTGTCACGGTCATGCTTGAAACGGCGATTGTGATATTAGGCGTCTAAGGGGGTAGATTGTGAGATCCCACGTCGGTCGGGGATGGAAACGAAGCATTCCTTACGAGGGTGTGAAAAAATTTTCCCATGAGACTGACGACTATACATAATGGCTATCATCTAACAATGGACTTGGGCTATTACAACATATGAGTAAAAGCCGCTTTGATCCAACAGTATTTGACAAAGACTTGTCATATTTTATGTAAAAGCCGATTATGATATTGAACCATGACTTCAAAGACAACACACGGTAACATATTCACCCTGAAGAGATCTAGAGGGAGCTTGAGTAACCAGCTAAATGTATTCCAATGAGGAACTACTGGGTGAAGGAATTATTACGTACCTTCAACTTTGAGGGGAGACTCTCGCCTCATCATGCGTGCTTGTGAATTCCCTCTTGTAATACATAGCCATTTTCTATCTTCTTCATAACCATGCTCAGAAGCAAGGGGCACATGCCAATGGCCATTCTCTGATTCCTGTTAACAAATTTTACCATGAAATATATTATTAAATATTAATTCTTGAGCTTGTGACACAAGACAGGCAATATATAGACAACCCAACACATTTCTTCTGTTCCTACTTCCTAGTCACACACACAGACATGTTTGTGTGTTTTCAATGTTTGTAATATAGGTTGACCTGGATTACGACAGAACAGGGTGAGGGCATGTGAAACACTGGACCGGTAGCGGAGAAACTAAAGTGCACCTGTCATAAGAAACCAAGAACACATCTGTATCAGCAATCATTTAAAACAACTTGTGCCATTGATTTTTTGTAAAATTAGAAAACAATTCTGTATCCCATTCATTTACTGAAAGAGTTCTCTTTGGATGAGCTTCACTCACTTGATGCCTTTCTTTCCATCGACGGAAGAAATCATTTCCAAGAAGTTGGAATGTATGATCTCTCATCTCATCGTTCGTCACAATTAGGCAATTGAATTTGATTGCTGCATACAACCAGTACCTGAAGAATAGGTCAGTTACAAAATGCTTCATATACACATCAATAAAACAAGAAGTTTCACATGTTATCCATCGAACCATTGAAGATGGTTGGGAGGGAGTCTCACGTTGGCTAATTAAAGGGATGATCATAGATTTATAAGTAAGGAATCGAGAAACTAAAAGGAAAGCCACGAGAGCTTATGCCCAAAGTGGACAATATCATACCATTGTGGAGAGTCGTGGTTCCTAACACAAACTATGAAGTTAATATATGAAGATGAATTAGTTCTCACCAATCATCATTTGATCCAGTGGGCGTTGCATACAGTGCATCAGCATTTTTCCACTTCTCAATCAATGCTTTATTTACTGGTTCATCCATCTTACGTCCAGTAATTCGCCTGTTGTGCAATACAATCAGAGGCCGCTTCTTTGAAGGAAGCAACGGCCGTATCCCGTTGGCAATTAAATTGACCTAAAGCAATGAGCTAGAAATGAGACTCCACAAGAACCAAAAGAACAGTTAGTACAACAGTGTGCTGATAACTTACTTTAGATGGTGTGAATCTTCTTTGGCTAAATAGGCCTACATTAGCAGCATCAATCACTGCTTCAAATGGTCCATAATATTCAAGCCATTCCTACAAGGGGAAAGAAAAACCCTTCAACATAACGTTTAGAATGTAGAGATTATGAATAACAATACACAAATGGCTTATCATACTTGAAATTTCTGAAAATTCGAGTTTTTCTCTCTTTGTGTGGCTATAGCTGCAACAGATTTAGCAAAATTCTCAGTTTCAATAGGGTCAAGATCAATTGTTGCTAACTTTTCCCCACAGGATGTACACAAACCATCCTTTCCAACATTTGTAGATGATACACTCCACTTTCCCCTTCCCAACCATCCCAATCCATGCCAACCTCCACCACAATTTTCCATTGCTTCCTTTATTTTTGTTCTATCCAATTTTCCTTTCCCCACTCTTGTAGCAACTTTGCTCTTGAACCAGGTACTGATAAGATCTGCTGTAGAGGGTGAGACTTGTCTTACACTTGTTCTCAGTTTATCCAATAAATAATACACCTTCTCAGCGTTGCTGGCGTTTATACTAACTTTTAGAAGTGCTGCCAACTCAGGCTCTTCTGGATACACACCATGCTCCAACATGTGCTTCTCAACTTCAAATGCTTTATCTATTTCCCCATTATTGCAGAAAGCAGAAAGGGCAGGGCCATAAGACCGCAGTCTAGGATTAATTCCTAATGGCTTCATCTTCTTCACCATATTTAAAGCAATATCACCATCCCCCATGGACATTGCCATTCGGGCCACAGATGTCAAGGTTGCTTCATTCATTGGGATCTTTTCTGTGCACATCTTCTCATAGATCTCGAATCCTTTCTCGACAGCATATTTTTTAAAATCCTCATCTACCAAAATATTTGAATAGCTCTTCTCATCAATAATCCGAGCTTTGGACACCATAGATCTATTTGTATGAACTATATTCTCCTTACTTCCATCATTTTTGGCATTCGTTTCTGTCCTTTCATAACTTTCACTCCTTGAAACAGAACTAATCTTGGAGGAATGTTGTTCATCCAGTATAATGGGATTTTCGAAAGAACCCATATTAGACGAAGCTAGTGAACTTGAAGTTCGATTATCTCTACCACTTTTTGCGGGCTGGATTACACCCAAAGCCGCTGAGGAACAAAGATACAAAATCACGGCATAATGATATTGCTCCAGCTTAATTCCTTCCCTTTGAGCCCATTCATACAATTCAATAGCGCCCGCTATATCCCCTGTCTTTGAGCACATATCCAAGTCTGCTCTAAATGGGGTATCGTAACTCTCTTCAGAAAATTTCTCCTTCACCTCTAATACCTGATTTCGCTTGCTCTTGTCCTTAATCTTCCTACCATCCCCTGCGCCCCTAGAAACTTTTGTGGAACCACTGTCACTTCTAGACTTAAGGAAAGAAACCCCAGCACCCATTTTCATTCCATTAGCAGAGGCGGAGCCATTCCTATTCCTAGCGTTTTTATCCCTCTCAAGCCGTGTCTCATCCCTCTCCTCCACCTCTAAATAAACAAGGTCTTCCGCACATTTCTTAACGAGTATTTCATTTCCATTCCCTAAATGACGAGACCCATTTTTGTTTAGCTTCTGAATCATGGAATTGGAAAGTCTACGGTCTCTGCTAGTGGTTGAAAGTTCTCCTACAACTCCCTCTCCAACTCTAAGTAAACAAAGTGTGTGTTTGGGAGTAGAGAAAGTGGGAAAACGCGGTAAACAAAGGGCGAGAAGTGAGAACTTACAGAGAGAGTTGGAGGAGAAAGAGTGGGTGTGCTGTACAACCATTAAGAAAGAGGACGCCATTTGTGGGCGTCTGAAGCACCATAACAGTGATGCTGATATGGTTCCAAATTCCAGGACGATGATAAGTTAATCGTGTCATCGGTAACTTCCCCGCGCAATGAGAGAGAGAGTGTGTGTTCTGCGTGGCATATAATAATCTGGATTAAAAGTAGTTAGATTACATTCATCTCTTATTATAATTTATTTTTTCAATTTTAAAAATATCCTACCCAACCATAAACTTTTTTAATCTTCCTAGTATATTTCATATTGTTTTAATTTAATTAATTCTATAATAATTTTTTTAATTTAGTAATTCAAATTAGGAGCTTGTAAATCTGATAGTTTTTTTAACCCGACTCTCAAAAGTAGACCTACACAAAAATAAACGAACCATTATCTTCTTCTGACTTAAGTGACATTATGAGCAACAAGTGTGATGAGGATTCAACGACAACAATGAAGGTCATTTAAGGCATCGAGAGGAGTTTAACCTTACTTAAAATGTCAGGGGATTATCGAAAACATCTGGTGACGGACATAACGACATTCATTAATATAATAAAATTAATCATAGCCAACTTTGTTAGCTTTATTGATAGTTTTACAAACGATAAAGGTGACATTGTTGTTAGAGAGAAAAGGAACAAATATTATGGCGAGGACGATTCCAAAACCTCTGCATCTTAGGATGGAGGACGAATCGACCCAAAGTCGACAAGAAATAAAAATCAACAGCAAATTAACACCGACGTCTTTTAACCTTTTCGAACCATTTGGTGAAACTTTTCCGTTCAAGTAAGTGTATAATTAAATAACTCTATAAGCATCAATCCAAACTCACTTTGATCCTTGCCAAGCTATTTTTCAGAGTGACAATTACAGAATATTTCAATATAAAAGCAGAGCCTATAATGAATAAAAATGCATAATGATGCTAATATTTTATTTCATTGGTCATCAAATGGGATGAATTATTGCTCTTTGTATCTATCTCTTACAATGATTAGCAATTACAAGATCTCTATCTACGATTGGGACACAAAATTGGCCTCAAAATCTGATGAAACTATAAAAACGAATAATACATATTGAAATCAGATCACCACAGCAAACTTGAACAGACCAGTTTCAGGAAGCAAACCTGAATGAACAATGGACTGTAACTACACAGATGGAACAACAGGCCAGTTACTTTCTTGGGGTTTTTCTACACTTCTCTGTCAACTTCTGGTTTACTCTTCCCATTTTCAGGAAGGGGTAGAATTCTGGGTAGCAGATCATTACTAGGACGACCAGCTGAGGTACCGACTTGCGGTATTATGGGTGCCGAGAGAGCGACATTTTTTATGACCCCATTGTCGATAGTTCCCTGTTCGCATCCGCTATTTGTTGTGAAATTGTTGCTTTGATTTTCGCTCCTCTCTTCGCTTCTAGACGTGAAGTTTGTTTCTGCAATGTACATATTCAAGACCATAGTTAGTTCACTTATGGGAAAGGCATGATGTGAACATAAACCAAAAGGACCATTTGCACTCTATTGGAACATTACATGAGAAACTAGCTAGAGTATGAGTGGTCGTATCAGGCTATGTTTAAAAATCTATCACTAAAGATTGAAAGATAAGCTTTTTGATTTTTCAGGCAGATTTAGTAGTATGCTAGGTTAATTCTTCAAGAAACAAGTAGTTGCTTTAGATGTTAAATGTTACCGCAGATATGGTTCAATAATTCCTCTGATTTTCTGGCCTTTTACACAGTTATATAATAAGTTTATCAAGCATCAAGACACAAGATTACCCTTAATCTCTCCAAGAGTGATGAGTTTATTAAGACAATCTCGAAACTTCGTCAACACGATCCGTTCCTGCTCTATGTAGACTTCTGACACAGACTTATCAGGCACATGCGATGATGTGTTGCAACCATGCCCTGCCAAACGATCAGCTGGAGCTGCTCCCATGAACATTGTATCTCGTTCGTCACACATTAAAGCTAAGGTTCCTGGGGACATTGGCCTTGATTTTGTCATATCTGAACTATCTGAGTGATTATCATGTACAGGCATCTCACTTTGGTTTAAACTTCCACACCCACCATCGGCAGCTTTCTCATCTGCCTTCTGATGCTGTGACCCATCTCCAGCTGATGAAGCACGGGAAATCTGTAGTGGATCATTTATCTGCTCCTCAGCAATTCTTTTTTCTGGACAGACATATAAAGAATTTTCATGTCATTTATAGAGTGCAATTAATGCTAGTTCATTAAGGTTCCGGAAGCATACTAATTACTAAAAAACAAACCAGCAATAGAGCAAGATAAACTGTCAAAATCGTAACCAGCATAGAGTTTTTCCTTAGTAGCCACCTTTTTCTCCTATTTCAGCGTAGTCCGATTCTCAAAGAAACATATTATCATCTAACACAACACCCCAAGAGGAATAAAGATTAATCAACTTCGGTGTTTTCTGAAAAAGAGAGGCAAATTACACTGTTTGTTCATGCTGCTGCTGGGAAGCCATTCCCGTGCTTTATTTTTTTAACCTTCAAAAGCTAATTAACGAGGTCCAAGGTAAATTCCTTTTCTGCAGTTATATTATTCTTAAAGCAGATCTTTGCTAAAGAAATGCTGCGATACCCAGACCTCATGGCCCCAGTCCTAGAGGCATACATTCTCTCAGGCCAGAATGACAAGATGAGTAGAAACTCTTA
The DNA here is from genome assembly GCF_002738365.1 of Cucurbita moschata. Taxonomy (NCBI): domain Eukaryota; kingdom Viridiplantae; phylum Streptophyta; class Magnoliopsida; order Cucurbitales; family Cucurbitaceae; genus Cucurbita; species Cucurbita moschata. The sequence continues at coordinate 633,279 of NW_019268541.1, forward strand.
TTGATGCAAGTAGGCATACATTCATTGTGTACGATATTCACAACACCAACTGATCTAATCATCTTGCAAAACACTCTCTAACTTCTTGAACAAAATCTTAAATCCTCGCAATAACATGCAAATTTTGAAAACGCATTACCTGCTATGTTCTTGGCAACTTCACTTGACAACACCACTAAAACTGAGCAAAGCTCCTTCAAGTCGTGTGGCTGGACGAGGTCAGCTAATAAGGACCTTAAAAAAATGGTACACGTTTAGTTCAATATGCAAGCTGGTTGACTGCGTGACTACAAATTCCAGAAACCATTCGACTGATACCTGAATGAAAACTTTGAAGTCCCCGGTGCTGCAGGGCTGCCAGCATGAGCAACTGGGAGGGGAGATGATGTAGACGTGCCTGAAGACATTAAATTATTCACCTGATAAACACAAAGAATGAAGTTAGTACCTTGATCGCGAGCCCTGACTCATAAATTATAACATACAAATGCATACAGCTTTATTACGAAGAAAATAAGAGCTTCCGACTGCATAAAGAACAGACTATAGCTGAGCTCCAATACAAAAAGTAATTTATTATTATTAGAGCACAAAAGGTTCATTTTTATGTCTTACAGTCTCAATGAACAAGCTAACAGTTTTCCACATTAAGATGTCAGCACACTAAGGAAAGAACATTTCTATCAGAAATCAAAATTTCATATTCTGAAGATACTACCTGATGAAATTGTGGAATGCTGTTGAGGGGGGGATCCTTCCCTACAGAGGCAAAGCATAGCTCTGGGACTTTTCTTTTCTTTGAAGTGGGAAGGTAAGCATAACCAGACGATCCAATAGCTCCAGTTATTGCAGCATTGGCTGCCTGCTGAATATAAGCCATGTTGCTGACATGGTCACCATGGAAAAGAGCTTGTCTCTCTTCACTGCCTTCAAAATTCTTACAGTCCATGCACTTACAGTTTTCAGAGCAGAGGATATTGGCCTGAAAACACTCACAATACTTCTTTAAGCAACCTGATTTCTTGCAATGGCATCCTTTGTTGTGCTTTCCCAGCATTACCACATCTCCAACCTCATCCTACATATGCTCAAAATAGTTCATCTCGTTGTAAATAAAACACGAACAATCTCTTTATTGTATAGCAGTGATGATAACACATCAAACTTCGTTTGCATATGCCAAGTGAAAAATGATAAGAAGAATAAAGAGATTCAAATCAATGAAGAAAAATGTCAGAAGCCAATACTAGGCCCTCACAAAACGTAACATGCTTTCTCTGAAATTGTTCCTAAAATGTGATACAAAAAAGGTAGACATAACATCGACTGAACATTCACGAAGAACTTGGAACCACTATTGATAGCTCTAAATTCAACTAAATATCCGATCATCTCCAGAACCAGAACTTTGTTTAATTCCTCAAATGAATCAAGACAACAGAGTAACATCTTCTCTAGAAATTAATGTGACGCCACTCAGATGGTATACTGCTATTTTCTAATTAATTGCACAGAAAGGAAAGAAGTTTCTCAAATGAATTGCTAAAGTGACTAAAATTAACTAAATACCTAATATTCCTCATTCAGTTCGTGGATATATATATATATATATATAAAAACCATGATGTAAAGTGTCCATTACACTTGGATTCAAACCAACACACGTACCCTGACCTCTCGTGTTCCATGTGGGCTGCTAGCAATTTTTGGTCGGAATGCATTTGGATTACGTTCTAAAGTAGTTTCAACTGCTTCTCTCCTGAAAGCTTCATTCTCCACATTGTTATAGCAATTTGTGCAATTGCAACCATCACAGTATATTCCAGAAGCAAAGCACTCGCAATACCTGTTGATTAATTTTGTTTCAGCTATGACGAAAATTTGAAGGCAACAAACTACCCATATTCATACTAAAGTTCATAATGTAAAAAGATACAAAAATCCACATTATTAGGTTAGTTTACTTATATTCTCTAACTACTTATTAAGAGGACATTTCGAGATAATTTTGATCTGCTACTTATGGTATTTTGCAGGAGGATGTAGAGTAGACTCTATATAGTAGAGTAATGCTACCAGTGGCCATATCAAAATTGAAGTTATCAATATTATTAAAAGTTTATTCACATACAATCAGAAAAGCTATTCGTCCTGCTGGCTAAACGTCATATGAATTAATATTAGATCCAATTCATTCAAACTGCAAAATGCTAATTGATCTCCACTGGTCTTTATTCAATTCAATTACGGAATAAATGGCCATAGATTGAACTACAAGGGGGGTAAAACGAAATATTGACGATTACTTGCAATAAATATAAATATTACCGCAACTCCATAAATAACATACACCTCACTATTATCCAAAAGGCCACTAGAATATTTGGCTGCTGCAGTACTTCCAACATTTCAACAAGAGGTCGACCATGGTTAGCAAAAACAATAAAGCAATTATAGGAGTACCAAAGAGAAATCAAAATCCAGAAACTATTAATAAATGTTACAGAACGACGGATCAGAATAACTGTACTAAGGCATTGGATGTGTTGTAGATATGCTACATTAGCACAGAATTAACAAATTGGTTTAAAAGGGATCAACCTATGGGGTAACCAACTTTGTAAAAGCATATAGATCATGTTCTTACAGCTTTAAGCAGCGTGAGTGTTTGCAGTTGCACTGTTTTTGTTTCTTTGGAGTAGCATCTTTTGTTTCAACATTAGACCTTGATCTTGACTTCGGAGAATCTGGCTTTCTGGCCAAAAGAGTAAATAAAAACCGAGTCACACATCAATTATAAAATTATCCCAAGTTGTCAAACGTTCTTAGAAGCACTTAAAAAAAAACATGAGCAGGCACTGAATTCAACTTTGCTACTTATAAACTTCAAGAACACACTCAAACTGAAGTCGCCTTGGCAATAGAGGTTAGACGTCTTGATCCACATTAAAGACAAGGTCGCAGCTAGAATATAGTACAGGGAAACAGTGTTAAAATCCATCCTAATCAGAAAAGGAAAAAAAAATAAAATTTAAGGAAAATTTACAGAAAAAGATCTCTTTTAAATGAGAGATAAAAGATTTATTGAAGATCTTTGCCTAACCTATCAAATGAGACAAAAACTACGAAACTAAGATGCCAAATACATAGTTAAAATCGACGAGATGAAACTAAGCAACGCCTAAAGAACCACTGACAAAAAGCACAAAATCTAACCCCCAAACAAAAATGAACGAACTTTCTAACTCAGGAGGAAAGGGGGCAAGAACTTTCGAGTAAATGACACAACAGAAGACCAGAATTTAAATGAAATAAGTTAGAAATAAATGAAGTAATCTCGATACGACACAATTGGATAAATATCACACTCCGAGCTAATTTATTTATTAATATAGATCTCTGATAAAAATGGAAACAATTTTTGCGAAATCCCACCCGCCCTTCCCCAACAGAAAGAAAAAGATAAATACTTGACAAAGCTCACAGAATTCGTCAAAGAAAGCAAGAGATCTCAAGCAGACCTCACAGGATGAGGCGCTTGTGTTCCAATGGGCGAAACCATCAAATGTTGTGGGGACTTTGGCTGCGACTGACTCTGCACCACCATCACAGCCGGTGAGTCTGATTGAGACCGAGGCTGAGGATGAAAATGAGGGAGGTCTGGCAAGACTGCACCACCAAGCCCCGTAAAATTCAGCTGCCTAGCTAGTTTCTTAGCAGGAACATCAGATGAAACGACTTCCGCACTATTAGTTTGAGCATTTGGCGGGGGTAAATTATCCGTCTCCCGATTCCCTACTTCACCCATTAAATTTGAATTTCAAGTATCAAACCTCTAACAACCAATTTTCAAATCCTTTCCAAAACTTCCTCAATCCGCTTATTCAAAACCAACAATTCAAACTCGAGAAAATCAACTCAACCTTCCTAATTTCCGGCGCGAATCCCAGTCCAACAACGGCGGTAAAGATCATGCACAAAAACACGCAATTTCGAAACTGAAAAAACTTAGACGCCAAAGCTGGCCTCTATTACCTAAAATCACAAGAATTTCGATACTCGAAGATAGCCAAAGAGAAGGTAAACTAAAGGAGACGAGGCCTAGGGCTATGCAATAATGATTTGTATACAGTACGGATAGACAGAACAAGAAGACGAGCAAGAAGGCTTACGTTCTTCGTTTCTCTCCCTCTCGAGATTTTGAATTTCAATTTTTTTCCAAATATTCAACGGTGAGATTCATCCACTTAATTCGATCAGACGGCAAATGACAAACCAGCTAATCCAACGCTGCTAATTCATAGAGCGAAGAAAACTCCACGCAATAGCCGTCGGATCACGAAAGTCCAGATATTTTCCCATGTGGGCGAAATTAACATACTGGCGATGGGTCTTCCACTAGCTGAACCACACGTGTACAGCGGGAAGATCAAGGGACACGTGGAGAGACTTGATTGAAAGATCTGGCCAAAAAGGAAAGAAAATTGAATTAAGATTCCGTTACTGAAAATGTAAATAAATAAATAAATAAAAAGGGAGAAATAAATTTGGCGGTAGCCGCGCAAGTAGTCGACTCGGATTCTAAATTTGGAGGTAAAATGGGAGAGCTCGCTCAGCTCATTACGTCGAGCTGCCAAACGACGAGATTCTCTACTTTCGATTACACGTACAGCAAATGTGAATGGACGGTCTGGATCAAACATCGTATCACGAGAGTAACGGTCAGGATTAAAAATCGGAAATTGATTAAACAAATATTTTACAAATCGCGTTACCAACGTTTATAATTAAGTTGGTAAGTTTTCGTGTTATTCCATCTCTATTATTAAAGTAAATTAGGAAATTTTACCTTTGGTTAATAGTTTGTTGCAGGTAAAAAAAAACAAAAAAAAAACGCAGTAATTAACATTGCGTGATCAAGAAGATATCTACAAATTTTAAAATTTACCTACGAAAATAATTGCGTGAGAAGCAAGCAACAATTTCTATTATCTTTCCCACATCTGACAATTGAGAAAGAACAATATATTAAACCATTTACTTCACTATTTCACCTGGCTGCCAACTACAGCATAAAATAATTAGAAACAAGAAACACACGGATAGCAAGTTTCCATACTGGACCAGTTCGGAAAAATCAACCACGCTCTTCTTAACATCCTTTCTCTCTCTCTTTCCACGTCTCTAAACACAGATTACAGGGTGCTGTTCTAACCAAAAATTACATGGGAAGCCACGAAAAGCTTCGAGTTTTGACACTAAAATGGACCTCCATCGCGATCTCGTCCTAGGCCACGCCTATCGTCACGCTCCCTTTCAACAAAAACATCTCTGCGATAGTCTTTTGGTGGAAGGCCACCGCTTAATGGAGACCGAAGAGGGACTCTCAATGGTGATCTGACTGGACCTCTGATTGGGGAACGGCTCCTTTCTCTAACGTCGCGAGCCCATCGCCCACGCTGAGGAAGCAATGACAGTGGTGGTGGTGATAGTGGCCTTCTTTCAAATCCCTTTGGTGATTGCGGCCTTCTTTCAAATCCCTTTGGTGATAGTGGCCTTCTTTCAAATCCCTTTGGTGATAGTGGCCTTCTTTCAAATCCCTTCCTCTCGTTGATGAAGTCATCCCTTCCATTGTCTCTAAGGGACCAATCTGAAGGAGGTAGCCTATCGAACTTGGATCTTCCTCTGAAGCTGTCTTCTAGATAATCAACCCTATCTCTCCGCAGGTGATGATCGGAATACCTGCTTTCATACCTCGGAGGTGCCAGACCACCAGCTGCAATCTCCCTAGGACCATCCCTGGCCCAACCACGGGGAGGTGACCTATATTCATTAACAGTCCTGCCGGGAGAACGTTCAATTGGGTGGGCAGCAAAGCGTCTAGGAGGAGAATGCAGGGATGGTGGGCCAACATAGCCTCCTCTTCGAGGACTTCCACCAGCTCCAGTGCGGGGTCTGTTGCAGTTGTTACAAAATTCTCGTCTTGCAAAGTTTAAGTTGTCACATCTAATGAAGAATAAGAATAAACTGGTTTGAGAAAAGAATAGCACCATGAAGCAATGTAATGTAAGAATGTACAGTAAGCTATGCATTAAAATAAAAGATTGGCACACACATTCGAGCTTCTCTGATGAATCATGTTTCATTCGATACAACCACTACAGCCAAATCCATAAAAGAAATATGCTCTCTTTTTTAAATCCATAAAAGTAATATGCATGACAGAATTCTTATAGGAAAAACAACCTCAGAGTTACGTTTAAAAAATAAAAACAAAATAAACAAATGATATAGAATCCACGACGTGAAAAAAAAAAAAAAAGAATTAAACCAACCAAAATACATCAATAGAAAGGATCCTATTCCATGCAACGGTTAAATTTCTAATTAATATATCTAAAAGGTGTAATGGCATGGTTATCAGCTAAGGTTTATCTGTACAAAACAGAAGTAAATCCATTGCTATATATATATATATATCAAATTGTGGTGCTAGATTAGTACTTACAAAGGATCTGAGCAATACCAATCCCCATCCCTAGGACGCACATTTGGATTATTTTTACTACGTTCCCCTCTAAATGGCCCAGGAGCATGTCCAGGGCCATCAAAACCTCTCCCAAATGGTCTGCCACCACTTACTCTTCGACTGTAATGAGGCGAAGTATCTCGATACCTACCAAGATCCCTCCCACCACCAAATTCACGGCCCCGTGTGAGACCACTAGAATGATCAAAATCAGAAATATATCTATGATCATCCCGACGACGTGTGGGAGAAACTGAACCTGCATGCATTCTATATCCTGAAATAAAAAAGGGAGTGGGTTCATAAGATATTAAGAAAAGTAACATGTTGCATAGGAAAACTACTCGAAGTACAACAACCATATATCTCCAAAGATTTTCTCTGATACAACTGCAAAAGGACCAACCAAAAAAACTGACAACCATTGCCATTCAATGTTGGCATCTCCTCTCTGAGAACAGAGCAAAAGAATGTGCAAAGATGCAGAGAAGAGAGAAAGTTCTGATGTTAACTGCCTGTGCAGGTTCCATATGTTACCACCACCACATCATGCGAAATTTTAACAGAAGCAAAAAGATAGCAAAACCATGGCTACTTGCAATGAACACACATCCAGCGTTAGTACATGTAAAACCCACATCCATCTATAATTTGAACCACCATAGCCTAGAAAGATTCTATTTCCAATTTTCCACAAACCCAGCAATGTGCCCAAAACCATGTCTTGAAGAAGCAAAAACTCAGTGCACCGATGTCCTGGCAATGAGAAAGGACGTCCACCAATAGCCCAATCTTAAATGAACAACACATACAAGCTAGAGTCAATCACAAAGGAACAATCAACCCATGCCAATATACAAAATTCTTCAGTTGAATGACACCTGGGAGGATCAGTAAGACCAAAGCAAAAAGCTTACAGGAAACAAACCGTCATAAAAAAACCCACATAAATTAAAGTATCCAAAATCCAGATTGAGCAATGGCACCCACCCTACTCCTCTGTTATTTAAGAAGTCAACTCCAAATCTTACTTGCATGGTCACAAAAGTTCGTTACTGCTTTCCAAATCATACCGATGGATTTCCATGCATACTGCAAGAACAATTTTCCGTAGAGTCTAGTTGGCTAGCCACATCCTGTTGAAATGACCAATGATACCTTCAATCATTGACCATGATTTGTAAGAGTTGAAAGGATGAGAGGAATGCAGTTAATTCAATTGTAGGCCACTGGGCTGCCATTGCTATACCAATTCACACTACCAAATACTTAATTAAAACAAAGCCCTAATTGTAGGATGAGGTACAAAATGAAATATGAAGATCCCAAGTTTTCCTGCAAATCAACCCTTAATGAATCTGAAAAATAGATCAAGAATTGCTATACATAACCCAGATGGCCCTTAATCAACCAATACAACCCAATCAATGTCTGTTCCATGAGAATAACCTCACCCCTTGGATGGAAATATAGACAGTGAAAAAGTCCACCTTTAAGTTCATTTCTTGCAGAGAGCCAAAGTCAAGCACCATTAAGTTCATTTAGAGCTCATACCAAAAGTCTCAACCAGGCAGGCCAACAACACTTCTTTAGCTTGTTATTTGATCGCCTTCAATTTCTCAAGAGAAAACCCTCACCTCACCATGATTTGATTATGATCAGTATTCAAACATATCTTACTCCAACCAAGCCCAATACCATAAATATCCCAAAATGACAACGGTTGAATTGATAGCTCTCCACTCAGCAACCCAGAATTTCTTGCACAAATTTTAACCCCAAATTAAATTGTCTTAACATGGAAAAAAGAGCAATTCCCAGGATCGTAAACTGAGACTGCACTTACCCAAAGCCCTCCTCAAGATCTAAGTTCTTGCAGGCGGCAACACAAAGCTGTAAGAGAATAGAAAATTTTATTCCCAGAAAAAAAGTTTGACATGCGGAAGTAGATTGACATTCTCGATATGCAAAAGAAAACGGGGATAAAATAAAAGAAACAAAGAGGCCACGGAATTCATTTGTCACCGGAACATCACAACATTTACTATAAGATCAAAGTGATAACCAAAAACGGATTTGCAAAACCCTAGTTATCAATGCATCCTATCCTAGTATGTTATGAATCAAAAGAAAATGTCAAATTACATACACACTTTGATATTTTCTAATAAATTAAACTAAGTTTGCACGAGATGAGAATATAAGCTTATAAAAAAGTTTGCTAGAGACCTAGGAAAAATACTCAAATATCTTCTGCAAATAACCAATACATCCTCTCCAACAAGTTTCAAAAAAAAGAAAATGAAAATCTGGCCTGTGGAATTGGCACTCGACTGTGTCTCTAATGGCAGGGTATACATAATGCATGATTATTGAACTCACCAAACGCCGTCATAAATTGGTCGGAATCAACGGTGATGAAACCCATTAATTCCAATAATCCACCATTTTGAGTAAAAATCTTAGATAGCATTCCTCTAGGTGAAAGACATAAAAAAAATCATCCTCTCTTACCAACGGCAGATGGATATTTGTCTATAAATGCATGCATTCATATCCGGGGGGGGTTGGGGTGCATAAGTTCTCTGTGGTAAGGCAGCAAGAAGGAACAGGGAGAATAATAATAATACAGATGAGTCAAACTGCAATTATCTTGGCAAAGCTCTTTGATAAGGTCTAACTAAAAAATATGAGAAAAGACCAACAAGAGTATAGAGTCATGGAACCTAAGGAGTAATACTATTAAGATTTCTTCAATTATCCATCCAGGAAAAGAGAGCCAGGATGGTTTTCTTTATTTTCTTTCGAAGCATATCTAAGGGTTCCATCTCCCATGAAACTACAACATACTTCGGTTAACTAAATTATCCCCCCACAATTGAAACAGAACTCGCAAACTGGAATTTAGCTGAAACAAAATTTACAAGGACGCCTATAATTTTGAGACAAGGAACCTAATGGAAGGAACTTGTAAACATGTAGTGACATAAATTTACAAGTTATATACACATTTATGTATCTGTAATCTTTACATCAACTTCTGAGAAAGAACATTGATATATCATATAAATTCTGAAGGTATCAAGACTCAGCGACCATCCTTCCATAAAAGAGAAGGTGATTCTGTGGCTATGAATCAATGGAGCGTCTTATTGAAAACTTAGGCTAGAAAGGACCATGCGAACCTCTAACTGCAAAAGGTAAGGGTTTGGATAGCTTTGTTGAATCAATAGTGACTGACTACATTATCTTGGAGTAAACATCACTTTCCCTTTAAAGCTTTAAGTCGTCTTTTAGCCTCGATGAACAATCTAATAATCTCCATTGACTCGGATTGGATTGTAATTTACTTTCTGTCATTGAAAATAAGTTTTCCACCAAATAATGCATAAAAATCCTACCTAAAGTCGCCAAGCAATTAACTTCAACACGGTGACAAGTTTTTTAGAAGGAAAAAAAAACATTTAAGCACAGAAACTACTCATTCAATCATAGCTCGAAAACCGAGCAAAAACAAAGGTGTACGGTAGAATAATAACGAACCCAAATCATCTGAATATCGATCCAATCGAGAATATTGTGGAGGGTCACGGGGAACCTCACCCGCCTCATAATCGCTTCCACGACCAACGCGGCCGCCACTGGTTCCACCGACTCCGCCACCACCCCCGTCACTATTTGAAGGCCGGACAACAAGACTGCTCAATAACGGCTGATGGTGAGTCGTAGAGTCTTTACCCCTGGAACCCATCCTTTCGCCTTGTTTTCCTAACTCTTCTGCCTGATACGATGTACAGGGACGAACGGGTCGGTCTGAAGTGTGAACGCCGATTATCGTTGAAAAAGATGGAATGTAAATTCATAAACCCTAAATTCTAGTTATGAGGAATTCAGCATGAGAAATTACGTAAAAGGGTATGCCTCCTTCCGCTTCCGCTGACCGTTTCGGGCAAAATAAATATAACACATTTTCCCACCGTTTAATTTACAAATTTACCAAATTTGTAATTATTATTTATGGTAATCAATTATGTTACTTTAAATTATTTGAACAGACTAAAAATTATCAACCTTTAGTTTATAATTATTTCGTTTATAATTTTCTTATTTTTTCTTTAAAATAAAGAAATTAGTGTATTAATAAGTTTTACAAATCCTCTTATAATCCATTATAAATTGGTTTTAATAGACGCGTTTTAAAATCGTGAAGCCGACGACGATACTTATCGAGCCAAAGTGGACAATATCTAATAGTGGTAAACTTAGACTACTACATAACGAGACGATCGGTACAAAACAATGTCAAACTCGGTCCGAATGGCTAGCACGGTTTACACAGCATAGCCACCCCACACAATGCACCTGCTGCATACATGTATGTAAGATCATGAGCAGCATCACAGAGAGAAGTCTTTTTGATACTAGAGGAATACACCCACAACCCCAAAAACCAAGAATCATCGGTCTCCACAATGATATGATATTATTCACTCTGAGCATAAACTTTCATGGCTTTGTTTTGGGCTTCCTAAAGCCTCATTACCAATAGAGATGTGTTCCTTGCTTATAAACTCACGATCATTTTCTAAATCAGCCAACGTAAGATTCACTCCCAACCAATAAGATGGGTAGAAATAAAAATGAGGAGAAAGATCACATCATTATTGATAAAAAGAACAGGATATTAAAAGTTCACAACACTGCATTATTAATAATTCTTTGTTGAAGAAATTGCTAGTGTCTATCTGCTTTATCACAATAAAGTGATGAATTTAATGAGAGCAGTGACAGCGTTCTGGGATGCAAGCCCAGCAAAGGCGGCAGCCTCATTGGACAAAGCAGAGCCTCCACCAGCCAAATCAGACAGTGATCTAATTGCAATGAAGGGTATCTTTTGTTGAAGACAGACGAGCGCCACAGCTGCAGATTCCATGTCAATGGGGGTCACATTGAATGTTGAATGCAGGAACTCTCTGTAAGATTTATTGTCAACAAACACATTGGCAGTGACCCCTCTTTGCACTCTCACTGCAACAGGCGCTCTTGGTAAGCAAGCTGTTGAGTTCACACACCCTTCCAACTTCAGTCCCTGTAGTCATGAAATTACAGGAACCGAATTATGAATTTTCACGAGGCCTCATACTATATATTGTGCAAATCAGAGAGATAGAGCTTTAAAATCTTTAACACGCCCAATTGTTGTGTTGTGTTCTCTCCTGATCTCTTTTTATAGCAACCCAATCGAGTTTGGTTCGTTTGTGTAACCGTCCTCAAGTCCGTCACTAGCAAATATTGTCTTTTTGAGCTTTCCTTTATAGAGAGCGTATAGCCCTATTCCGACTAGTGCCTTGCACCATCTGGTCACCGACTCAGATACCATTTGTAACAGTCTAAGTCCATTGGTTACAGAAGTTGTCAGTTTTTGCCCATTATGTATCACTATCAGTCTCACGGTTTTAAAACGTATCTGCTATGAAGAGGTTTCCACATTCTTATAAGGAATGTTTCGTTCTCCATTCCAACCGTCATGGAATCTCACAATCCACTCCCTTGGAGGCTCAACATCCTCGCTGGCACATCATTTATAACAGCCCAAGTCTACCGCCAGTAGATATTGTTCTTTGGGCTTTTCCCTTCTGAGCTTCCCCTCAAGGTTTTAAAATACGTCTATCAGAGAGAGGTTTCCATACCAATTACCGGACGGTGTGCCAGCGAAGGCGCTAGGCCCCAAGGGGGTGGATTGTGAGATCTCATATTGGTAGGAGAGGGGAACAAAACATTCCTTATAAGAACGTGCAACCTCTCCCTAACAGACGAGTTTTAAAACCTCGAGGAGAAAAGCCCAGAACAGAAAATCCAAAGAAAACAACAATATGTGCAAGCGGGTAAGTCTCGGCTTTACAAATTGATTACTTCAAACTTACACTAGAATCAAACTTGGAACATGATTGTTTCAATTATTATGGAGGTTGTGGGGTTATACAGACAGGTACCTCAAGTTTCTTGGCTGCTGAAAAGTATTGTCTGTCCACAGGAATCCAAAAGACACGCTGTCTGATTTCAGGAGTTCCATCCACAGGGAAGATCTCTTCTGGTTGGTACCAAACATTGTTTAAAAGGTTGTCTAAAGATGTTTCATTCTTTGTCTCAACTGTATTGAAGTTTGAAAATTTCAAGAACCCAATTTCTCTTGTGTAATCTCCATTGGATTCTAATGCAAGTTCGTCCTCTGGTCCATCTCCAAACCGCTGCTCACAACATGAAATGATTAGAAAAACACTATTTTGAGTGCTTCCCTTGGAGGGATTCATTTGTTTACCTGCCAATTCCATAAGCCTGTATGAGCCCAATACTCAGGAATAGTTACATCACCAATTTCAAGCTCAGGATCAGCATTTCCTGCTATTCCATAGTGAAGCACACCTGTTACCTTAAACAGAGTTAGAAGCAACTCTGTAGTTGTTCCTGCATTAAGCTATTCATAGATGGAAGATCAATGCATCGTCCCGATCTCAGCATAATTCAATTAGTTAAAACATATCAAAACAATCGTTTTTTTACGACATACCATGCTTAGTCCTGTCATCACAACTATGACCTTCTTGCCTCTTATATGTCCGAATCGAAACCGTCGACCTATAAAACGTAAAACGAATCAGAACTCGAAAATCGACTGTTATCTGTTCCTTACACAAAAGCAAAAGCATAGAGATGATGACCTGAAAAATCCAAGTGTGGAAGAGTAGGATCAACCACAAGGCTTGGAGATTGAAGAAGAGGGTTCATTTCAAAGGCATTAGGCACCACTATGCCCAAATAAGGGCCATTTTTGTTTACCATATCAATCTGTTTCAAGACAGTGGCAGGAACAGCTGCATGGGCCATGAGGCTGATCTCCAATAGCATTATAACTACACCGACCAACATCATAGGACTCTCCATGTTTCCTCTCCAATCTCAACCAGAGTTTGTTTCAAAAGCCTGTTGATATATAATTGGAAGAGACGTGGGGTGTTTGTTTACATATGTTACAAAGTCTATCATGTGTGAGAATTCAATGTCTTGTGCGTTGTCGTTTTAAAATTGTACAATACACAAATGGGAAGTTGTTAATGACATGAAGCAAGACGGTTGATGGAGTCTTGGACCTTCGGAAGCCGCCTACAAAGTTGAGTGATTATGAAACATGGTGTAAGATCCACATCAGTGGGAAAGGAGAATCAAACACGGTGTGTAAACCTCTCTCTAGTTTATACGTTTTAAAAATCGTGAGGGGAAACCCGAGAGGAAAAGTCAAAAGAGGACAATATTTGCTAGCGGTAAGCTTAAACTATTAGAACGCTAACTATAACCCGAGCAGATAAGATATCGACGGGTCATTCAAAGATAAGGACTTGTTTTGTGTGTCAAAGATAAGAGTTTATATATATATTTTTATGGTGGCTTTGACTATTTCAATTTCTTAAATGTTTATCAAATTGGCCAAAACTAACGTCTCAAGCTATACAAACATTTATGGTTGAAAGTTATATAATATTCACGTTCCCGTGGGACAAAATGACTCATTTATCCTTCTATTGACGTTAAAAATTTCTTTAATTATTTTTTTTATTTCTTTAATATATTCATGCTAATATTGGATATGAATTTAATACATGGACTTTCATAATTGTTGTTATTATAAATTCATAAATTTTTCTTCCATGCATAATCCGTAGTTTTCATGAATTGACATGTATCTTATATACTAAAATATCAAAGATATAAGATTTACATGTGAATGCATTATATTCCCTCATTAAAAAAGGAAATATATCAAAACTTTCTTAGTTTTGGAATAGTGTTCATCTCATAGCCCCGCCCCAATTAGATTATGTCAAGATTACGACGTTTTATATATTTTATTTCAACGTGTGAGATCCCACATCGGTTGGAGAAGGAACAAAATATTTCTTTTAAGAATGTGGAAACCTCTCCCTAATAGACGTCTTGTATATGAGTGAGGCTGACAGGAGCCAAAATAGACAATATCTACCAGCGGTGGAGATTCCTCTTCATTTTTAGTTTTCAAGAATTGGCTCGAGCATACGTCACTTGGACGTAGGCGGCGTAAGAATGAATTGACTTAACTCACTTGTCGTTGGAAAGTGAGTGCCGCACAATCGCAAGTCCGCTGCCATCAAGAGAGCGATTGTGACAAGTGGATTAAGTTCTCAGTGTTGAGCAGTTTTAGATCGAATGACTCGAAAAAGAAAGCGTTTAGAAGTGTATTTAATTCATTTATAATGCTGAAAGAGAGTAGCCAAATTATGAAGGGGGATAATCAAAACATCATAATAATAATTAACATTTTAATTATAAACTAAGATTTAAAAAAAAAAAAAAAAAACCCACAATTACTAAGAAAAGATTAGATTTTGAAAGGCATCTGCTACAACACTGTTGGTATAATATTTCTGAGGTTGGAGTATGTTTGAATAGCATCATGAGCAATCAGCCTTTGGTTTCTTTAGCAGAGTGACTGCTCATGATGATATCACTTTCATAATGTACCTCTCTCCATCTTCATTCTTCCACCACCACCACCACCACCACCGTCTACCGGAAACCGCCACCACCGCCGAACGTCGGAGCCCAATAATCTGCTCCATTCTCACTCCCAACTTGCAGGGTGCAGGATACTGGAACCAGACATAACCCTCTACTCCTCAGATCCTTCTCTCCCTCTTCCTCCTAAAAACAAATTAAAGTTCAAATTTTTATTAGACCCACCTGACCAATTCCATACATTCAACAACGAAAAATTAATATCTACATGCAAGTCAAGACCAAAACTGATAATATCTATTAGCAGTGAACCAACCTGGTGAGAGACTCCATTCTTATTCAAGCCGTTGTCGTTCAAGAGCTAGTGAAAACAATAACATGAGAGAAAACCGGTGAATAAAGCCGATTAATTTGGTGTTTTTAAGAAAGTTTATTGATTAAGAAACAAGGGTAATGAGAATGTATATAGTTATTAAAACCTTGGATCATTTCAAGTCAATAAAGTTGGATACTTTATGATTCCTTACCAATTAAGAATGTACGATCAAGTAGCGTAGCCTTTTGAAAAAGGAAAAATTATATGTATTATATTTAAACCTCACCTGGCCAGGGTCCTCAGGAAACATACAATTTCTTTCTCCTGGAACCTACAAAATTTATAAAAAAAAACAAAATTTGTCCATAAATTTGAAATGGGTTTTGTATATTTTTGGAAGTTGAGAATTATTTCTTACAGAATGTTGTTCTTGCTGCCTCGTACTTCCCGAAGAACTGCCCAAGTAAGGCAAACCGAGGGCCTAAATCCAATGCAAAAATGAAAGATTACGACTCTCTACAGTAATATGATATTGTCTACTTTGAGCACAAGCTCTCATGGCTGTGCTTTAAGCTTCCTTAAAGGTCTCGTACCAATAGAGATAGTATTCCTCACTTGTAAGTCCATGATCTTCCACTCAATTAATTAAGATGCGACTCGTTCCCAATAATCCTCGACATGTATATGTTCATCGTGTTCATATGAAATTAAAAAAAAAAAAAGAAAAAGAAAAAGAAGATGGAAGAAGAAACATCACCTCAATTTGAGTATGAAGGAATCTGATGTAGCCAATAGCTTCTAACAAAACTGAAGCTGTGTCAGTCTGTACAAAATAAAAGACAACCTCAGCTTCACGCCACAACCATCCAAATTCATATATATTTTTTTGCCTTAAATTGAATATTTAATCAAAATTAAATAACTCTATATTTATTTTTTTATTTTATTTTGTTTTTCTGGGTCCATAAGGTTTGAACAAACAGCTCATTCTCAAGACTTTGGCAAAGAAAAAGTTTGTATTATTATCAAAAGTAATTCTCTTTTTTCTAATTCAGTAATTAATCCCTAAAACGAATCAAATTACTGTGGGGGTATTAGTTTTTACCTTCCCAAATGGAGAAACAAGCTGGTGGAGAGCTGTAATTCTGTCACCCAATTTTTCCTTCCTAACCTGGGTAATTAATAATTTTTTTTTTTTTTTTACCAAAAAGAAGCATTAATAATCTAAGCAGCACATGTAATTCTATGGTAAAAGAAGGAAAAACATGGTGTAATTAGTTCAATTTAGTATTAAGAATCAGCAAGAGAGGAGAAATGGACAAGTAAGAACGACAATTAATTAGTTCAATTTGTATGTCCATGTGGGTTGGTTTTTTAGTTTGTTCCTTTTGTTTTTGTGGATTTTGATTCTTACCTTCAAACTAGTTTGGTTTGAAGAGGATTCAACCCTCGATTTCTTCATTGCCCCACCCCTTGGATTGCTGTTACACTAAACAAACACAAACTCAAAATCAATTACGATTGAACTATATTCAAAGTTGATACTAATTATTTTGTCTCTGAAGGGTCTCTTCCAAACCCCGATACTAAAATTTTGAACATGACATAAATGATTTGTGTACTAACCTCGGAAGAGCGATCTGGTTGAGGATGCGTAGGGCGGGAATGATGAGCAGGAGACTTGTTATTGTTATTATTTGAAAAATCCAACATATTACTACTGAAAGTTGTGATACATGAGTGAGGAGAAGAAGCTGGTATCATAGGGGACCAGTTTTGTTTAGGAGCCAATTGATAATCGTCGCCTACGACACCGACACCGACACCAACACCGCCGTGTCCATAGACATAGTTGATGGAATGAGGTGAGTGGTCTTTCTTGACATCAACTTTGCCATTCAAAGTCTCTTCACCCCAATCCTCCAACTTCTTGGCTTGTTGAAACATTGGCATACAACCCTTTTGATCCTCTTCACCAACCACATCGCCCCTTTATAATAAAAAACATAATCAAGTAAAAAAGGATTAAAATTTAAAAGAGAGAGAGAGAAAGAGAGAGAGATTTACAAGAGAAGTTGGCTCCAAGAATCTGGAAAGTGGTGTTGAAGGTGATAGAAGGAATTAGAAGGAAAAGGAAGTGAAGAGTGATTATTTGAATTCCACCAATTAGGGTTTTCTGAACCCATCATCATCTGTTGCATAACTGAGCTTTGCAAACCCCCTATGTTCATCTTCTTCTTCTTCTTCAACAAGGCCTTACCAGAGAAGCTTTGAATTTTCAGAGAGATTTTGAATAATCATGGAGTTTCAGACACAACCTTTGTCTTTATATTCTCTTCTCTCTCTCTCTCTCTCTCCTTTTCTTTCTTTTTCTTCCTTCTTTATTAACCTCTCTTTTATCTTTATTTCCTTGCTTTTTCTTCTCCTTTCACTTTATCTCTGACCTCAGTGGACAACAAACTTACTATTAGAGTTCCACGTTGATTGAAGAGAATAACGAAACATTCTTTATAAGGCCATAGAAACCTTCTTATAGACGCGTTTTTAAAGTTTTAAAATTTGCAAGTAAGGACGTTGGAACCCAAAGGGATGGATTTGGCGAGGATCTCACATCGATTGGAGAAAGGAAAGAGTGGGTGGATGGAAATCTTTTCCTAACCTATGCGTTTTAAAGTCTTGAGGGGAATGCTAGCAGTGTACTTGGGTCTTTACAATACATTTTTTAATTTCTTTTATGATATGTAAATTGAATTATTAAAGGGTAAGGTTTTGTTGGGTACACCATGATGATAAACTTGGTTATTGTGGGTAATATGTAAAAGTTAATTATTATGAATAATACAAAAGGCATAAGATTAGAAGTAATTCATTTCATATCATTCAAAAATTATTTTAAAAAAAAAAATGCCCGTGACAAATATTCACGGAGTTTGTGTAGTTTAAGGAGTTCGTGTGTTGTCCGTACCGCAAAAATCTTTGTCGGCTGTTTGAGTAAAAAACTACATCTTCCATTATTTGTAAACCCTAAGTCTCTATGGATATCAATATATTCCTTTTCGTTTTTTGCCTCTCTCCTATGTCTGACCATAACTAACATTCTCCTCCTTGTCTTCACTCTCTCCCTCCATATTCTCTCTCATTTCCATAATCCTATTTTCTTTTTTATATTTTCATAAGGTGACGTAGTCTCGTGGTAGTTACTCTGACTCTCGGATAAGTCGGCCAGCTAAAATTTGGGTTTGATTTCTCCTCTTACCCATGGAGATATCGTCTCTCGCTTACATACTCATGACCTTTTCTTTAATTAGCTAATATAAGACTTCAACAATCCTCACCGGTAAATTGGAATGAACGACATTGTTGAACCCTCTGACTCCACTCGTGGAAAATAGTTTTAAAAAATTCCGTTAGAGAAAATTTTGAAACACGTTTGGATAGTAATTTAAGAAAGTAATGTTATAATCTAGCAAATAGAGATAGAAATCTTTTTGGATATTGATATTATTATAAGTGAGATCCCACATCAGTTGGAGAAGATGACAAAATATGAGGGTAAAAATCTCTCTCTAATGAACATGTTTAGAAGCTCGAAAAAGTAATATCTATTAGCATTGAGCTCGGGCCGTTACAGTTATCCTCTAACTTTTTTTTATGCATACATATTAGATAATTAAGAGGAATAAGATTGTTTAAATCATTCCACACAATACGATATTTTTCTCGGTGGTTTGTTTATATTCTAAATGTATTTATTTATTATCACTGAGATTAATATTTTAATTGAAGGTATGATAAAGCATGGGAAAATCTTCTTATATATGTATATGTCACACCTCACATGTGGTCTCTATTATTGGATTAATTAACTTTAAAAAAAATGATTTTGAATTAACAAAACCCTTATCACCGACCAACATAATGGATCCATAAATTCATGGTTATTTTTGTCTGATACAAATTATAAAAAAAAAAAGAAAAAAAAAAAGAATTTTGAATCCGACACGAACGAAATTCGATGATATTTCTACCAGCACGCATGGTTCCAAAGTGTCCTAATTCATTTTAATTTTCTTAAAAATGGAACCGAGGCGTTTTGAGGCGCCCGACATGTCGTTTTGTTGAAGTTCAATATTATTCCAGCCATGAAAAAACGTGTAAAATTTTGTTTGATGCTGTCGTGGTGAATCATCGGATTCCTGCCATCACATGCCCTAAAGAAAAAAATAAAATAAAAAATTACTTAAAATTCTCCCTGAATTACTCCATTATTCTCCCTAGTTTATGATCCCAAGATTGCATTTTTTTATACATTTATTAATTCCTTTTATAAATAATAATGAAAATTTGAAAAGCAAATTAAAGTGAGAGTTTTGGATCCGACATTTGTCTAAAACACAGCAAAGTTGATCCAAAATAATCCAAACCCCACAAAATATGATGTTATGTTCTTCAAACACCAAATTCACTTATTGCCTTTGCGTGCACGCTTTTAATTTTATTTTATTTTTTGAAACTGGATTAAAAAAATCAATAATATTGCCCCAATATAAAATCATTTTTAAAATTAGTTTAATAAATATTTAATAAACTTATATAATTTTATAATTTGGAAAAAAAAAAAAAAAAGTCTTTTATTTCCCAATTCATAAGGCATCTACACCACAACCACCTTTTTCCAAGCTTTGTTCTTTTTTTATCATAACATGACAATTAAAGCTCCAAATTTGTACCCTTGTTTATATAAATTGCCTAACTTGGAACCCCATATCTACACCCATTTTTGTACCCTAACCTTCCATTATATAGGTTTAGCTAATTGATTTACAAACGAATTGACGTGGGACCCATATTGTTATTATTGATTATTATTATTATAGTATTGTATCGAGTGTGCATCGAGATTTGGTATAGGTCGAATTTTGAAGGGTTCAAAACTTATGAATATGGTATTTTTATACTTAAACCATATTTGTTAAATTCTAATATATAATATATAAATAGTATTTCAAATTATAATTTCAATCCTTTTTTTGTAAAATTAAAATTTATATTATATAATGTATTGTAAACTATAGAATATTGCAAAATAATAATTATATATTTTTTAACATAAAACACGTCCACAAATTAAATAATAATAATTTATATACAAACTAATATTTAATGATATCTTGGACTAATTTTATTATTTATAAATATAAAAAGTTTTGAACTAAAGAAGAAACCTAAAAGTGTGCGTTGTTGAAAAACCATTAAATGAAGGTGGGTTAGAATGAGGTGGTAAAGTAGGTCAATATTGTTTTTACAGTTTTGGTCATGGTGAAAAAGTTACTTCATTTTTTTTCTTTTTTAAAAGAAAATATTTATATTAATTATTTGATTTATTAATATAGATATTAAAAGGGTTTAACACAGACAACGGAATTATCTTAACCCGTATCTTACTTCTTAAACTATTCCTTAATCATTCTCCCTTTTTGTTAATTAATCATTAATATCGACAATAATTTCTTCTCTCTCATAACTCCAGAGTCATCCTAATTAAAATATTACTTTATTTCATATATTTTTAACAAATTTAAAATTTAGTCCTTCAAAATAAAATAAAATAAAAATACCTAATAATTACTTCAGAGTAAAAAATAGAGGTAATGGAATATGTGAGGAAAATATGGGTCACGTGGGGGCTCACGTGAGGGTTAACCAGCAGAACTTTATGGGTTTGGGTAAATCCGAAACATAAGAAGACGAGCAACCCCCACCCACCTATCAGATCCCCACATCTGTCCCCTAATTTTATTTTAATCCATTTTCCCATTATATTCCCTTGTTTAGTTAAATTAAATGTTTTATTTCATTTTAATCAATTTTCGCCCTTTTTTATTCTCTTAAAAATATATATTCCATGTGTAGTAAGTTGAAAGTATGGTATAGGATTCTGGTTTTACACTTGTACCTAAATTATAAGAAGATACGAGAATAAAAAATAAAAAATAAAAATTGTCTCCGTCTCATTAAATTTGCAATTTTTTTATTTTTAATCCTAATATTTAAAAAAAATTACTAAAAAAACATTTAAACAGTATATCAAATTATATTAATTCTAAATGGGATCGTAGTTTAAAATTTAAAAAATAATTATTATTTTAAAGGTCGATGCTTTGATCTCAACTCCATGTTAAAAGCGAGAGGTGGGTTTATGGGCCCGGGTGCCATCACCGTCCAAGTCCATATGGGTGTAGAGACTTGCCGACTTTCTGTATTAGGCTCTCCTTGTCCCTCTCTACATTTAACTATGATTATATATTTGGTTCCTTTTTTGAAAAATTATTTTAAAAAAATAAAAATAAATAAAAACTAAATATTGATTGTGGGCTCCCCACGCGTGAAAAGGACCCAAAAGTTTTTGGACAGTACTACCCGCTAAAGTGGGAGTGGGCCCAACAAGAAGGCCCACTACTCTATGCCCTTTCCCCTCTTTTCCACTCCCAAAAAACCAATGGACGCCGACCCCTAACAACTTCAGCCCTCCTTTGTCATTTCTATATTTTTTTAACCCCCCAATTTTCCACTAATTACTAATCTGTGTTATATATATATATATATATATTTTTTAATTCAGTATTGTTCCTCGTTTTTTAAATACTATATGTTTCTATTACCTCAGTATTGCGTCTTCCTCACGCCAGCAAAATACAAATTTTTAAAATTTATAAATACCATGTATTTTAAAATTATAAATTTGGTTAAAACAAGCTGAATTGAGTGACTCATATAGTCAAAGGGCTGTTTGGTAAATTCATTTCATTAAAGATTATAAAAAGGTAGAAAGTTTGTGGTCTCTAATTAATCATTACCAATACATAACTTTATTAATATATAATTAATTTATAGGAAGATAAAAAAGGCATAGAAGGATTAAGTACTTTCTTTTTACGTCTATATCTATATTATAAGTTTTTTATAATAACACGATTAATGTACTATAAACAAATCATTTTAATTTTTCATTGCGTTCTTTTTTTAATCTCATACAATCATTTTTAATTGTCTTTTATTTTATTCATTAGACAACTATAGAAGTATATACAAATATAATAATTATTGCATAAATATTTTTAAATGTAATATTAATAAATAGTTTAAATTGATTGGCTCATGAGTTTAATTGATATACATATAAATCTGATTTAAATCGGAAATTCATATTTAAGAATAAAATTGATTTTTTTATCTAAAGTTTTAGTATTAAGAATAAAATATTAATTGGGATTAAAATGGAGGGCAGTAGTTGGTGGTACCCATAATAATTAATGTGTCATCTCTCTATTTATACATGAAATGAGTTTAACACGTGATCTTTCATTTAAAAAGAAAAGGTGGTATTTTAAGATATATGATTTTTTTTGTTTTGTTCCTTTAAAGTATTTAAGACTTAAAAGTCTATTTATTATTATTTTTTTTTTTTTGTGATTCAAGACACCAACCTTATTTATTTATTTATTTATTAAATATTAGTATGGAAGTTAATAGTTGTAGAATTAAATTATATATATTTTTTGAAAAGAATTAAAATTGTATTTTAATTTTTTTTCATTTTACATAATAACAAGTTTATATAATTTAATTGAAAATCCTAGGGAGCATTCCCGCCGACCCTATGGGCTGAATTTCGCCATGGACTTATGGGCCTATGATGCCGAAAAGCCCATAATAGTTTCCTTCATCGGCCCAAGTAAAAATAAATCACAATCCTAAGCTTGTTCCATATTTATTGTCTCAAGGAAGAGAATAATATAAATATTCTCTCATTATTGAACTAAACAAATAAATAAAAAATAAAAAATAAAAAAAATGGTTGTATTAAAAGAAAATATATTTAGGGTAAAGTGTAATAATTAGTATTTATTTATAGGTGTGGATGTACAAAATTGGTGAGGGCTAATAAAATGGAATAATTTGTTTGGGAGGGAACGGTCGCATCAGGTTGTCAGATGTCGCACTCACAAAACCAAACTTTACAAGTCTTTCTTTAAAATCATTCCCAATTTTTTTTTTATTATTAAAAAAAAAACATGTTTATTACGAGTTTGTTTCATTGTACTATATTTAAAATTAATTATGAATAATACATTTTTTTAATAAATTTAGATAAAATTGATTTTTATTTATTGCCCAATATGGCCTAGAAACACAGTTTTAATTGCTTGCATTGAAATGGTGTGTTTTTTTTTAAATGGTAAATACAATATTTTCCCAATCATTTTATAATCATAAATATTTGTGTTATCCCATTGCCAATTGCCATGGGACGCACTTACTCTCTCCCATATAAAAATTAAAACTACAGCTCTCCTCCTCAACATTGTCGGCATTATAATTTATTAGACTCACCAGTTTAAAATGGGTGGGGAGAGATTTTCACACTCTTATAAAAAAATATTTTATTTCCCTTTCCAATTACAAAAGTATATATACCTTTAGTTACGTTATTAAAAATTTGAAGTCATAGAATAAAAGAAAAACATTCTAATTAGTGTGTGGTTGAGAAGAAAAACATATTAAAAAAGAATGATATTAATCGTTTGAGAAACATAAAGCAACATGGTCAAATCAAAGAGTAGACGAGACGAGACAAGACCCTAATAATTGATAAGCTCAAATAATGGTCCCACTCAACACTTTGATAGGTTGCAACTGCCAAGTACTCCCATATTACCATACCAAATCAGTCACAAACACACATTATTCTAACTTTTATATATGTATAGCATAAGATTAGTAATTGACATATGAATTATATAAACATTAAAATGTAACAAAATTGGATGATACAATAAGAAGAGAACACAAGACATGTGAGTATGACTGATATATTCTCAATAATATGAAGCATCTTTGGTTGGAGTGGGGGGTAATTAAGTAATTAAAGTCATCATTATTTTGAATTAAGAAGTAATTAAATTAAAGTTGAGGGTTTTTGGGTTTTATAACAAGTGGAGAAGTGCGATTCATGTTGTCTCCTCTAAGCCTCTGAAATTGACACCCACTCTTATATCATTTCACTGTTTAAACTATATCTGCCTATCCATCCATCCATCCATCTTAAGCTGGGTGGGTGGTTGTGGC
Organism: Cucurbita moschata; assembly: GCF_002738365.1. Taxonomy (NCBI): domain Eukaryota; kingdom Viridiplantae; phylum Streptophyta; class Magnoliopsida; order Cucurbitales; family Cucurbitaceae; genus Cucurbita; species Cucurbita moschata. The sequence goes on from NW_019268541.1 coordinate 657,800, forward strand.
CATCCAGCTCAGACACTGCTCCATGACACGACACTATCACTTCTACTTATACTGCCTTCCTGGCCCCACTTCTTGACACGTTGGCCCCACCCCATTCCTTTCTGGGTCCTCCCTCCTTTCCTTTATTTTTATTTTTATTTTTCTCTCCAAATTAATTAAAAAACAATGGTGTTATTTTGGGTGGGGTGGCAAGGGGGATATAACGGGGAGGGTGGTGGTTTAGACTTCACAACATAACGCCGTTTTGTCCCCCACCAACCCATCCTTTCCCGGTTACTTCCCTTTCCACCACCTTTTTTTTCCTTTCAAAATTCTAATATTAAAAAAAAAAAAAAAGTGGTTAATTGCAGAAATTGGAGGAAGAATTGGTGTATGAAAAACATCCCTTACCCCCTAAACCCTAAATCTTAAACCAAGAATCGATCTAAGTCCTAAATCTTAAACCCTGAATCGCTCTAAACCCTAAACCCTAAATCTTAAACCCTAAATTGCTCTAAACCCTAAATTGTTCTAAACCTTAAACCCTAAATCTTAAGCCATGAATTGCTCTAAACCCTAAATCTTAAACCTTTAAATTGCCTTAAATCTTAAATCCTGAATCACTCTAAACCCTAAACCATAAATCTTAAACTCTGAATCGCTCTAAACCCTAAACCCTAAACCCTAAATCTTAAACCATAAATTGCTCTAAACCCTAAACCCTAAATCTTAAGCCATAAATTGCTCTAAACCCTAAATCTTAAGCCACGAATGGCTCTAAACCCTAAATCTTAAACCTTTAAATCGCTCTAAATCTTAAATCCTGAATCACTCTAAACCCTAAACCCTAAATCTTAAACTCTGAATCGCTCTAAACCCTAAACCCTAAATGGGTAGCGTGTGTTAATGTGAGCGGCTTTCTCAAAATTCCTTTATTTTTTGCTGTTGGATGATAAAAGTCACACGTTAACTAATTTAGAGAATAATCATGAGTTTATAGTCAATGAATACTTTCTCTATTGGTGTGAGACCTTTTGAGGAAGCCCAAAGTAAAGTCACGAGAGTTTATGCTCAAAGTAGACAATATCATACCATTGTGGAGAATAGTGTTCCTCTAACGTCCACTATAAATATATATATATTTAAATTTGATCTGTTGCAGACAACAAAGCGGCCAAAACAATCTTGTGATGGGGCTTGAAAATCTGGCGAGTTCTTACACAATCTGCCCCGTGCTATCCTTTTCCGCATTCCTTCCCCTGTAACGCTGCTTTCAATTTGCACTGTTTTAATGCTGTCCCTCGGCGCAGGTTAGCGGTTTTTTCTTTGTTTTCCAGTTTCATGGGGTTTGGGGTAATAAAGAGATGAAGAAAAAAAGGCACAACCCCATAAGCTCACAGAAGGAATTTTCTTTTTTTATTAAAGAAAAGGGCAATTTGGGAAAGGTGGACGGAGACTTTCTGTGACTTGTCGGGGTGGTTCCCCACAAAAAGCTACATCCTATTATAAATAATTTAAATATAAAATCCTTTTTTTTTTTTTTCTCTTTTACGATGCCTTTCCTGCTACTCTCTCTGTTTCTTTCTTTATTTATTTGCCTTCTTTCTCTCTGTTCTTTTCCCTTCACTTCTCTTCCATTTCCATCCAATCTCTGCTCTGTGTTCATGTTTTTTGTATATTCATCTTGACTTTCATCTCTTTCTCATGTCTACACCCTTAGAACATGATTACATAGGCTTAACAGAGTCTATTCCTTCCCTGGAAACCTCTGAAACCTCCTCCGATGGACCCAACTCTGCTGGCTTGAACCTTAAGGCTACTGAACTCAGGTTAGGCCTACCTGGGTCCGAGTCACCGGAGAGGCACGATGGGCTTGACGACAATAATGGGTACCCTCACAAAACCTCCATTTCCGGGGCTAAGAGGGGCTTCTCTGTTGCCATTGACAGAGCTTCTGCTAAGTGGGTTCTGCCCACCTCTGCCGGATCTGAAGCCGATTCCCCCAAAAATGGGGGTCTGTTCTCTCCCAGAGGCGTTAATGAAAATAAGACTCAACCCCCTGTTTCGGCTGTCTCCGGTGTTAAAGATGGTATTTCTCCGTCGGCCAAGCCACTGCATGAGGAAAAGCCTCAGCTCTCTGCCCCTGCTGCCAAGTATGTCTTCTTCCATTTCTGATTTTGTCTTCTTACTAGAAAAATCTCAAGTCCTTTATCACGTCTGGTACAGGGCACAAGTTGTAGGATGGCCACCAATTCGTTCGTTCCGTAAGAATTCCATGGCAACACAGTCTCCTAAAACTACAGAGGATGCAGAGGGTAAGTCGGGATCGGGCTGCCTTTATGTGAAGGTAAGTATGGATGGCGCACCATACCTCAGGAAAGTTGATCTGAAAACCTATGGAAGCTATGTGGACCTCTCATCAGCCCTCGAGAAAATGTTTAGCAGCTTCACAATTGGTATGCTCTTTCAAGCTACTCCTGCACATCTTAAGTGTTTAAATTTGGCTTTCAAGCAAGGTTTTTGTTATGTCAGGTCATTGTGGCTCAAATGGATTCCCAAACCGGGATGCATTAAATGAGAGCCGATTGATGGATCTGCTCCATGGCTCTGAATATGTACTCACCTATGAAGATAAGGATGGTGATTGGATGCTGGTTGGTGATGTTCCATGGGAGTAAGTTCATTATTCATTCAACAAAACCTCGTTTCAATCTCTAAATGACTGCTAAAAGAAGGTTTCATAGTAATCATCTTGTTGTTACATAATAGGATGTTCACTGAATCTTGCACAAGGATGAGGATCATGAAGAGTTCAGAAGCAATTGGGTTAGGTATGCTCTGCTATGGACTTTACTAAATTTATCAGACAAGTTTAGTGGGACTTCACCTCCATGATTATAAGCATTTGAGAATCTTGGCCTTTGTTTAGTGCTCTCTTAGTTACCATCATTATCTGTCCACTTCAAAACCCTTTTCTTTTGATCAACATTACTTAGCATCTCTCATTTTCATAAAGAAAAAGATCTAACAAATAAAAACACAGCAGTTTAAATTCCATTATGATCGGATCTTTCTTCAAGGTTCATCATAATCGGATGCTTAGGTCATTTTCCATTACAAGGATGCTAATTCCTGATATGGATTGAGCAATGTCTTATAAAGATAGAATCAGAAAAAATTCCTTTCTAGTGTGACCCATTAGTAAAAGATTCCCCTTTTCTCTCTTTTCGTTTCCTTGCAGCTCCAAGGGCCATGGAGAAGTGCAGAAATCGTAACTAGCAAACACTTCTGCCATATCGATGCATCAATCATGCACGTTAGAGCAAATGATGTTTGAAGATAACGTATAATCTGCCTACTGAAAGCTTAGATCGATCGAGAGAATCTTTACGAGTATTGTTCCTTCTTCTTCTCTGTGCATGAGTTCTAAATATTGGAGAGTTGATGTATCAAGATAACTTGTTTGTTGGCAAAGACGATTTTCTATAGGACGATTCACAGTTTCTTAGTTTGTGATTCTACTTTGGTTGTTGTGGCTACACTTCTCTTTCTATTGTAAATGGTTTGTTTGCTGTGCCAATTCTCACCCTTCCAAAAGAGACTCAGATTATACTGATACCTTTTACATTCGTCCATTTCGTTTATAAGTACTTAGAAGGTCGTTCTAAACGAAGTAAAAACTATAAACGAGGATTCAAACAATTCAGATGATGTGAAATAAATGAATATGATAACCAAGCAGAGAATTATATGAATGAAGCTTTTATAATCTTTTAGATCAAAATGATGCTACCAAGCAGCGTTTCAGGAAAACTCAACTCTTTGCTACAAAAAAAACGAGAGGAAAATGAACATTCAAGTTTCTTTCCACACAAAGTTTTACCTTGGCTTCACATTCTTCTCTACTGCTACCATGATTTCATGTCTAGCTTTGCCTCAATGCTCGGTAGGTATTCTGTTTTTCTCGGTTCATGGTTTGGATTTCTCGCTCGAATTTGTGACCGTCTCGCCAATGGTGAAACGAACGAATCTACGAACTTTTATGTTCTCACCAAGAGAGGCAACAGTTTGCTTTACCAAGTCCTTGACCAAAATACTGTCATCCTTAATGAACGGTTGTTCTAAAAGCACAAGTTCTCCCAGCCTCTTGGAAATCCGCCCGTCAACTATTTTCTCCCTTATGTTCTCTGGTTTTTTCTGAAGGTCCTCCCTCTGCAACTCAAGTTCTCTTTCTTTTTTAACAATGCTTTCTGGAATGTCCTCTATGGACACATACTGCACCTCTGGACATGCCACAACCTGCATTGCGAGGTCGTCAACTAACTCTTTGAATCTTTCGTTTCTCCCCACGAAGTCGGTTTCACAGTTCACTTCAATTAGAACACCAATACGGGAGTCATGAATGTAGGATCCAATTCTTCCTTCAGCTGCTAGACGGCTAGACTTCTTATCCGCGCTCGAGAGGCCTTTCTTTCTTAGATACTCTTGTGCCTTCTCTAGATCCCCACCAGTTTCAGACAGGGCTTTCTTACAGTCCATCATTCCTGCTCCGGTCTCTTCTCGGAGTTTCTTAACAAGCGCTGCAGGAACGGCGACAGCTGCAGCCCTATAATGCAGCCATTGACTTTAGTATCAGTTCAAAGAGAACAGGTCTTAGCTTTCATTACAAGAGTGGAATGTAAACAGAAAAGCTCACTGAAAACGATACATTAAGAGAAGGCCGCTTACTTGGGAACAGCTTCCTTCGCTTCCTCTACACTGGGCTGCTCCTCTTTGACTGCTGGAGTTGCAGCAGGTTTAGCTGCTGTCTGTGCGGCTACCTCAGCAGCAAAATCTTGGCTTTTCTTCTCCAAGCCTTCTCCAAGATTGTATCTCACAAATCTGTTGACCTTCATGTTTTCTCCAATGGTTGCAATAGTTTGTTTCACCCAGTCCTTCACCACCACCTTATCATTCTTGATATATGGTTGTTCAAGCAATGCCAACTCTTCAAGCCTCTTCCCTATCCGTCCTTCAACAATTCTCGACCTGATCTGCTCGGGTTTCGATAAAAGATCTTCCTTCTGCATCTCGGCCTCTCTTTCTTTGTTCACTATCTCTTCTGGAACATCTTCAGTAACCACATATTGTACTTGAGGGCATGCTGCAACTTGCATTGCTAAATCATCAACCAACTCCTTGAAGATATCTCCTCTCGAGACGAAATCTGTTTCACAGTTCACTTCTATTAGAACTCCGATCCTACCGTCATGAATATAGGAACCTATTCTTCCTTCAGCTGTGGCTCTACTAGCTTTCTTTTCTGCACTTGCTAAGCCTTTCTTTCTGAGGAACTCCTGAGCTTTAGCAATGTCGCCTCCACTCTCCGCCAGAGCTTTTTTGCAATCCATCATTCCTGCACCAGTTTCGTCACGAAGCTGCTTTACCAAACCTGGTGATATCACAGCTGCAACACAACAGACACTCAAAGATTAAATAAAGCTGGTTGCAGGTGGCCAACATCAATCAAGTAAAGCCAACATGGGAGATCAAGTGAAAGCATTCAATTGCTCTACCAGTTATTCTTAGATTGAAAACCATACAGGGTGATATCCCTTATTTTAATGACCCTTCATGACTACTTATAAAAGTTTTGAGCATCAAATAGCTACCAAATATCTTGAACCATCCTAAATGAAGCATAAAATAACCTTTTGGTGCAACTTCTTCTGGAGGATCAGCATTGTTCTCAGGAGCGGTTCCTATCTTTTCTTCTATAACTGGTGTAGATGAAAGGATTTCAGGGCTTTCAGCAGGTGCTTGAATGTCGGCTTGATCCTCAACAACTTCTTCACGAGCTGGATCTACAGAAGATTGGATTTGATCAACAGTTAGCCATATACATATGACGCTATTCCTTATTCTATGAATTATTGCAAATACAGATTATCATTTCCAAAATTTCCTCAACCTCATGTTTCTAGAATTATACCTTTACCTAAGTTCGTGATGCTACCATTCGAATCCGATTCTGGTTTATCCGCTTCCTTTTCGGATGGAGAAGCAGAAATAATTTCATTTTCCACATCTTTCTGGCTTTGCTCACTTTCTTTCTCCACACTGTCTTCACTAGCCACAAGTTCTTCACTAACTGGACTTTCTGAAGACACTATTTTTTTGGCTTCATCATCAGGGGCGACTACTTTCCCATCAAACTCAGGTCCATCTATAGGTTGAGCAGCCTCAACCACCTGGACCTCTTCAGATTGCTCGTCTTCTGAGGGCTTTACGTCTTCTAATGTAGATAATATACTCTCCGAGTCATCTAGAGTCGCAGCATATGAATCAGCTGAACATGCAGGTTCATCATCTTTAACAGAAGGCAGACTTTCCTCCTCCTTGTCATCACTTAGTACATCATCTATCACTTTGGTGGAATCATCAGCTCGGGTTTGATCTGCATCAACCATCCCTTCTACAATTTCTGCAACCTTCTGTACCACAGATTTTTTAGCTTCTTCCTCCACATTTTCCCTCTCATCTAAAAATGTAGTAATATCTTTGTTCTTACGAAATGCTAACAAGAAGGGGTTTGTTGCAGCATAAACTTTCCCTTGATTGAGCTGAGCGTCTAACGTTTCATTATCTTCCTCTTTTTTCATAGTCAAAGTTACCTGCCCTCTTGCAATCCGCAACACCCTAACATCGACCTCTTGGCCAATTTCTAAAGTAGAGTTTCCCATAAGATTCCCAAATCCTTCGGAGGCTTCCTCGGAAACGGGGAGGAATCCTTCCTCTCCCTCGGGAAGGGATACGAAAGCACCGGACCTGGTAATGTTTTTCACTGTACCCTGTAAATCTTGCCCCTTGACAAACTTTGAGCTTTTCTTCACCTCATTTCTCCTTGGTCCTCTTGGTTTTGGAGTGTCCCTTCTGGCAGACCCAGGTTTATCATTGCTAGCAGGAGACTCTCTCCTTTCATCATTTTCACGCATCGAGAGCGATATTCGTCCAGTCTCAGCATTTGCTTCAATCAATCTTACATTCACCTCTTGCCCAACTGAAACAACACTTGCAACATCCTTAACAAAACTATCACTCAACCTTGATACATGTACTAAGCCATCAGTAAATGCTCCAAAATCAACAAAGGCACCAAATGGTTGAATTGATCTTACTTTCCCAGTAAAAGTTGCACCAGGAATAAGTTCCTCATTATTTACAGCCGGCATCTCACTCTTCCTCACAGGTCTCAAACGTTTTGACTGTGTAGGAGCAGCATCTGATTTCACAGGGCTTTTCTCATTTGTTGTGATTTCACCAGATGTAAGTTCTGAGCTTTGACTTGATTCTTCACCAGAAACCAATGAATCTGACTCCTCCACTGCCACTTCAGTTCCTGAAGCACATAATCTTGGGATTCCACGGCAATGATTACAAAATAAATTTTTACTACAATTTGGAAACAGCCTAACAGAAGTGGATAAGGGTAAAAGAAATCTTTGGTTATGAAGTGTATCTCTAGTGGAGTTTCTAGAAAAGGTGAATCTTGTTGAACCATGGCTCTTCCCCGTGTGGTTGGCTATACGAACAACTGAAACATTGGTGATAGAAGACGGAGTTATTACTGACATCGTGTTATGTCAAGAAAGCTAACGTATCAAGTGTAGGGAGAAGGGCCCCTTCCCGTTGTTAGTTCTTCATCCTTGTTTTCCTCTGCAAACATCATTGACAGCATCACAATTTACACACAACAATTCTCCATGATCAAATTTCAGAGAGGCATATTAACACACATAAATACTCAACATCTAAGCTAAATCAAGAATTCGTTTAATAAGAGAATGGCTTGGCAGAGGTTAAGATTAAGAATGATTAAAGCTCGCCAAAGTTAGGCTAACATAATTATCCTTGTGATTGAGCAACAGGAGTAATTAGAGTTGAGAATTGGAAATAATTCGTAGCAGATAAATACCAAAGAAGTGGACATTCCCAACAGAAACTTCCATAAGCATTAGAACTCAATTTCCTAAGACGAACTCAAAAACAGAAAGAACAGGAATACGCATACAAATTTAAGTGATAATTTGTAGGAATGAGAAATCAAGGAAGGCAGAGAAAAGCAGTGAGGCATTTGAGCAGAGTACAGAATTGAGTACCTGAGAAAGAGTAATAGAAAACAAAATTTGTGGGTTTGGAATGTTGGAAATGGGGAGAAACAAAAGGAAAATAGCGAGAGAAGTGTGTGATAAGAAGCTATTCCATGAATATAATGGTGAGGGTAATGAACGGTGCTGCTTTAAATCCTTATCTGGTAGCGATTGTTCTCTGGCTCCTACATGAACGCTCCGTTGATGGACCATCTTCACTTCTCTCGGTCTGTTCATGGCGGTCTGGATTGCAAGATTGGGTCATTTGTGTATTGAATTTCAACCCATCCTTCAAGCCCGTTTCAATTCTTCTGTTCATTGGATCACCCAAATGAAGCAACTCGATAAGAGACGAATTCACTTAAATTACAAATTTACCCTTTTCAACTTTTAAAATTACAAACTTAGTCTAAACATTTTTTTTTTCACATTTTATAAACCATTATACAATTGATTACGTCCATAAATTTAATTAATGGTTTAATACGATATTAGAGTTCAAATCTTCTTTCCATTTTATATTCATAAATCACGTGTTGAGCTTTGTGCTAATATTCAAATTTACGTAACCGAAAACAAATATTTTAAAATTTAAATAGATTGCAACTAACCAAGCGAGGAATATAATAGTATCTTCTTGTATTTTATAATTATCTTAAATATATTATATATGAAAATAAAAGTCAAAAAAATACCACAGTTAAAATTAAATATGGATGATTGGATAATGAGAAAGTAATTAATTTGGGTATTATGTACGGATTATGAACAACATGAAAAGGCAAAATAAAATGATTGTGAAATAAATAAGGTGTGGACAACAAAAAAGCATAATTAATCATAAAATACATAATTAGGCGATTAACCATTAATTAAATAATGTTTCAAAGCGTTTGGAATCCAATCAGCCCTTTAATTAATCTCACCCTCACTCACATAATTATAGATTAAATCAAACACTCCATTTTCTTTATTTAAAATTACATTAATATCTTCAAATCTGAATTGTTTATTTATTTAAATTTGAAACCAATTTTCTTTCACTTAAATCTTGTTTTCCAAGGCTTAATCAGAGTGGTCCCAAACTTAATTTTAATGCCAAACCCTAACTTCACATACATATATATAAAATAATAATAATCAAGATTCACATATCTACATAAGTTCAATAACTTCACATTCCCAAATAATTTTGTTCCCATTTTTTTAATAATTTAAACCCATTTTCCATTCGTCTCCATAAATATTAAAATGCGACATACCCACATTTAGAAAATTTAATATTATAGTTAAAGTATTGATATAATTAAAATTTTTAATTAATTGATAATTTAATATGATATCATAATAGAATGTTTCGTATTTGTTACGCTTAAAGTATTAATATAATTAAATTTTTTCTAGTGATTTAACTTTTTTTAATCTCACATTTGTTACGCTTAAAAAAATAATAATAATAATAAGATATCGTTTAGAGGATTAGGTAGAGAATTAAGCTCGGTAAGTCAGTCACATGCTCCCCTTTTCAAAGCCCCAAATCTTTTTACTTTCCAACGCACAAATACATACTTACACACATATATATATGGTAGACAAATTTAATCTTATAAGCTAACATCGTATGACGAGAAATTAATATATGTCACAATGAACCAATCATTTTTTTAAAAAATAATTATTCTATGTCTCTTTAATATTATTTTTATAATAAATTCTTATAATATATTATAAATTAAAAATTGATAATGAAGGAGGACAATCCCTCGGGGGCTACAAAATCAGATTTGTAGGATCTTTGTCATCTAATACACCATTTGGCATTAGGGTTCCCTAATCATTAACAACACACACCCCTTACAGCTGGATTATCCTTTTCTCCCATTAATTTACGTTATAAATTTAACATTATTATTATTATTATTATCATTATTCACAAACGGAATATGAAAATAAAACGTGAAAACTTAGGACCCAGATTTTTATTTTTTCTGCCCCATACCATTCATTGCTTTTAAAAAACGTCCCATCATTCTTTGTCCTTTTTTTTAATTTTGAAATATAATATTTAAAAAATATATTAGTTATAGAATATATCTTAGATGTTATATCTTAATATTCTTTTCTCAATTTTATTTTTCATTCTTAACAGATTATAATATTAAAATAAATCGGAAGAGGTGTGAAGTAAATATTGATGTACTTAAATATTGATTAGGTAAGCATCGAAGGGTAGGAGGAGTAATTATAAATTATAAATTTTCAAACTTGTTATGATAATTATTTTGCAAGTTATAATAAATAATGAAAGATTGAGTGTCTCAACATTTAAATATTTTATAGCTATGATAATTATTCATTAATTAAATAACTGAATGTTGACTAAAATAAATAAATAAGTGAAAAGTAAGAAAAGTTTTGTACTCTATTTTAACTTTACTAATCCAGCTTAAAGTTTCAATTCTTAAATCATGCAATTAATGACCCAACAATTTTATTTCATTAAAAAATAAATAAAAAATTGAATGAAAACATTAAGATATTAAGTTTCAATTCTTAAATAAATATTTTTGAAAATAAAGAAATAGCATGAGGGAATATATATGTTTTTGGTAGGATGACGTGGCACATGGGGGGGGGGGGAAATAAGAGCATACATTAACATAAAATTAAATAAATTAGAGGGAAATTAAATAAATTAGGAAAATCTAAGACGATCGCTTTCAAGTTGTAGTCAAGAAAGTCGGAAAAATGCGTATTAAAATGGAAAATAAAATAAATAATTAATTAAGAAAAAGAAAGAAAAGAGATGAAGTTTGCAAGGAATATATAATATTAAAAGTTAAAATTATATTATTAATGCACTCAAAATCTTAACGCAATCTCATCCAGCTATGCATCATTCGTTTTTATTTATTTATTTATTTATATATTTGTTTTCAAAAACTGGCTTAAAGGATTCCAGTTTTCAGATCCTTACCTAATCCTCTTCTTCTTCTTCTTCTTCTTCTTCTTCTTCGGTTCAAGAAGTTGTTGTTAATGGGGAGTGGTTATTATAGGGAGCCGAGTTTGGGGAACGAACGAGGGACTGGATCGTCGTCATCGTCGTCGTCGTCTTCGTCGAGACGAGGGAAGAAGGGTGGCTCTGATAAGCAGCCAAGGCAGCCCCAGAGAGGACTTGGAGTTGCTCAGCTTGAGAAGATCAGATTGCATGGCGAAATTGCTTCTGCTGCTTTTCATCCCACTTCTTATACATTCAATAACGTAACTCTTTTAAAAGTTTCTTTTTCAATTTATCAGTTGAGCTATATTTAAGTTGACTTTAATTATTATTTCAGGAACATGAGCTAACGAACGTCCATAGATATTCACCGGTGTCTAGTTCTTCCTCACCGTATGTTATGGTAAGTAACTTAACTATGGGGTTAGTTGATTATCTTATAGGTTTAAAAACCCTAGAGCAAGATCCCAAACTATTTACCAATTTTTTCATTTTCCCTCCAAAAATTATGGAGAAATTACATTAAAATGTAATAAAAATGGGATCTTTAACTGTTAATGCAGATGGGGTTTGGAGAATGTGAAGGAAGGAGGGTGAGAGATGGTGATTCTCAGCATAGCACAGGAGCAAGGTCATTATATACACTTAATTAAGCAACACTTTAATTTAATTACAAACGTTTAAGGTATGAACAAATTTGAAATAATGTAAGAAGATTTGATTGGTGGGGAACAGATGGGATCCAAGTAATGGTGGCATCTTAGAAGCCCAACATTTTGCACACCCAAACATGACATCTCATCTTCAAGACCCACAAGCAGAGGTACTGTGAGCTCCATATTATGGTCTGCCTTTCCTTTATGTTGTTGTGATTTAGAGTATGATAGTGATGATTATGTGCAGTGGGCAGCACAGAGCAGAAGGCAAGAAATGGGTGAAAATTGTGAAGCATGTGACAGCCAAGAACTGGACTTGGAACTTAGACTCTCAATAATCTAAACCCCTTCAGAGCATTTTCCCTATTTCCTTTTATATCTCTCATGAGATTATTGTTGTATGTATGTTTGTGCATAGACTAAAGTTTTCATACACACTATATTTCTAACAAGCATCAAAATATTTGAGGTTATATTGATATATATACGTGATGTTTGTTGAATGCCCATGAATCTTTTTGTTACATTCTCGGAACTATGAATCGAATTATACAACATACTAAGATATACGCGTCTAAATAACGAGCCAGAACCTTGAGTTGGTTCTATACGTCTCTGGGTAATTTTCCATTATTTCATACTATAACTAAACTTTGTCTAGACCATTTTAATAGGAAAGCTATTTATTCCTATTACATTTGGTGGCCAAAGAAACTGGTAGGATTTTAAATCTTCGATCTATCCATACTCATTCAACCAAATCATCTCAAATTAACTGACATAAAACATACACTTTCAATTACGAGATTAGATAATGTTTGAATCGAACGAAAGAAACATAGGTGAGATCTCAGCCTAAAGAAATAAAGATCGAAAAGAACAGACACACATCTTCTATCATGCACAGCTTTGAGGTTTGAGGAAGAAAAGTAGAAGGCCTTCTCCTTCTCCTTCAATTAGGGTATCGCCTTTATATAATTATGCCCAAGACAACTCACCTTCTTCAAACACATTACTTTAATACAATTATGCCCAACTAACAGATTCCATAAATCATCTGTGACCTAAGGATTTTTTTTATGCTCTATTGTCCCAAAATTTGATTTTTTTTGTTTAAATTACGGGTAGGGAATGGCATCCCCGTTCCCGTCTTCCATTACAAGGAGATTATTTCACGAACATCAAGTTTCTACGTAAAATTAACTTCCATTTTTTAAAAAGTATTTAAACCAAATATAATGACTTTTAAATTAAAATAACTTTAAATACACTCATTTTTAATGTAAATACAACATTTTAAAATATATAATAAAAAAAATTATGTCATTTTCGTCTCCACTCTCTCCCATTATCTATTTCCGTTAAGGTAATGGACATCTCTAATTATAAGCACGGCAACGGATGGTAGGTTTGGTTGCAAGGGAACATTCTTCTTGAGCCAAAGAACAAAAAAAGATTTTAAGTTTGTGAATTGTTATGAGAAAAAAATATATATTATGCACGATGAACATTGTTGAGTATGAATATATATAATAATATGATATATAGATATCAATTCAAAAGCTTAGCTGGCAACCCACAGCATAAATTGCATTACACCAACCCACGACCTTTATTCATTAATTATTAATTCAATATTATTTCAATTGACACTAATTAATGAAAGCTTTTAGATGAATTTTAGTCTATCAATTTAATATAAGTGAGACTTTGTGTAATTGTTCTGGCCCATTTATTTATTTTGTAGAACTTAATGAAAACAAACTGATATTAATAATAGAATAGAAATATAGCCAAGATATTCGTTGATATGTAACATTGAAGAGTTCAACATGATCGATAATAAACATACATAAACTAAAATTTTCGTGGAACGATTCGTAGTTCATACCTTCTTCAGCATTATGCTTCATGCCATTATCAAGTTGATGGCTCCACACGCTTTCTAAACCATTTGAACAAACAAATTATAATTCACGAACAGAAGGCCATCAAAACATGCACGCACATTGTTGCTATACATTCAAAGGAAGAAGAGAAAAAAATACCAAATTCTATGATGTCAACGCAGGGGACCTTTCCAACTTTCAATCCTCAAGTTTGCAAAGCTGTAATTCATATATATATTTGTAGCTCTGACTTCTGCTAATTAATGATTAGAAAACCCAATGTCTTGCAATGAACAAAGAAAGGCAAGCTATATAAAGCAAGCATTAGCTTGAAGTTTCAAATCGTCCCATTTCAATCCCAGAAAAGAAGCTTTCCTGATATTGGGACTGAAATGGCGAAGTTTCAGTCTTTTTCTATAGCATTGTTGGTGTGTGTGATTGTGTCTAATCACATTGTAGTTGATGCCAATATTTCAAAGAACATGGCCATAACCTGGGGAAATAGTCGGTCCAAAATAGAAGGGGATAGCCTTCAGCTGGTTTTGGACCAAAGCACAGGTGAAATAATATCATTTCTTGCTTTCTTGTTTTCTTGTATGCAATAAACAAGTTCATCAAGTCGTTAGTTTTTACCAGCAAGAATGATTCTGTTGTTGCAGGCTCGGGAGCGAAGTCGAAGAGAGATTTCTTATTTGGAAGCTTTGAAGCTCTCATCAAGCTCGTTCCAGGGGATTCTGCAGGAGTAGTAACAGCGTATTATGTACGGTTCAAGGCTAAATCTCACACGACACAACATCGATCGAGATGATGTTACAAATATATATATAAGTTTTGTGGTGCTCATTCTTGACCTTGGAACTTTTGCAGCTATCTTCTACAGGTTCAGCTCATGATGAGATAGACTATGAGTTCTTGGGGAATGTTTCAGGACAGCCTTACACCATTCATACAAACATATTCACTCAGGGTGTTGGAAACAGAGAACAGCAGTTTCGATTGTGGTTTGACCCCACCACCGATTTCCACAACTACACAATTCACTGGAATCCTAATGCTGTTGTGTAAGTGAGAATTAATATCCTGGAAAAAAAATTTGAAGTTCAGCTTTAAAGAACTAAACAATTTGCTTGGGGATAGAACATAACAAGTGTGTGTGCTAATGTCAGGTGGTATATTGATGGTATCCCAATAAGAGTTTTCCGGAACTACGAAAAGCAAAGGATAGGTTTCCCTAACAAGCAAGGTATGAGGGTATATACCAGCTTGTGGAATGCAGATGATTGGGCAACTCAAGGAGGCCGCGTGAAAACCAATTGGGCCAACGCACCATTCACGGCTAGCTTTCGCCACTTTAGGCCAAGAGCTTGTTACTGGAATGGAGTAGCCAGCATTAGTCAATGTGCCGCTAAGTCCCCAGCAAACTGGTGGACTTCTCCAGCTTATGCACAGCTCAGTGCTCCTCAGTTGGCTAAGCTTAATGAAATCCAGCAGAACTACATGATATATGATTACTGCAAAGACACTAAACGGTTCAATGGGCAAATGCCACCAGAATGTTATAGAAGACAGTTCTAACACAATGTTGCGTAACAGCTAATGCAGTGTTCAGAACAGCAATACTACCAACAATAACAATATGGCACTCGGCTGTGTTTCAAAAATGTTCATTTTTCTTCTTTCAGAGATCAGTTCTCCTTTTCTTGCTTGGTTCCTTTATGTGGGATCATAGCTTTCTGATTGTTTTGATATACGTGTTTACCATGTTCCAAAATGATTGACATGTTTCATATAAAACTTGCTTTCCTGTTGCTTTATCTATGTAAGCCTTACAACTGAGGAGCTCGACAAACTTTACTCTTCGTCTCTATCTATTAGACCCGGAACCCATAACCAAAGAGTTTGGCAAAAATACAGTCCACTCTCTAGGCCAAGAAGCTACTCGTGTTATGCAAGGAGCTCTACAAAGTATAAGTGCACCAAAGTGTAAGGAACCACGACTTTCCATAATGGTATGATATTGTCTATTTTGAACATAAGCTCCCATAGTTTTGCTTTTGGCAACGGAAGACTACCCCTTTCAATAATTCTCAACAAAAAGAATTTGACTTAGGACGAAGAAAACAAGTTATGGAAACAAGTAAGACTACTCCTTTCAATAATTCTCAACAAAAAGAACTTGACTTAGGACGAAGAAAACAAGTTATGGAAACAAGCGGAGGGAGCAAGCAGCCCTTTTTCAGGGCATTATACAAATTAATTTGGAATTTGAAGAGACCAAATACAACCCAACGCCCGATCACTCATTTAATCACAGAGTATTTTTCAACGGTACCCTTTGGACATTCATATCAAGCATCTCGGAATGAGGAAAATTACAATCGCAGCGATAAAACCCTAGAATGATACGCAAATCAATTACAAACTAAACTCCAAATCTAAGTTCTCCAATTCACAAATCGGAATTAGTTAATGCAAAGCCATACGCCCAACCCAATCAGAGCAGTACCAAACAGAGCGTACCCGACACGAGTTTCCTCGCCAAGAAGCATTCCGAAAACAGCGGTGGCAGCAAAAGTTGTGGCGTTAGTGACCGGAACGGCGAGCGATATTGGGGCATCGCTTAGAATGGCAAAGAAAGTAGCTGAGGCGGTGAGATTAACCAAAAAAGGGACAGTATACTGCCAGATCGAGAGGAGCTTGAGCCATCGACGGAGGGAGGAGAGGAGTTTGTTTGAAGAGCGGGTTGCATTGGACGAAGATTTAAGAGCTTGGTCCCAGAGAAGGGCGCCACGGCGCATCAGTGCATTGGTGGCGCCCCAGACTATACCGATCGCAACCATTTTCTCTACATCCCCGATCATCTTCTTCCGCAGTCTCTCTGTTCAGTTGTTTCAGCTGATTCTCTGTTCAGTTATTTCAGAACTCAAAATTGTGTTTGTCAACTGAAATATCTGTTTTTATATATATATAAAAAATAAAAAAAAATTAAAATATCATTTTAATCTTCCTAAAATTCTATTTTATTAATATCACGAAATTTCAATGATATAAACCCAAGTTCATAATTTGAACAACTAGATCAAAAATTTGTTCTTCCGAGTAAGAATAAAAACATCAATCTTTGAGAATTCATATCATATAGTTCATACTTCCTTAGCATTATACCCCATGCTCTTTTAATAGAAAAAACCGGATTCTATCATGGCAACCAACGACCTTTTCAACTTTACTATAGTCTTAATTCATACAATTATAGCTCTTATTCAGGAAATTAAAGATAAAAATAGCCAATGTCTAATAATAGACGAGGATAGGCAAGCTATAAAGCGATCAGAAACTTGAATCTTTGAAACATCCCATTCCAATCCCACAAATTAGGAAGACAAAAAGAGCTTCCTGATATTGGGGTTGAAATGGCAGGGTTTCAATCTCTTTCAATAGCATTTTTGGTGTGTGTGATTGTGTCTTATCACATGGTAGTTGATGCCATGACGTCAAAAAACATGGCCCTATTCTGGGGAAATAGTCAGTCCAAAATAGAAGGGGACGACCTTCAGCTTGTTCTGGACCAAAGCTCAGGTGAAATGATGTCATTTCTTGCTTTCTTGATCATATCTCCATGCTTCTCAGAACTGTGAATGTGCAAAATGAACAAATTCATACAGTACTTACCTTTGACCGCCAAGAATGATTCTGTTGTTGCAGGCTCGGGAGCAAAGTCAAAGAGATATTTCCTTTTTGGAAGCTTTGAAGCTCAGATCAAGTTCGTTCCAGGAGATTCTGCGGGATTAGTAACGGCATTTTATGTATGGTTCAATGCTCAAAAAATACCTGACCAATCTACATAGATTACAGAGTTTTTCTGGTGCTTATTCTTCATCTTAAAATTTTTGCAGCTATCTTCTGAAGGTAGCCATCATGATGAGGTAGACTTTGAGTTCTTGGGGAATGCCACTGGAGAGCCTTATACCATTCATACAAACATATTCGTTCAGGGTGTGGGAGACAGAGAACAGCAGTTTCGACCGTGGTTCGACCCCGCTGCTGATTTCCACAACTACACAATTCACTGGAATCCTAATGCTGTTGTGTAAGTGAAAATTTGATCAACTTAAAAGCATAGGGTGAAAATTGATCCCAATAAGAACATGATGTGATCTGGATGATTTCAGGTGGTATATTGATAGTATTCCAATTAGAATTTTCCGGAACTACGAGAATGCCCCGAAGCAAAAAACAGCCTTCCCTAACAAGCAAGGTATGAGGTTATATACCAGTTTGTGGAATGCACAGGATTGGGCAACTCAAGGAGGGCGCGTGAAAACCAACTGGGCCAGCGCACCGTTCACGGCTAGCTTTCGCCGCTTTAGGCCAAGAGCTTGTCCCTGGAATGGAGAGGTCAGCATTAGCCAATGTGCCTCAAACTCCCCAACAAACTGGTGGACTTCTCCAATTCATGCACAGCTAAGTGCTTCTCAGTCGACCAAGCTTGGGGAAATCCGCGAGAAATACATGATATATGATTACTGCTTAGACCCTACACGTAGACCCAACGGGGTACTGCCACCAGAATGCTAACACAAACACAAGCACTGCTACCAGCAATAACACTATCGCACTGGTGGGCTTCTCCAGTTCATGCACAGCCAAGTGCTTCTCAGTCGACCAAGCTTAGGGAAATCTGCCAGAAATACATGATATATGATTACTGCTTAGACCCTGCACGGAGACGATCCAACGGGGTACTGCCACCAGAATGTTATAGATGGCCCTTCAAACACAAACACAAGGACTATTACCAGCAATAACAGTATCACACTCACACTCAGTTGTGTACCAAAAATGCTAATTTTTTTTTCTTCTTTGAGAGAAACCCTGTTTGCAAGTTCATTGCTTTATGATTGGTTTCGATGTACCGTTTTTACTAGGATGCATGTTTCATATAAAACTTGCTTTCCCATTTGCTTGATCGGTGAAATCTTGGGACTGAGGAGCCTACAAAGTATTAGTGCACAAAATTATTTGGCTTAGGATGAAGAACACAAGTCATGCAAATAAGTAGAGAGGCAAAGATAGGTAAAAAATGGAACCTTTTGATACTGCACGCTTTCCTATAGATTCAAACTGTCGTTGAAAAATGACTAACTTCGTCGCGACAACCAATACACAAAGTATGTGGAGGTGCTCTACCATTTAACCTCTACTATGAATACCCTCCACTTTATACTTCTACAAAATGGACGATGCTTACTCAGTTTCGGAGTGTTGTGTAATATCTTTTCGATAGGTGTTAATTCTTGGAACTCTTCTTGGAGTAAATGATTTGATCATCGATTTATAACAATTCGTTCATTTTTATATATTATTTTTTATATATAAATATAAAAAACATGGCCCTATTCTGGAGTTTGGAAGGATTCATTCCTTTACTCGCAACGTAGTCAACTCCATTTGTTAGAACAGCTTCCATTGAGTCTCTGCACCTACCCTTTTTTTTGTTTTCGGAAAAAGGATTTGGCTCAGGATTGCCCATTTTTAATTCCAGGGTTTCTCTGAATTTGAAAGTTATCACTTAGTAGGTTTCCATACCAAGGCTCAATCTAATTAAGTCCGTAGCGTCTACCGATTTCGCCATATCCCCTCCCCCTCTTTTAAGATTAGTATCTCATTATGTTATGATGTCCTTCCCCTTTTTCTTTCATTTGTATTATGCTGGAACCACTGAAGTCATTAGGCGATCTAAAGGCAATATGATAGCAGATGCTAGAAGAGCACTCAAAATTTTTTTAAGTTTGACTAAATGTAATTGTTGATTAACAATTTGGATGCATGAAATCTTTTACCTCGGAAACACTATAGTTGGCTTCATAAGACTTTCAAGGTTGAGGCTCCAAAACAAGAATGCCACCCTGCCGGCCACCCTGCCTTTTCAAAATGAAAGCTTAATTAAGAAGGTTCTGAATCAAACATTAAAGTAAATACAGAAGATTCTTATTCATGATCTTAGGACAATTTAACACAAAGTACATAGGTGTATGACAAGGTAAGTACCGGAGGAAGCAGTCTCCAATCAACATCTCCCCAGTTTTGATGAATCCACTTTGCTACACTCAAACTGCAGTAAAGAAAGAAAAAAAGAAACGCAAATTGTGACCCCAGAAGGGGAAGGGAGACGCATCAAGGGTCAAGAAAACAAATAGCATTAATACGCAACACCTAAGATAAAAAGATTAACTTACCAAAGAATTGTATCATAGTGCTTCTCAGGTGGATATTGACTAAATATAAAATTCTGCTGTTGGACGGAAACAACGGTATGAAGATCATGTTCTTTGGAAGAGAAATACTTGTAGAAGCTTCTGTCTCTATCTTTGAAGCTCCAAACCTTTATCCCGCTTCCCAACATCTATTCTTGCCATTCCTAGATTCCAGTAAGCATCGTCAACTCGATCCTGCATAAAGAGAAGTTCAGGTTGGAAACAAAAGCAACTATTTTTATAGAAAGATCGAGAGATCAACTCTGGCTAAGTACCTTGGTATACAAACAAATCTTTCACTTTTGAGATCTATTTTCTCCTAACATAACTACCAGAACATGATGTGATGATTACTAAAGCCACCAGCAAAAAGAAAAGAGTTCGTATTGATGAAGTCACTATGAACCATGAAGCTCAACGAACAATGTAAGCTCCCTCGATAATTTCAGGTCACGAGCTTTGATTCTATCAATATGAAGGAGGAACAGAGGTTCGAGTTTCCACCCATGAAGTACGTTACTAAGAGGCAATCCGGTATGACAGAGCTAAAAAATATAAGTGCGTTACAGGCCATTATTACAGCCCATAGGGGACCGGGAAAGGGCATACCACTCGAGACTATTTAGATCTAAATATTTATCACACATAGCCTGATCAACAACCTCCTTCAATATCTACCCTTTTCTGTAAAACCCTTCAATTACTTTTTTGGTATAAAAATTCTCCTCCCTAATACTATAGTCAAACAATAAATCAGCATCCAACCATCCCAGGCTATACTTTGCATGACTAATTTACAAGTGCCTAAAATAGTTAATGATAAAATGCATCATTAATTTGAGAATTCATATATCATATAGTTTATACTTTCTTAGCATTATGCCCCGTGCCCTTTATCAAGTTGGGGACGCCACTCACCTTTCTACACCATTTGAACCAAGATACTATAGCTTACGAATTAATAGAAAAAAACCGGTTTCTATCATGGCAACGAAGGACCTTCTCAACTTTACTATTTTTAAGTGTGCAAAGCTGTAATTCATACACTTATAGCTCTTATTCAGGAATTTAAAGATAAAAATAGCCAATGTCTAATAATAGACGAGGAAAGGCAAGCTATAAAGCGATCAGAAACTTGAATCTTTGAAACATCCCATTCCAATCCCAAAAACTAGGAAGACAAAAAGAGCTTCCTGATATTGGGGTTGAAATGGCAGGGTTTCAATCTCTTTCAATAGCATTTTTGGTGTGTGTGATTGTGTCTAATCACATGGTAGTTGATGCCATGACGTCAAAAAACATGGCCCTTTTCTGGGGAAATAGTCAGTCCAAAATAGAAGGGGACGACCTTCAGCTTGTTCTGGACCAAAGCTCAGGTGAAATGATGTCATTTCTTTCTTTCTTGATCATATCTCCATGCTTCTCAGAACTGTGAATGTGCAAAATGAACAAATTCATACAGTACTTACCTTTGACCGCCAAGAATGATTCTGTTGTTGCAGGCTCGGGGGCAAAGTCAAAGAGATATTTCCTTTTTGGAAGCTTTGAAGCTCAGATCAAGTTCGTTCCAGGAGATTCTGCGGGATTAGTAACGGCATTTTATGTATGGTTCAATGCTCAAAAAATACCTGACCAATCTACATAGATTACACAGAGTTTTTCTGGTGCTTATTCTTCATCTTAAAATTTTTGCAGCTATCTTCTGAAGGTAGCAATCATGATGAGGTAGACTTTGAGTTCTTGGGGAATGCCACTGGAGAGCCTTATACCATTCATACAAACATATTCGTTCAGGGTGTGGGAGACAGAGAACAGCAGTTTCGACCGTGGTTCGACCCCGCTGCTGATTTCCACAACTACACAATTCACTGGAATCCTAATGCTGTTGTGTAAGTGAAAATTTGATCAACTTAAAAGCATAGGGTGAAAATTGATCCCAATAAGAACATGATGTGATCTGGATGATTTCAGGTGGTATATTGATAGTATTCCAATTAGAATTTTCCGGAACTACGAGAATGCCCCGAAGCAAAAAACAGCCTTCCCTAACAAGCAAGGTATGAGGTTATATACCAGTTTGTGGAATGCACAGGATTGGGCAACTCAAGGAGGGCGCGTGAAAACCAACTGGGCCAGCGCACCGTTCACGGCTAGCTTTCGCCGCTTTAGGCCAAGAGCTTGTCCCTGGAATGGAGAGGTCAGCATTAGCCAATGTGCCTCCAACTCCCCAACAAACTGGTGGACTTCTCCAATTCATGCACAGCTAAGTGCTTCTCAGTCCACCAAGCTTAGGGAAATCCGCGAGAAATACATGATATATGATTACTGCTTAGACCCTACACGTAGACCCAACGGGGTACTGCCACCAGAATGCTAACACAAACACAAGCACTGCTACCAGCAATAAAACTATCGCACTGCAGTATCAAAAGGGTCTAAGCAGTTCATGCACAGCTAAGTGCTTCTCCGTCGACCAAGCTTAGGGAAATCCGCCAGAAATACATGATATATGATTACTGCTTAGACCCTACACGGAGACGATCCAACGGGGTACTGCCACCAGAATGTTATAGATGGCCCTTCAAACACAAACACAAGCACTACTACCAGCAATAACAGTATCACACTCACTCAGTTGTGTACCAAAAATGCTATTTTTTTCTTCTTTGAGAGAAACCCTGTTTGCAAGTTCATTGCTTTATGATTGGTTTCGATGTACCGTTTTTACTAGGATGCATGTTTCATATAAAACTTGCTTTCCCATTTGCTTGATCGGTGAAATCTTGGGACTGAGGAGCCTACAAAGTATTAGTGCACAAAATTATTTGGCTTAGGATGAAGAACACAAGGAACCTTTTGATACTGCACGCTTTCCTATAGATTCAAACTGTTGTTGAAAAATGACCCTGGGAAGAGTTATCCAGAAAGAAACAAATGGATTCTTTTATTTCGAACTGTAAAATATTGGAAACTAAGGTCAAAGCAAATCAACTTTTGAGAGAGCCTTGAAATGAGATGTAAGACAGATGACAAAGTAGCACACTTGTTGCTCAACATGGTGCAGCGACTGCTGAGGGTAAATGTTAAAATACCATCATTAGCCCAATACAAACCCAATAATTGTATGATCCCATTTAGGATAATTCCATAGGAAAATAATTTAGGATTTTAGAAATAAAGATATCAAGGTATTTTAGGAAAATGATTTAAAAAATGGTGAGATATTTTTGGAATAAATTGTTTAACCTCTACTATGAATACCCCTCCACCCTACCAAGCTTTTCATCCCAAAAAATTTAAAGCACTTAGTTTCTGAGTGTTTTGTAATATCTTTTCGATAGGTGTTAATTCTTGGAACTCTTCTTGAAGGATCCTTATAAACTAGTTCTTTTTAGTTGTCAACATTAGAAAGATCAGCAATCTAAGGCAATATGATAGCAGATGCTAGAAGAGCACTCAAAAAAAATTTTGAGTTTTACTAAATGTAATTGTTGATTAACAATTTGGATGCATGAAATTTTTTACCTCGGAAACACTATAGTTGGCTTCATAAGACTTCCAAGGAGGCTCCAAAACAAGAATGCCACCCTGCCGGCCACCCTGCCTTTTTGAAATGAAAGCATAATTAAGAAGGTTCTTAATCAAACATTAAAGTAAATAGAGAAGGTTCTTATTCATGATCTTAGGACAATTTAACACAAAGTACATAGGTATATGACAATTAAGAAGGTTCTTAATCAAACATTAAAGTAAATACAGAAGGTTCTTATTCATGATCTTAGGACAATTTAACACAAAGTACATAGGTATATGACAAGGTAAGTACCGGAGGAAGCAGTCTCCAACCAACATCTCCCCAGTTTTGATGAATCCACTTTGCTACACTCAAACTGCAGTACAGAAAGAAAGAAAAAACGCATATTGTGACCCCAGAAGGGAGACGTATCAAGGGTCAAGAAAACAAATAGCATTAATACGCAACACCTAAGATAAAAAGATTAACTTACCAAAGAATTGTATCATAGTGCTTCTCGGGTGGATATTGACTAAATATAAAATTCTGCTGTTGGAAGGAAACAACGGTATGATCATGTTCTTTGGAAGAGAAATGCTTGTAGAAGCTTCTGCATCTATCTTCGAAGCTCCAAACCATTATCCGGCTTCCCAACATCTATCTTGCCATTCCTAGATTCCAGTAAGCATCATCAACTCGATCCTGCATAAAGAGAAGTTCAGGTTGGAAACAAAAGCAACTATTTTTATAGAAAGATCGAGAGATCAACTCTGGCTAAGTACCTTGGTATACAAACAAATCTTTCACTTTTGAGATCTATTTTCTCCTAACATAACTACCAGAACATGATGTGATGATTACTAAAGCCACCAGCAAAAAGATAAGAGTTCGTATTGATGAAGTCACTATGAACCATGAAGCTCAACGAACAATGTAAGCTCCCTCGATAATTTCAGGTCACGAGCTTTGATTCTATCAATATGAAGGAGGAACAGAGGTTCGAGTTTCCACCCATGAAGTGCGTTACTAAGAGGCAATCCGGTATGACAAAGCTAAAAAATATAAGTGCGTTACAGGTCATAATTACAGCCCATAGGGGACCGGGAAAGGGCATACCACTCAAGACTATTTAGATCTAAATATTTATCACACATAGCCTGATCAACAACCTCCTTCAATATCTACCCTTTTCTGCAAAACCCTTCAATTACTTTTTTGGTATAAAAATTCTCCTCCCTAAAACTATAGTCAAACAATAAATCAGCATCCAACCATCCCAGGCTATACTTTACATGACTAATTTACAAGTGCCTAAAATAGTTAATGATAAAATGCATCATTAATTTGAGAATTCTTATCATATAGTTCATACTTTCTTAGCATTGTGCCCCGTACCCTTTATCAAGTTGGGGGCGCCGCTCACCTTTCTACACCATTTGAACCAAGATACTATAGCTTACGAATTAATAGAGAAAAACCGGTTTCTATCACGGCAACGAAGGACCTTTTCAACTTTACTATTTTTAAGTGTGCAAAGCTGTAATTCATACAATTATAGCTCTTATTCAGGAAATTAAAGATTGAAATAGCCAATGTCTAATAATAGACGAGGAAAGGCAAGCTATAAAGGGATCAGAAACTTGAATCTTTGAAACATCCCATCCCAATCCCACAAATTAGGAAGACAGAAAGAGCTTCCTGATATTGGGATTGAAATGGCAGGGTTTCAATCTCTTTCAATAGCATTTTTGGTGTGTGTGATTGTGTCTAATCACATGGTAGTTGATGCCATGACGTCAAAAAACATGGTCCTATTCTGGGGAAATAGTCAGTCCAAAATAGAAGGGGATGACCTTCAGCTTGTTCTGGACCAAAGCTCAGGTGAAATGATGTCATTTCTTGCTTTCTTGACCATATCTCCATGTTTCTCAGAACTGTGAATGTGCAAAATGAACAAATTCATCTAGTACTTACCTTTGACCGCCAAGAATAATTCTGTCGTTGCAGGCTCGGGAGCAAAGTCAAAGAGATATTTCATTTTTGGAAGCTTTGAAGCTCAGATCAAGTTCGTTCCAGGAGATTCTGCGGGATTAGTAACGGCATTTTATGTATGGTTCAATGCTCAAAAAATACCTGACCAATCTACATAGATTACATAGAGTTTTTCTGGTGTTAATTCTTCATCTTAAAATTTTTGCAGCTATCTTCTGAAGGTAGCCATCATGATGAGGTAGACTTTGAGTTCTTGGGGAATGCCACTGTAGAGCCTTATACCATTCATACAAACATATTTGTTCAGGGTGTGGGACACAGAGAACAGCAGTTTCGACCGTGGTTCGACCCCACTGCTGATTTCCACAACTACACAATTCACTGGAATCCTAATGCTGTTGTGTAAGTGAAAATTTGATCAACTTAAAAGCATAGGGTGAAAATTGATCCCAATAAGAACATGATGTGATCTGGATGATTTCAGGTGGTATATTGATAGTATTCCAATTAGAGTTTTCCGGAACTACGAGAACGCCCCGAAGCTAAAAACAGCTTTCCCTAACAAGCAAGGTATGAGGTTATATACCAGTTTGTGGAACGCACAGGATTGGGCAACTCAAGGAGGGCGCGTGAAAACCAACTGGTCCTATGCACCGTTCACGGCTAGATTTCGCCGCTTTAGGCTAAGAGCTTGTCCCTGGAATGGAGCGCTCAGCATTAGCCAATGTTCCTCCAACTCCCCTACAAACTGGTGGACTTCTCCAGTTTATGCACAGCTAAGTGCTTCTCAGTCGACCAAACTTAGGGAAATCCGCCAGAAATACATGATATATGATTACTGCCTAGACCCTACACGTAAACGATCCAGTGGGGTACTGCCACCAGAATGTTATAGACGGCAGTTCTAACACAAATACAAGCATGACTACCAGCAATAACAATATCACACTCACACTCAGTTGTGTACCAAAAATGCTATTTTTTTCTTCTTTGAGAGAAACCCTGTTTGCAAGTTCATAGCTTTATGATTGGTTTCGATGTACCGTTCTTACTATTTTTGAAAATGGATAAATGGATACATGTTTCATATAAAACTTGCTTTCCCATTTGCTTGATCTGTGAAATCTTGGGACTGAGGAGCCTACAAAGTATTAGTGCACAAAATTATTTGGCTTAGGATGAAGAACACAAGTCATGCAAATAAGTAAGGGAGGTAAAGATAGTTACAGAAAGGAACCTTTTGATACTGCACGCTTTCCTATAGATTCAAACTGAAATCACTTTTTACTCTTTAGACAGACCTGTCCATGAAAAATGACCCTGGGAAGAGTTATCCAGAAAGAAACAAATGCTTTCTTTTGTAGCAAACTGGAAAATATTCGAAACTGAGGTCAAAGCAAATCAACTTCTGAGAAAGACCTTTTGCCTCTAGTGGTTGAGGAAATGAAATAGCTACAAAATCAACCATATTTAACTCGGAATTTGTCAATGGCTGTCTGGAGGACCAGCTTGTGAAACTGTAAAGGACACCCAATGGTTAATCTGCACCTAACGTTGCTCTAAGACATTCCTAACCCTATCATTGACTAAGATCCATTCCTGCAACCAAAGACAAGTCAGGTGAGCTTGGTTGGGAAGAAGTCTGGATAGGATTGGATTCACTCAGACTACGACTAGTCAAGATGTTAAAGAAACTTGTTCAAAATAATAATATCCTGAGCTGATTTAGCATCCACTTCGGGAACTATTTGGATTGCAAAGCACTTTTTAAAGTACGTTTTCTTTTCTTTTCTTTTTTGATACAAACTGAGCAGAATTAAAAGACTTGTTTTGATTACATTTTCATCAACTGTCACCTTGTTCGGGTTACAAAATGAGACAAACAACTTTGTTGTCACACAGAGAAAGGTTTAAACTTAGTTATGAGTGAAAATGATAAATGAACGGTACATGAATAGTAATATATATCAGCGTTCAGATTGTTCAAAAGGATAACGATGTAAATATCAAAAAGCAGAAGCTTACAACAAGCCTTCAAAAAGCACCTACGCATAAGTGACAGGGATCCCACTACAGACGGCACCCTTCAAAAACAAACACTCTTTACCATGTCTGGAATATGTAATGTACTATTTAAACTAAACAAGGCCTGTAACTAACTACTTCTAAAGACCAGCTGATGGCTCTCTGCATTCAATTTGGTTCAGATGTCCAGATTACAAACATTCACTTCTGGAAAACAAAAATTGGTCGATTGAATCCTCCTGTATTGCTGTGGGACAAGCCGGTGGTTAAGGCTTCAACTGTTCTGAACCCAATCTGGGGTGGTATTTTGTCCAGAAGTTAGTGAAAACTGATGCTGTTTGTAAAACTAAGCCAAATAAATCATAAAAATACCTTGTCTAGGAGTATCTCTTGGAACTCTTCTGGAAGGATCCTTATAGACTTGAAGTTCTTTTTAGTTGTCTGCATTAGAACGATCAGCGATCTAAGGCAATATGATATGAGATGCTAGAAGAGCACCCAAAAAAAAATTCAAGTTTGACTAAAAGTAATTATTGATTAACAATTTGGATGCATGAAATTTTTTACCTCGGAAACACTATAGTTGGCTTCATAAGACTTCCAAGGTTGAGGCTCCAAAACAAGAATGCCACCCTGCCTTTTCAGAATGAATGCATAATTAAGAAGGTTCTTAATCGAACATTAAAGTAAATACAAACATATAACTGACCAAGGTTATTATTGATCTTAGGACGGTTATTATTGATCTTAGGACCATTTAACACAAAGTGCATAGGTGTATGACAAGGCAAGTACCGGGTGAAGCAGTCTCCAAATTTTGTAAAACAATGTAATTAAACCATCATCTCCCCAGTTTAGATGAATCCACTTTGCTACACTCAAACTGCAGTACAGAAAAAAAACAAAAAAAACAAAAAACGCATATTGTGACCCCAGAAGGGAGATGTATCAAGGGTCAAGAAAACAAATAGCATTAATACGCAACACAAGATAAAAAGATTAACTTACCAAAGAATTGTATCATAGTGCTTCTCAGGTGGATATTGACTAAATATAAAATTCTGCTGTTGGAAGGAAACATCGGTATGAAGATCATGTTCTTTGGAAGAAGAAATACTTGTAGAAGCTTCTGTATCTATCTTCGAAGCTCCAGAAGCACCAAGCTCCAAACCATTATCCGGCTTCCCAACATTTATTCTTGCCCTTCTTAGATTCCGGTAAGCATCGTCAACTCGATCTTGCATAAAGAGAAGTTCAGGTTGGAAACTCAGCAATCATTTGTATAGAAAGACTGGGAGATCAACTCTGGCTAAGTACCTTGGTATACAAACAATTCTTTCACTTTTGAGATATATTTTCTCCTAACATAACTACCAGAACATGATGTGATTATTACTAAAGCCACCAGTAAAAGATAGAGTTCGTATTGATGAAGTCACTATGATCCATGTAGTTCAACAAACAATGTAAGTTCCCTCAATAATTTCAGGTCACGAGCTTTGATTCTATCAATATAAAGGAGGAACAGAGATTCGAGTTCCCACCCATGAAGTAAGTTACTAAGAGGCAATCCGATAGGACAAAGCCAAAAAAATATGTGTGTGTTACAGGTTATAATTACAGCCCATAGGGGACCGGGAAAGGGCATACCACTCAAGACTATTTAGATCTAAATATTTATCACACGTACCCTTATCAACAACCTCCTTTAATATCTACCCTTTTCTGTAAAACCCTTCAATTACTTTTTTTGTATAAGAATTCTCCAACTAATCTCCCTAATAATATAGTCGAACAATAAATCAGCATCCAACCATCCCAGGCTATAATTTACATGACTAATTTACAAGTGCTTAAAATAGTTAATGATAGAATGCATCATCAATTAAGATTTAGACCTCCAAAGAAGATAGTTATTCACAAAACCGCTTTCATGTACTTTGTAGAAGTATAAAGTGGATCTGCAATGGAAGTTGTAGAGCTTTTAGAGTAAATCTTACCGGGATCAATATCAACGCCAAGAATCCTCCGGCAATTAAACTTTCTAGCTGCGAAAAGAAAGTTATCCGCATAAGTAAAGAGCTCTAGTATTTGAGAAAAAGCACTTCCACAATCTTCAATGAACAATAAAATAGTCAGTGATAACAGAGCTTTCTTGAACTGAGATGCACAAAAGACAGTTTTAAGTTCATAGCGAAAGGACAAGAAGTTGCTATAGTTTTATTGTCTTTGCTGCAACATGCATATAAACTTCTTTTCAGACTTGAGACTTCCATGCATATCCTTTGGTAAAATGAGTAAGAAGTTCATAAAATTACGGCACATGATAAGGACGTATCAATCCTTTTTTTTTTTTTTTTTTTAA
>NW_019268541.1:688463-697264 GCF_002738365.1 Cucurbita moschata
ATATATATATATATATATATATATATATAAATAAATAAATACTGAGATTGAAGTATTGCTACCTATCTGAATGGTAACCATCCCACTATTGCAACCAATATCCAAGCAATCCTTGCCTTCAAACCATTCTTTCTTGAAAACCTTTAGACGCGGATCTTCAACAAATTTTTGACCTAACTGCCACACAAAAAATAAGAAAACGCAACTAGGGGTAACGCACATTCTGTCGGCCGAATAAGAACGAATCATAAATTATTAGAGCACTGAAGTTGGAAAAACAAGCTTGACTGGTCTACACCAATTCTCGAAATTTTAAATTCTCGTTTCTATCACTAACCGATAATAGTTCGAATCTTAACCAGAAACCGGAGACAATCGAGAATACTTCTCAGAACTATATTTACCACGTGAAGACCCAAGAAGGGCAACCTAGAACTCCGAGGTAAGTGGGGAAGAATAGGTCAGGAGAAATACCCGGTATCCATAGTAACTTTGGTAATTGCCATAGGGAAAAGCATGCTTCTTGCGTCTTTTAGGATTTTGCTTGAGTTCAGCTTCTGCTTTCTCCTGCTCTTCCGCCATCTCCTTAAATCGCAACTTTAATTATCTCTTTTGCTGATACTCTCTGAGGTGAATACGAAACGTCGATGAACGACGGTAATCCCCGGCGGAGGAAGCGGTGGCAGCATGCAATGGAGGAACCAATATCTCTAGGGTTTAAACCAGCTTCCCCCAGCACTGTTATGCGCTTCCTAATTTTCGCGGCAAACCCATGGGCAGCGCGTATATAGGTCATTTTCGTCCTTTTCCTTCCTTTTTTTCCATCTTTTCCAATTAAATTTTCTCACACTCTATTTTGGTCACTAATTTTTTAATTTAAAATACTATTTTAGTCCGCAGTTTTCAAAACCCCATCTATTTTAGATTTATTCATTTAAATATTTAAATTTAGATTTCATATTTTTAGTAAATCTTTAAAGTTAGTTAAAAGGGTTAACTTTTATTTTAAAAAAAACATCTTTATTAGCCTTCTATCTATAAAATTTGGCAAATATATCTTCATGCAAACTATTATCATTATTATTATTATTATTTAATAAATTTTGATACAAAAAGATACATTCAACTATAATAACTCGTGGACTAAAACCTTTTAAAACCACTCCGTCAAGCCTAATAGTAAACTATCAAGACAATATTGTATATACAGGGAGAAATGGCACAACCAGATTGATATGACAAATGAGCCGACAACTAAACAATATTCGATGGATAGGATCGAAAATTGTTAATATAAAGTTCGAAAATTATCTCATAATTGTCTGCATTTTGTATACCATCTTCATTTGTTATATTTTCTATAATATTTTTTTCATTTTTCATAATTTTCCAGGATTTCTATAGTTATCTCATTCATGGGCATTCCTAAACATAGATATCTACAGACAGGTAGAGAACAAAAAAGCCTTTTTAATTCTCGTCCTAAGTCTCCGCCTCTTATTTCAATCCTCCTCCAGGAAGATGAAAGCTTAGACGAAGGAAAGATTTAAATTTTTTTAAAAAATAATTGGGAAATAATTAATTGATATGGGCTGTGAATGGGAAAAAAAGCCATATATGTATATTAACTCAATTATGAAATAATTAATAATTAATGCAAAAAATAAAAATATATGGAAATATGTCATCCATGGCCAAGCAGGACAAATTTAGAAATAAAAACAAACACCTACGTTAATTAGCTGTTAACTCATCCTACGTGGAAATACAACCTTTTCATAAACAAAATTGTAAGATGCCAAGTGGCATCCTTGTTTCTTCTGTAGTACAAGCTGGCAGTAGAAAGTGGGCCCAATAATAGAAAGGCCGAGAATTGGGTCCCACTCCACTTGTATTAAAAATGTTTTTAAAAATAAAATTCCCCAATCAAATTTACAACTTTGCCTTTACCTTTCTCCTTGGATTTCATTAACTAAGGCTTTAAATGTTTGTTAGGTATCTTTCACATTCCAAACCCTAATTCCCATCCCCTTTGTTTCCAATCCATTATTTCTTCGGCCTTGTCTATGTCATGTTCTTAAAAGAGGTCTATCCGTGACAGAAATAGAGGCTACTTATTAGATATTCTTAAGTGTTATTTCCAATAACATGAATGGAATCTACTAAAAAAAACATCGGAACGAGACAAATATAAAAGAGTTATGAATGCACGGCCATATTTTAAATATTTTTTAAATATGTATTAGTTAATGGATTATAACATAAAATTAATATTACTTGGAAGTGGACTGTCACATTCCACTTGGTTAGCTTTGGGATTAGCTGTTGACATTCGAAATTACGACCCACTTCTAAAGTAATCAAAATCATGAATCATGTATGTCGATTGTTAGGGGCTATGAATCGAGTTCGTCGCCAATTCAGTCTCTCAACTACCTGAAAACCCAGCACAGCGACAACGTTGAAGACAAAAGTGTGGGTCTTTTAGAGCCAGAAAGATGAGTCAGGGTCCACTTGCATGATAACGAGAGAACGTGGATGGTGTTCTTAGCCGCTCGAGGCTCTTTTCACGTTGGGTAGTTTGCACCATCAAAAGTCCCCACCGTATTCCAGATTAAAAAAATTTAAATTATTGCACTTTCTTTTCTGGGATTCGTTTTTATTGGTGGTGACATTCTTTATCCTTGTTGTACTGTACTTGATGCACAGTTAAATTCACTGAAGACCAACGTTGATCCAAACATCCCATGTCGTTTTATGCCAAAGGGTAGGGCCGTTTCTTCTGCTTAGACCACCTCATTTCTCCGTCTGCTCTGTAATTTGTTCAAGTTCCAGCTTTATGCGTGGACGAACAGGGGCCGTTTGAAAACACCAAAAATCTTCACCTGCAGAAAGCTGCCTCTGCGGCCTTGATCCTCGCTGACCTCTGTTCTGCATCTTTTTAGCTCTGTTTACGGTCGGTGACTATCTGAGTTCATGGTTTTTTGAGTATTTTAGTCACTTTCTCTGTTCTGACTCTCCTTTATCTCTGATTAGTGAATCTTTTCCCTCCGGATTCTTCCTTCTCTCTCGATTTTTGAGTCTTCGTGATTTCTTCAAGCGTCAAAATCGACTGATATCACTCTCTCATCAGCCGCTTCTCTGTTGCAGTCTTTTTGGCTTCAAGGGGTTCGGTTTTGGTTAATTAATTGTTCTTCTTTATCTGG
The DNA here is from genome assembly GCF_002738365.1 of Cucurbita moschata. NCBI lineage: Eukaryota > Viridiplantae > Streptophyta > Magnoliopsida > Cucurbitales > Cucurbitaceae > Cucurbita > Cucurbita moschata. The sequence goes on from NW_019268541.1 coordinate 691,670, forward strand.
AGCACGCTTTTTAAAAAAAATTAATTTCTACCCAGTTGATCAAGAATGTCGTTTTCATGTTCATCCGAATTTCTCATCGGAATCTAGAAAGTTTCAAGGTCTAAAGCTTAATCAGCACAAAATCTCGGGGGTGTAGTTTTTGGTTGAGTTATTGACTCGGAGAGATATTTTTCCGCCGTTATCTCCACAATTCCGGCTCTGGGTGTTCGAAAAAACTTCGATTCTGAAGATTGATCATAAAAATTGTTCATCTTGCATTTTGTCTGCCATTGGGTTAATTTAAGCTTGCGGCGTGGTGTAGTGCGACTGTCAGTAGTTCGTACACAGGCTAACGAGCCTTGGCGCGTGAACCTGATGAATTTTGCGGCAATTTTTGTGACGCGTCCTATTTCATTTCCGTACTTACTCTAATGGGTTGCGTTTTTTCGAGGGTTTGTATTGGCGAGGAAACTACTTCAAGATCTTCGAGAATCGCTGAAGCCCAAATTGCCAAGACTGCCGCTGAAATCGATACGATCTCTTCTTCGTCTTCTAATAGCCGAGAAGGCGAAATCGGCGACCAACTAAATCGATTGAATTCAAACAACAGAGATTCAGAAGTTGGAATCACGAGGCTGTCGAGAGTTTCTTCCCAGTTCTTGCCCGCCGAGGGGTCTCGAACCATCAAAGTTCCTTCCGGGAACTTCAAATTACAATATTCGTTTCTTTCGCAAAGAGGGTATTATCCCGATGCCCTTGATAAGGCAAATCAAGACAGTTTTTGCATCCACACCCCATTTGGGAACAGCCCAGATGACCATTTCTTTGGGGTTTTCGATGGGCATGGGGAATTTGGAACACAGTGCTCGCAGTTTGTTAAACGGAAGCTCTGTGAAAATTTACTTAGAAATAGTAGGTTCCACACTGACGCTGTTGAAGCTTGTCATGCGGCTTATTTAACCACTAATTCACAGTTGCACGCAGATATCTTGGATGATAGCATGAGTGGTACTACTGCTATTACTGTTTTAGTTAGAGGTAGGACTATATATGTTGCTAATTCAGGTGATTCGAGAGCGGTTATAGCAGAGCGGAGAGGGAAGGAAGTCGTGGCTGTCGACCTCTCAATCGATCAAACTCCGTTCCGAACCGATGAAGTGGAACGTGTTAAGCTTTGTGGTGCTAGAGTTCTTACACTTGATCAGATTGAGGGGCTGAAGAACCCTGAGATTCAGTTCTGGGGTACTGAAGAAGGAGATGATGGTGATCCTCCTAGGCTTTGGGTACCTAATGGGATGTACCCTGGCACTGCTTTCACAAGAAGTATAGGCGACTCGATTGCCGAGACTATTGGCGTTGTTGCTACGCCTGAAATTGTTGTTCTGGAGCTGACACCAGATCATCCTTTCTTTGTTGTTGCTAGTGATGGGGTATTTGAGTTTCTTTCGAGCCAAACCGTGGTCGACATGGTAATGTACTCTATCATATGTTTAATGCACTCTATAATATGTTTGTGAGATTGTTTGCTAATTCTTGATTGATTACTGCTTAAGGAATGAGTGAATGAATGCTGTTATCTTCACAGGTTTCTAAATATAAAGATCCCCGTGATGCTTGTGCTGCAATTGTGGCTGAGTCCTATAAACTTTGGCTTCAATTTGAGACTCGAACAGACGATATCACGGTTATCGTGGTGCATATCAATGGACTAACCAATGTACGAGGACTTTCCTTATCTTTTTGCCATTCAAGTCACTATAGTTTCTTACATTTGGTTATATTTGTTTTGTTAGACTGTTACTAGTGAATCGACAAGATCCGTTGGAGGTGGTATCGTTCCATCTGCTCTTCCTCAAGTCGTGGAGGTGACAGGATCAGAGTCTCCTTCTACCTTTGGCTGGAACAGAAACAACCGTGCAAGGCAAGATTTGTCAAGGGCACGTCTCCGGGCTATCGAGAGTTCCCTAGAGAACGGGCAAGTCTGGGTGCCTCCATCTCCAGCTCACAGGAAGTCATGGGAAGAAGAAGTAAGCTCGTGTCTTGCTTTTAATATATCTTGATTATCGAAGAAAATCATTACATATTTGTTTCATTGCTGAGTTTTTGGCTTCATACTCCACAGGCACATATTGAACGAGCATTGCACGACCATTTCCTCTTCAGAAAACTGACTGATTCTCAGTGCCAAGTCTTACTAGATTGTATGCAAAGAGTTGAGGTCATACCCGGGCAAATCGTAGTCGAACAAGTATCTTTCCTTCTTTATTTCTTGTTTTCTTCCCTTGTCATGAAAGCCATCTGCTACCTTAAATCAAATACATGCATGCAAATGAGAATTTGAGTATGTGCATGGGCTGTGTTGGTTTGTAGGGTGGGGAAGGTGACTGTTTTTATGTGGTTGGCAGTGGAGAATTTGAGGTCTTGGCAACCCAGGTTCATATCATTTTTCTTTCTCCTAACCTATTATATTGCATTTTCTTGAGGCTTTATGTTGACTTAATGCTATCATCGCAATTACAGGAAGAAAGCCATGGAGACGTTCCTCGAATTCTGCAACACTACACAGCTGAGAAGCTATCTTCCTTCGGGGAACTGGCTTTGATGTGGGTTTTCTCTTGTTAACTGCAGCTCCATGTTTGATCATGTATGGCTAATACTTCATTTGTTTAATAGTTTGGTTTGTGTATAATGTATATTCAGGTATAACAAACCACTTCAAGCCTCAGTACGTGCTGTTACAAGCGGGACGCTTTGGGCTTTGAAAAGAGAGGACTTTCGTGGCATTCTTATATCAGAATTTTCGAACTTGTCATCTTTGAAATCTCTTCGATCTGTCGACCTTTTGTCGAAGTTAACAATCTTGCAATTGAGTCGCATTGCAGATTGCCTTTCTGAAGTTACCTTCGCAGATGGGCAGCTGATTGTTGATGGGGTAACCTTATTTTATAATAGCACGCAATTGATGTGAGATCCTAATTGGTTGGAGAGGGGAACGAAATATTCTATACAAGAGTGTGCAAACCTCTCCTTAGTAGATGCGTTTTAAAACCTTGAGCGGAAGCCCGCAAAGGAAAGCTCAAAAAGGACAATATTTGCTAGTAGTGGGCTTGAGCTGTTACAAATGGTATCAGAGACAGACACCAAACGGTGTGACAACGAGGACGTTGTCCGCAAGGGAGGTGGATTGTAAGATCCCACGTTGGTTGGAGAGGGGAAGAAGCATTCCTTATAAGGGTGTGGAAACTTCTCCTTAATAGACATGTTTTAGAAGTTTGAGGGGAAACATGAAAGGGAAAACCCAAAGAGGACAATATCGGCTAGCGGTGGGCTTGGGCTGTTACAACTCTTCAAGTAATTTTTCTTTTTTTTTGCAGACGGAAGGCGGCTCATGTGCACTGCACATTATTCAAAAGGGACGAGTGAGGATCACTTTCGATGCGGAGTTAATGAGCAGTTCAAATGTTTACAGCTTCAATTATGCCAGTCAAGAGGAGGATGATGCCGCACGGAGTGGTAACGAGATCGTAGCTATTAAGAAAGAGGGAAGTTATTTTGGTGAATGGGGACTTCTTGGTGAGCATGTGGGCTTCTTACAAGCAGTTGCTGTAGGAGATGTTGTGTGTTCTATTTTAACAAAGGAAAAGTTTGAATCAGTTGTTGGCCCTTTACCAAAGCTCTCTCAAGATGATCAAAAGTATATTGCATTTGCTTTTGAGTTGTATGGCCACACTTTTACCATATTTTTCCTTATGTCATATCCTACCCTGTACACATCGTTTGCCTTCATGTAGGGCGAAGGAACATTCTTCAGACACTCTCCATCACTCAGACAAAATTCTCGACATTTCAGCTATTCCGAAAGTCGAGCTCGCTGATCTGGTGAGCAGACACTTTGCTGTTCGTGGTTATGTTACTCTTATCCAGAATCTGACACCTTTTGTTATCTTCTTTGATTGTTTTTGTTTTTAGGAGTGGAAAACGTGTTTATATTCCACAGAATACAGTGAAATCGGTCTAGTTCGGTTAAGGAACACAGGTTATCTTGTAGTATCTCCTCTTTATAATGGCTATGAATAATTTTCTTCTTTGATGGCTACTTCTCAAGCTTATGGAACTGCCTTGGTGAATTTGAATTTGAAGCAGAAACTATGCTTAGTTTAAAAAGGTTTACAAGACAGAAGGTCAAAAGGCTGGGACTTGAAGCACAAGTTTCAAAGGAGAAAGATCTTATGAAGAGCATCAGTTCTTCAGCATGTGTGCCGCAAATTCTCTGCACTTGTTTAGACCAATCACATGCTGGCATATTGCTAAAAACTCGCCTTGCTTGTCCTTTGTCTTCGATACTTCAAGTCCCGCTCGATGAATCTTCTGCACGTTTCTTCGCAGCCTCTCTTGTTATGGCAGTGGAAGATTTGCACAAGGTTTGTTTCTATGGACTTGTTGTTTGATCCTCTGTTCTTCTTCAATCCTAAATTAATGTTTGAATTTTCAGCTTGGTGTTCTCCACAGAGGAATCTCCCCTGATGTTCTAATGTTGAATCAAACCGGACACATACAGGTCTATTTTCCTACATGATAACAGTCTTCAAGGTCTCTGTCAGTAAATTTTTTGTATTCCTCTTGTTGCAGTTAGTAGACTTCAGATATGGAAAACGAACATCGGGCGAGAGAACGTATACTATTTGCGGGGCGGCCGACTTCTTAGCTCCCGAGATAGTTCAGGGCAATGGCCATGGTTTCGCTGCTGACTGGTAAACATTAAACCTCCCAATGCTTACATAATCATAAACGAGACAATATTCAGGCACTTCAACTTACAACTCCCTATCATAAACGCTCAGGTGGGCACTGGGAGTCTTAATCTATTTCATGCTGAAAGGTAAAATGCCGTTCGGATCATGGCGACAAGGCGAGCTCGACACGTTTTCGAAGATCGCAAGAGGACAATTAAGTCTTCCCCAAATTTTCAGTCATGAAGCAATTGATCTCATCGTCAAGGTAATGCAATGCTGCTATAGTGATCAATAATTCTCCTCTATTCTCCCCATTCCCACCTTTAATTACCCACCATATATATACCTACTTTGATCAGTTACTTGAAGTTGATGAGAAGAAAAGACTTGGAAACGAGAATCAAAACTCTGTTAGAAGTCATCCCTGGTTCGATGGCATTGATTGGAAGGGAATCCACGACGGTACCTTTCCCATTCCCGAGTCGATTACTTCTCGTGTCGCTCGATATTTGGAGAGCTACCCTGAAGATTACAGTATTCCTTTAGTCAAACCAACTCAAGATCGTGATGAACTGGATGTCGCCGAGTGGGTCAACGACTGGTAAAGTCTATCGATCGGTTCCCATTGTTCTCTTTCTACACAAATTCATAATTCGAGAAATTGTTCGACATAAGTTCATGTGAAGATTAGGTCGGTGAATATAGATATTATTTTTCTCAATTTTGTCCGATAACACGACAGTTTTATTTGATCTAATAAATTCCTTATAAACTCGTAGAAGACATAAATATTAAACATTAATGAAAAAAAGAAAGAAAAAAAAAACAACAACAAAAAAAAAAAAAAAAAAAAAAAAAAAAAAAAAAAGAAACCCTAGCTCCT
>NW_019268541.1:697630-701489 GCF_002738365.1 Cucurbita moschata
AAAAAAAAAAAGATGAGTGGCTGATATGTAAAGATGGAGAAGATCAGTAGACGACACGAAATCAAGGCTCTCCAAACTGTCCGGGAGTAACAGCAAAACAAAGCTTGTGAGTTTCGACATGTCGGAACATCCACAGAGTGACATACAGGCCAGGCTCTGTCAAATTATTGGTCTTGTAAAAGTCATTCCAGCCTTTGGTGAGGACGTAAAGCTTAGAAGCCCAGAGTTTGAACTGCATATCGTATTGTCTCCCTTCACCATTATAAACCGTAACATCAATTCCCTCGCTCGGATCCTCATCCGCATTGAACATTGGCAACAAATGGTTCGTCACAAATTCCTTCCGTACTATCAATCTCCCCTGCCCTTCCGACACGTCGCTTTTCGTCAACCGCTTCTCCCACGGCGGGCTACGTGCTCCAATTATGTTCATAATAACCGCCAACGCCGGAATCACCACTGGAGCTACTACCTCTGCTACTTCCTCCACTTCCAACGCCACGTCTTCATCGCCGTTGATGGATGGAGCTTCGTTTTCGTCATCCATGTCGCCGGAAGTTGAACCTGAAACTTGTTCATCGGAGCTATACGACGGCTCGGGAAATTGCTCGCCTGTACATAAGCAGTGAAAAATCCTAGCTGTTTCGTACACGTCCTTTTCTACAATTCTGTTATTATAGCGGTAATGTACCCTAACCATAGTAAAATTGAAGGAAGGGAAAAGAATGGTTTAGTGAAAGAAAAGGAAGTAGAGTACGAGAATAATTACTTAGAATGATGTAATGCAACCCATTTATATAAAGCTGCATCATTAAAAGATAAATTGAATCTTTACATTTCAAATTTACATTTCAAATTTATATTTCAAATTTAATGAAAGATAGAGATATATTTCAAATAATATAAATGAAACCAAACGATAATAAATTCGATATTTTTAAACAAAAATATATATAATTTGGAAGAATAAAATAACCAAATAACCAAATATTATAAATTAAAATGTTATAGGGAAATCGTTTATTTAAAAATAACAAATTTTCGCCTTTATCAACTTATATCTTTTCAAATTTTAATTTATCAATTTCTATTTTTAAATATAGATAAATTTGAACAATTAAAATATTTATCTCCGAATAGATTTTTTTTTTCCCCGAAAAGATACAAAATTTGTAAAAGTAAATATTCTCATATGCATTTACTAAATAATTATAATACATTAATAAAATTTCGTGATATTGAAGTTTTTTTTTTTTTCTTAATTTGTGAGTTTTGGTTATGTTATTAAATAGTTAATTTGTGCTTTAATTAAATTTATTTTTGTATATTGTCTGATTTTATTAAGATTAATAAATTTACAGAAAAAATTGAACTAAGTCTATGATTTAATTCGATGAAATTAAAGAGTTTATGGTAAATTTTGATATAATATGATAAATGTCACCTAAATTTTTTTTTTATGCGAAATTAACTATTTCCAAAAAAATGTGACTATATGTTAGATAATTTTTTTTAAGGAAGAAAAATGATAAGAGAACATTAATATTATAAATATTATAGTACATGTTAAAATCACTGCCTAAAGTTGATTAGCAAAAAAAAACAAGTAATCATTAATAAAGAATATAATATATTGTCACAAGAAAGAAGGTAAGATTTTTATACTATAATCAAAATAATTATTGAAACCTATTATTAAGAGCTTTAGAGTTATTTTTAAGTGACTAAAAATGTTCTAAAATAATTAGCAAGACCTTTCTTATAGGCTCTAAAATAGTTATGGAATTGCATCTTTAAATTTCTAAAATTAGGTTGTTGATGTGAATTTAACCAATACTCAAACTTTAAAATTTGATCCCATAAATATATAAATTTCATATTTTATGTATAATAAATCATTGATTTTACAAATTTATATTATCCGTTAAATAAAATAAAAACTATAGTTTAAAATTAAATGTTTAAAGATTTATTAAATATTCTAACATTTAAGAAATTTTTAGATATAAAATTAAAAATTTGTACAACAAAAAATCAAATTACATGCAAAACCCTAACCCTAATTATTGGCTTCATTAATTTTGTCTCATTCTTTTAAATTTGACCCATATTTGGCACGGCACCACCCAATCATCTCTGTACTTTACATTTGACCGCTATTGTCAAGTTGCTTGTCTTGTAAGCGCATGTAAAGATCTGAAGACAATTTTGTAACCTAAAATATGATCCACCATATCGAGGCAGTCGCGGACTGCTTGCCCCGGTCGTGAGTAGTGGCGTCTAGAACGTGGTCGACAATGACCAAACTTCACATCGGAGTTGTTAGGTTGTCCGTATTAGATGAATATGACTCTCTATTGTCTATTTTGAGCATAAGCTCTCATGGTTTTATTTTGGGTTTCCCCAAAAAGCCTCACCCCAATACAGAGAGAATTCTTGTATTATAAACCTATGATTATTCCTTAAATTAGTCCATGTGTGACTTTCATCATCCAACACCTCTTCTCGAACAAAGCACGCCTCCCCTTAATCGAGTTCGACTCCTTTTTCTTTTGGAGTCTTAGTCATTCTTTATTATGTCTTCGAGGAGGCTCAACTCCTCATTTTCTTTTGGAGTCATTTGCTCAACATTTGAGGATATGTCAATCTATTGACACAACTAAATTTAGGGCATGACTTTGATACCATATTAGAGGAACACAACTCTCCAAAATGGTATAATATTGTCCACTTTGAGTTTAAGCTCTTGTGACTTTGTTTTGTGTTTCTCCAAAATGCCTCACTACAATGGAGAGAGCATTATTTGATTATAAACCCATGATCATTCCCTAAATTAGCCGATATAAGACTTTCATCATCCAACAATCTGTTCGTCATTCGAAGGAGTTGCTGCGCTGAAACTGGACACCGATAATCGTCGGAGCAGGAGGAGCGTCCTCCGAAGAGAGCAATGGCATCTTCCCCAGAGAGTAAGACGATAGTCTAGTAACTTAAAATCTGTTTTTTTTTTTTTTTTCATTTTAATTCAAAGTCCAGTCAGATAATTTATGCAGGTAATACAAACTAAAGAAGCTTGGATAAGTATATAGTTTATTTATTTATTTATTTATCTGTGACAGCATTAGAACACAGATAATTTATGACTAGACAACATTATCCTCTAATTAATTATCTTCCTATCATCAGGTGAATGTCTTTCCAATTCTACCCTTAATTATGGTCCCTCCATTTTGGTTATTCAGCCAACGTGGAAACCTCCTTCAATGGATAACATCGATTTTTTTCCCACACAAAAATAAATAAAATACAATATACGTTTATCCATATGGATTAATGTTAATTATTTAATATTATAAATGTAGAACAACATTTAATTTTAATTTTTTAAGATTACAAGTAATTGTTTCTGTTTTTACTCCAAAAATTTCAAATTTTCTCTCCTTTTTATTTGGCAATAATATAATATAAGTCAATAGCAATAAAAATACTGATTTATTCTCACGTATAAAGAAAGGTAAATCATGTGTTGACGATTGTTGGGAGGGAGTTTCACATTGGCTAATTTAGAGGATGATCGTCAGTTTATAAGTAAAGAATACATCTCTATTTTGCGAAAGTCCAAAACATGAGAGTTTATGCTCAAAGTGTGAATAATATCATAGAGATCCGTGATTCCTAATATAACCATATATTAAGATTTTAATTTGAAAATTTTGGACAATGATCACTCTTTTTAATACGTACATGGAAAAAGTATAAGGGTAAAATAGACATTCTCAGAAATTGAACCCATTATGAAAAAAAAAAAAAAAAAAAAAAAAAAAAAAAAAAAAAAAAAAAAAAAAAAAAAAAAAAAAAA
>NW_019268541.1:701955-711413 GCF_002738365.1 Cucurbita moschata
AAAAAAAAAAAAAAAAAAAAAAAAAAAAAAAAAAAAAAAAAAAAAAAGACAAATATGAGAGAAATAACAAAGTTGGAAAAAAAATTAAGGAGGGCTGAAGTTGTAATAAAAAGATAAAATTGGATTAATTGTTTAATTTTCCCTGAAATTTAGCGCCCAATTAGGGAAAAAAAAGTGGACATTTTGGTAAAACAGCTCGTCAGTTTCAGTGGTTGTTGCTAAAGCACAGCTGGGTTGATTGTGAAGGTTTGCAAAATCTTTCCTTTATAAATAGGATGAGAAGAGTAAAGAATTTTCATAATTAAAAATTCAACTTATTCAATGGCTGTCGTGGGCCCATCGTCTCTTCTAATCCCCGTTTCTTCTCTATAATTATCCTTAATCCCAATTGTTAGCATCCCACATCGTCTTTTCATATTTCAGGACAAACACAGAGGAGCTTCACAAGCAGAAATGGCGGGCGGAGCATTTACTGATGCGGCGTCTTTGAAAAGGGCTCATCTTTATGAGTATCGGATCACTGGCTACTTCATTACTGCTTGCTTTGTCGCTGCCCTTGGCGGCGCCCTGTTTGGCTATGATCTTGGAGTTTCTGGTATGTATCTTCTGTTATGTTATCCACTTTGGACTCCTTTACTGGGATTGTTTGTGAACTCTGTTTTTGAACTCTGTTTTTGAACTCTGTTTTTGAACTCTGTTCTTGTGTTCTGAAAATTTCAGGTGGGGTGACTTCCATGGATGATTTTCTCAAGGATTTCTTCCCAAATGTATACAAAAGAAAGCACCTTCATCTCACAGAAACAGATTACTGTAAATATGACAACCAAATTCTCACACTTTTCACATCCTCTTTGTACTTTGCTGGTTTGGTCTCCACTTTTGGAGCTTCCTATGTCACAAGAAAACGAGGCCGAAGAGCCAGCATCCTTGTTGGATCAGTCAGCTTCTTCTTAGGCGGTGTCATCAATGCTGCTTCAATCAATATCTCAATGCTCATCATTGGCCGGATTTTCCTCGGCATTGGCATCGGTTTCGGAAACCAAGTAAGCACCCTCCAAAACCATGAGAGCTTATGCTTAAAGTGGAGTCGTGATTCCTAATATTGTATTTTCAGGCGGTGCCATTGTATCTATCTGAAATAGCCCCGGCGAAGATTCGAGGAGCGGTTAACCAACTGTTTCAATTGACAACATGCTTGGGGATTGTGATTGCGAACTTCATAAACTATGGAACTGAAAAGATTCATCCATGGGGGTGGAGGCTGTCTCTTGGATTGGCCACAGTCCCAGCATCTTTGATGTTCATTGGTGGACTTTTCCTTCCTGAGACACCCAACAGTCTGGTGGAGCAGGGGAGAATGGAGGAGGGAAGAGCTGTGCTTGAGAAAATCAGAGGGACGAAGAATGTCAACGCCGAGTTCGACGATCTTGTCGATGCAAGCAACGAGGCACGCGCCATAAAGCACCCTTTCAAGAACCTATTGAAACGAAAAAACCGACCCCAGTTGGTGATTGGAGCATTGGGAATCCCTGCATTCCAGCAGCTCACTGGCATGAACTCAATTCTGTTCTATGCTCCTGTCATGTTCCAGAGTTTGGGATTCGGCTCTGATGCAGCCCTGTATTCATCTACCATCACAAGCGTTGCGCTTGTTGTGGCTGCTTTAATTTCAATGTTTTTTGTGGATAAGTTTGGGAGAAGAGCTTTCTTTCTCGAAGCAGGTGCTGAAATGATATGCTGCCTGGTAAGTTCGCTTCATTTTAACATGATATCAGAACAGTAAAATGAGTGTCGTAGGTAACGATGTTGTGCGTGCAGATAGCAGTGGCTGTGACACTAGCGATATTGTTTGGACAAGGGAAGGAGCTTCCAAAGCTGGTAGGGATCTTCCTTGTTATAGTGATCTGCATATTTGTGTTGGCTTATGGAAGGTCATGGGGGCCGCTGGGTTGGTTGGTGCCGAGCGAGCTGTTCCCATTGGAGACGAGATCGGCAGGGCAGAGCATGGTGGTGTGTGTGAACATGCTTTTCACGGCTTTGATAGCGCAGTGTTTCCTGGCGGCTATGTGCCATCTCCGGTATGGGATATTCCTGTTGTTCGCGGGGTTGATTATGATAATGAGCAGCTTCATCTTCTTCCTGTTGCCGGAGACCAAACAGGTTCCTATTGAAGAGGTGTATCTGCTGTGGCAGAATCACTGGTTTTGGAAGAGATTTGTTGCAGAAGAAGGTGGAAATGTAGTGAATGGGAATGTCAAAGGAGCTGGAAATGCGTAGGAATAAGAATCAATACCAAAATCAAAACAAGTGGTCATAATTGAGTTTAGAGATTGCGTATTAAATTACTATTTTGTGTTCATTAATTTCCCAGTGCAAATCAAACAAATTCGACCGATATTGTTTGACCCACTCTTAAACTCAATAAAATGCAACCACTTTTTATCATACTTTACTTGTTTGCTTTAATCTAATCTAACCTAACGTGTACTTATTTGATTTTAACATGCAATTCATTATTCTATTAGAAAAGGGGAGAGGTACCATTTTCTTAAAAAAAGTTCAAAATGAGGTTTGATTCCTGCACTAAATGATCCGAGCTCAGCCCCCACCACATGTGTTCTGTAAAAGCCCTGCAATGATTGTTGCTTCAATCGCACAGAAATTGGCAGGCCATTTCCGCCATTACCGAACTCGTGAGATTGTCCTAATTTAGAATCCCTTTCTTTCCATTTTCTGGGTTCACTTTGTTTGTTTTCTCATTTTGTCATCATCCAGGCGAGATTCTCCTTCAAAAATTGTCAGACCTACTCTTTCACGATTAAAAAGTGCAGATTCTTGTGATCTTTCTTTCCTGATTTGAGTTATGATTATTATAAATCGCAACTTCATAATCGATGGGAAGAGATGTTTTTAGGAATCAAATTATGGTTGTTTCAAATCAATCCCGAGGAACAAGAACAACATTATAGCATTATTAAAAAGGTTAATGATCAAACAGGGGAATTCGGCTTGAATTAAGCTGTTACTGTAACTGGACCTAGTCTCGAAATTGGGCTTGAATTAAGCTGTAATTGTAACTGGGCCAAGTTTCGAACTTCGGCTGGAATTAAATACTACTGGGCCTAGTCTCGAGCTTGGACCTGAATTAAGCTGTCATTGTAACTGGGCCAAGTCTCGAACTTCGGCTGGAATTAAAGTATCTGGGCCTAGTTCGTTTTGAACTTGGGCTTGAATTAAGCTGTTATTGTAACTGGGCCTATTCTCGAATTGGGCTTAAATTTAGCTGTTATTGTAACTGGGCCTATTCTCGAACTTGGGCTATTCAGAACCAGGCCTAATCTCTCTTGTATGAGGCTCATGAAATTCTTCTATACCTATTAAAATCATTTTTAGTTTATTTTAATTTGTCATTATCCTATTGGAAGAATTGTGTGCTTGAAAGTATTTTTCGTAATCATAGAAATTTTTGAATCAAGTTGCCTGGTTTATTTTATTTATATATAAAAAAGAAAATTTTTAATTTAATTTTAATTTAAATTGTATTTATCCATTCAATAGTGGATTTCAATTTGTCGTGACATCAATTATTCAGTTGGAGGCCATGGACCAGTTTGACAATTTACTGAACTTTTATAAGCTTGCAATTATTGCTCTACGTAAACCTAAAATTTATTTTTTATTATTTAAGAAATGTGGGCTCCATTTTTAATTTCAATTACTTTTGTAATATTTATTAGCACATATTATTTATTTATTTTTTTTATTAAAACATCTAAGAAAATAATTAAACATTTAATTTTAATTTTATATCTAATCAGAGTTCATTGAAATTTGGTTGAACTAAACGGAAAAAAGTAACTTTTCACGAAATTAAAAAAATAATAATAATAATAATAAATGGAAAAAAGAAAAATTCAGAAATCAATGTCTGCAACTGCAACCTTTTTGCTTCAAATCGCCATTGCCGGGAGCGGAGGGAGAAATGTAATGAGGAACTAAAGATTGTATCTCTAGGGCTTGAAGACGACTGCAAACAGAAGCTTTCTTGAAGCTCAATTATTCAGCTTTCCACTCCATCTTCTTCGAGCAAGGTCAGTAAAGAAAGATTAACTTCGATTTCAGCGCTTTTCTTTACTTTTAGGATCCAAATGTTCGTACTTCGACTTCATCTTCTTCGAACTTTTCAACTTCTCTTTAGCTGAGTTCAGATTCGTTTACAGATTCACTCCTACTAACTAAACAGAAATGGTTCTGGATTCAATCTCTTATTTTCCTTTTTAAGGTAATGAATCCCATCTTCTCCACTTCACTTCAGAAGCCAAAGCAATTTTGTTTTTGTTTTTATTTTTGCAACATTATGATAATTCTACTATTTCCTAATTGTAGGTTGTGAATTTCATTAGTTCTCATCGTTTGTGTTCTCATTGAATTGCCTGTTATGGAGTATCTGTTACCTCTCTGCAAGCTATGTCACATTGAAACTCGAAGATGGTTTATTGTGATGGGAGTAGTGGCTTTTACTTATGTACTATTTCAATCTCTTTTACTCCCCTATGGGGATGCCCTTCGGTCTCTACTTCCTGAGGATGGTACTCAAAAATTTGATCAATATAGCATTCAGATGGGGCATACTTCAGCCAAATCAACAACGGTTCGCAACCCTCTTACGGTTCTGGATTTGGCTAATATTTCAGCTCCCATTGGGAAAACTGATAATTATATTCTTGAGAAAGGATCTCAACGTGATAGCTCGCTGAATGCCAGAGGGAAGTATGTAAAAGACGAGGAAAGCCCTAGAGATGGTTACAAACTGTCTCTCAATAGAAATCATGATATTGGTTTTGATTCTGGAAAGATGGTTGATACAAATGGCAATTTGGAATCAGATGGCACTAAGAATGGTGGAAATAATTCTATTGTTCACATGGATGGCCAACCAAGTTTTGAGTTCCCCTTGGCAGTAAGTGATAAGGTCACTTCAGAGAATGAGTTAGAAGAAATTGGCGAAATGGATCTGGATTTTGGTGAGTTAGAAGAATTTAAAAACTCATCATTACGAAAGCCTGGTGATACAGATGTGACTTTCAATTCTTCAACCTTCATGCTACAGATCCCAACTTCACCAGTTAACACACCTCATTCACAGCACTTGATATCAAATATAAGCTCACCAGTCTCCGAAACTAATTCTAAAAGCATAGGTAAAAGGAAGAAGATGAAGAGTGAAATGCCACCAAAGTCCGTAACTTCACTAGAACAGATGAACAGCATTTTATTGCGTCACCGCAGGTCATCACGAGCGATGGTATGTGTGTTTGAGTTAGTTTTAAGTTATTGGTTTGATGATCATATATTATGCTAGGTTTTAACCTCATTCTGTTTCATGTAGAGACCAAGGAGATCGTCTTTGCGTGATCTGGAAATTTTTTCTGCCAAGTCCCAGATTGAACAAGCTTCTGCCATAAATGACCCTGAACTATACGCTCCTTTGTTTCGTAATGTTTCCATGTTTAAAAGGTAAAGCCAATACTAGTATTCTATTGCATTATTCACATTGTTAAATAGCATTTCCATGTACATCCATGGTCCTTGCGTTTTGGTGGGTTGGTAGTAAAGAAAATGAGTTGGAAAATACAATCCTGTGGGATTTTCGCTATCTGCTCAATCGCCCTGTTATGTTTTAAAAATGATTATAAGGATGCCTCTTTTTTTTGTTGCCTCATTGTATCTGATCTTCAATCAAATTGTGCCATTAGGTTTGGTGGAATTTATACATGTGGCACACATTTCGGAGCCTCGTGTTAGTTTTGCGCAATTAACAACCAAAACTTAATTCATGGGCTGAAAGAGGCAAAAAATAAACCAAAGATTCCTTAAAATTATATTTAACGCTTGTATATTTTGCAATCCACCAAATATACTTATGCCTTCTGGAAGTTATTTCCACGCTTTCAGACACTGCCGTTCTTTCCATTCATGATTGGAAACAATGCTCTGCCATGTTCATAACATTAATGTAAGAAGAGAAGTGTTAAGATGAACAGACTAATTATATAAAAAATGAAGTACACAGTGGCATATTCCCTTCAAATCTAAATAACTTGTATCATATAAATATACTCATTATGTTTCTTATTAAAAAAAATAATTTGCATCATATCTAAAATTTAGATAGAATACAATATGAGTCTGCTGAAAAATAGTGCACACAATTCTGTGCTGATTTATTGCTTGCTAAGTTACCTGATCATATGGCTGCTTGCATTTTTCCTATATTTTCAAATCTAATAGTAGTTTTGACCAAAAATAGGAAGTCAATGACGCAGTTGTGTAGGTCCAATTCAAACCTTTTCCCTGTGATTTCAGGAGTTATGAACTCATGGAGCGCACACTCAAAATCTACGTCTATAGGGATGGAAAGAAGCCCATCTTTCATCAACCAATAATGAAGGGGTTATATGCCTCAGAAGGATGGTTTATGAAACTGATGGAGAGAAACAAGCATTTTGTTGTAAAGGATCCTCGAAAGGCTCACCTGTTTTATATGCCGTTTAGTTCTCGGATGTTGGAGTACACACTCTACGTGCGGAATTCTCATAACAGGACAAATTTACGTCAGTTTTTGAAGGAATACTCTGAAAGTATTGCAGCCAAATATCCTTACTGGAACAGAACTGGTGGAGCAGATCATTTTCTTGTTGCATGCCATGATTGGGTACATTCGATGAAACTGTTGATCTTTTAACTTCTTTTTTTCTTTCTTTCAATTTCTAATCAAACTTGGACTGCATTTCGATAAGTGGTCGTAAGTTATAGAAAAATAAGCGTGTTTGCTGACCTGCATTTGCATATGAATTCACCAAGTCACTCTAGTAACATACTTATGATGCAATTGCTCTGGTCATTTGAATTAATGGTCAAATGGATCATCATTTTGTGCTTAGTTAGATTGTTCCTTCTCATCGTATAGATCATATGAAGTACCTCTGTTGACACACAAGATTAAGCAATACGCTAAAGTTAACTTAAATGTCTTGGACTCTTATAGGCTCCTTATGAAACAAGGCACCACATGGAGCAGTGCATAAAAGCACTCTGCAATGCTGATGTAACCGTTGGCTTCAAAATTGGGAGAGACGTGTCTCTTCCAGAAACTTATGTACGATCTGCGAGGAATCCTCTTAGAGATCTTGGAGGAAAACCTGCATCACAGAGGCACATTCTTGCCTTTTATGCTGGAAATATGCATGGTTATGTACGTCCAATCCTACTGAAGTACTGGAAAGACAAAAACCCTGATATGAAGATCTTTGGTCCAATGCCTCCTGGTGTTGCAAGCAAAATGAATTACATTCAGCATATGAAGAGCAGCAAATACTGTATCTGTCCAAAGGGTTACGAGGTCAATAGTCCCCGAGTTGTGGAAGCCATCTTTTACGAGTGTGTACCTGTGATCATATCAGACAATTTTGTGCCACCATTTTTTGAGGTGTTGGATTGGGAAGCATTCTCAGTGATTGTTGCAGAAAAGGACATTCCCCACCTACAAGACATACTGCTTTCGATACCAAAAGACAGATATCTCGAGATGCAACTCCGAGTCAGGAAAGTACAGAAGCACTTCCTCTGGCATGCCAAGCCCTTGAAGTATGACCTGTTCCACATGACCCTCCATTCAATCTGGTATAACAGAGTTTTCCAGATAAAACTCAGATAATATTGTTGAAAGTGCCTCATTGAAGATTCAGAGGAAATCCATGGAACTGTTAAATAACTTCACAGAACAGAATAACTCACCTTCTCTGCCTTCGCAGCGTCTCTCTGGAAAGGATTCTTTCAACCTCAGGGGGCATCATGTGAAAGACCTTGAGAATGGATTGCAACTGTGGCAGTGCCCTTTGTATATACAATGCTTTATCCTTGTTCCACTTCTGTATAGTAGACTGATGAAACAAAACTACGATTATTTGTCAATTTTGCAGTAGAAACTGTGATTTCGTTTGCCCCAACCTCCTGTTGTGAGACTCGAGATTTCAAATCATACCGCCCCGCCGTGCATCGCTGTTCGTCAACATAGTAAGCCATTTCCAGGACCACAATGGAAGGTATTACTCTTTCTTTCGGTCATCATCCACATCCATCCAAAGCAATAAATGTTTTCACTCACTGGGTCCATCCAGTCCTTCAACTTGAAGAGCCCCACCTTCAAAAACCGTATTCTCAGGGATCGGAATCTGATTCCTATGCCATATATCATATCTATATGGCGCCACAACATGAAGCTTCCTATGAAAAACAGAGGCAATGTGCAATGACTGGTGTTAATGATCTTGGTAGGTTACTATCAAGAAAGGGACCCTGATAATCAGATATTTAAGATCTCCTACAGGGTCTACTTCACTAATGAGAGTTCAGATGATCATGGAGAGGTACCCAAAAGAAACTAGAACCAAAATGTAAGTGATTCTGGCCCCCCCTGAACCGAGTGATGTTTACTAACAAAATGGTAAAATTTCTTTTCCTCTCTCTCTCTTTTGGGGATGTATGGTGCAAAATTAGAGATTTTTCACTCTGTAATGAGTGAGTGAAAGCATAGCTCCTCCCTTCTGGGTCCTTCCTAGCTCGTTGTCTTCAATACCCATCACTTATTTTTTTCTTCTCACAACTCCAATAACCACAATAAATTTTGACAGATTTTGAAGGTGTCCCCATGGCATTAAAAGATGAGAAATTTGCCAGGCTACCAGGATGAAGTCTCAGCCCCATATCCCACCATTATTGAAGCAGGAGGGAGGGGGAAGTGAATTTCAATTCCAATCAAACTCGTTTACTTTGTTATCAATGATTCTTATCAAAATCTTTCTCAATCTTTTCCTTAAACCACCAAGGACCAAATCTAAGCTGCCGCTTTTGATGCTTCCTTGCAGGTCCATTTTGAGGTAACTAAACGCATTATGGAGCTTCCATGTGCACTCGCTTTTACTTCTCATAATCTATATGCTTAATCCAAACAAAATAAAACATTTGGCAGCTACGTAAATAACCTCAGTTCAAAACATCTCTGTCTGTCTGTAGCTTTCTGCTTTCAAGTAAATAATTTCTTCCTAAATTAGAAGTTCATGTTAAAATAAAATAAACAATACCATTATCAATCAATCCTTGTTAGTTTAGTTAGTGGTGACCGAAGCAAACGAAAAAGAAAGGGTAAAAAGTCTTTGGAGAACAAATGAGTCGAGTACGAATAAACTTGATCGAACCGTTAAAACAACTAAAAGTTTGGATTTTTTTCAAAATAAAAAAAAAAATATATATATATATATATATCATGAGCATGGAGGACACATGGATTTCCACATGGATTTCCATGTGATGGAGATAGAAACATCAAGAACTTGGATTAAAAAAAAAAATATTTGTTTAACTTGAAAAAAGAAAAAAAAAAAAAAAAAAAAAAAAAA
>NW_019268541.1:711829-732200 GCF_002738365.1 Cucurbita moschata
AAAAAAAAAAAAAAAAAAAAAAAAAAAAAAAAAAGATGGCTCCACATATTAAATGGATCATAGGGTTGGATCCATGACCTAATGGGCTAATAGTACTATTTCAATATTGGAGCTTCAATCACCATCCACATTAATTTCTTACTATCATCAAATAATTATTTTATTTAATTATTTATATATATACATATATATTTGGGCCTCAAAATTATGTTCCCTTAATGAAATATAATTAATGAGTATGTGTTTATATGCCTCATCAATTCATTTTTCAAATTATTTGATTTCAATAAGTCTTTTCGATATTAATTGTATGGTAACATCCGACACACGGTGGGTATTTCATAAAACATTAAAACAAATAATATGAGAAATTAATTTTATTAAATAATTAAAATGTTCTCGTTCATAATTCGTACCTATGATTGACAAATTTACATAAATTTAGAAGTTATATAGTTTGATCAACTTCTTACATTTAGTAAGCCGTTGATGGATTGGTGAAGGATTAAAAAGGACCATTCTTTCACACTTCACTCATCACCCATGTTGACTTTAGTGCTCAAAATTAATTATCCTAATTATTTATTTAGCATTTTTTAATTTAATATATTAATTATATGTCTCTTTGTTTGAGTTGGCTAATCATATGTCAAATCTAATTATCAAATTTCCACAATCTATTTATTTATTTATTTTTAATTTTGCTTCCCTTAATATAGTAGCCCCAGTAATAAATTAGTAATTTAATTTAATTTAATTTAATTTAATTGTAAGTAGGGCAGTGGAGTGGGAATTAAATGCACATGATTCTAGTAGTACTAGATTTGCTCAACTCAAGAAAGTAAGTAAATAAAATAAACACACAAATTGACTAATTTTTTATTTTATTAATTTTAAGATATGGTATAGTTATGGCCTCTAAGCTCTAAGCTCTAAGGCTGACTTCAAATATATATAAATATATTTCATGCGACTTCGGTTACTATAAAAAGAATATAATTAAATTTTACAATATGGTTTGGTTTGGGAGACCAAAACTAGTGTTTGATTAATTATGCCTCTTTTTATTTATTTCTTTTCAAAATTAATTGTTTTTTATTTTTTATTTTTTTAAAAATATTTATCCAAAGTTATATTTGACGTCTACTATAAGATTTTATATGTATATATATATATACAAATTTTGAAAAGGATGTTTTTTTTTTTTCACTAATTTGTAAATACTTCTAAAAATAATATAGAGATATTTATATAAATGAATAAATTGAAAAATAAAAAGGAAAAAAAAAATGCATTGAATTTATACATGGTGTGGTATAGCATCATAAATAACACCTCCCAATAATTGACGGTTAAAACAAAAATGGAAATAACGCCAAATGAATGGGTGCCTAATAATACGTTTTATTTTTAATTCAACTAGATTAAACATATATTTTCACGTCATTTTTTATATTAATTTTTTTTAAAAAAAAAATTAGTAAATCAAATTTGAAGGTTTAAAGTTTAAATTTCATTTAATTAAACTCTAATATTAATTAAGTAAAATAAAAATAAAATTTATAAATAAATAAATAAATAAATAAAACCCTAAAATTGACCCACACGACTAATCCAGCCTGGGAGGGTTCACCTCCCTAACTCAATGCTCCTTCACCGTCTTTCCCCTCTTAACTATTATCGTATTTTTCTATTATTTATTTATTTATTTATATTTATTTATTTATTTTATAGATATTTAAGATCTTTATTTGTAAGAGACAAATGAAAGATAGGCTACGAATGATGGGAAAGAGGGTGGTGGGTGGAGACTGAGGAGAGAGAGAGATTATTATTAATATTATTAATATTATTAAAAATTATTATTAAAAATTATGAGGAGGAGTACTCGTGTACAACCGTTCCTATTACAATCTCCCTGCATCGTAAATGCTACAGTGACAAAGGGCATTGATGGCTCCTTCTATATATAAACCTCTTTATACCCATTCGTGTAGGGGTGACTTAACTTCTAATGCCCCACGTCTCTCCCTCCCTCTCTCTCTAAACACTTCTCTCTTCGAATCTTTTGTTTTTTTGCTTCATTTTACGATGCCCCTGCTTATTGAGAATGACTCTACAACTTTCAGCTTCTCCTCGCCGTCGCCGTCGCCGTCGCCGTCTTCGTCGGGGAGTTTATCCATGGTTCTATTAGGGGAGAGTGATCAGTCAGGGACGGCGGTAGACTCCAATCGGAAACGAGCCAAACGGCCGAGAGAAAACAGCAACAGCAAACACCCACTCTTCCGTGGGGTCCGAATGAGGGCATGGGGGAAATGGGTGTCCGAAATTCGTGAGCCTCGAAAGAAGAGTCGGATCTGGCTTGGCACTTTCTCTACCCCTGAAATGGCCGCACGTGCCCACGACGTTGCCGCTCTCACCATTAAAGGAAACTCCGCCATTCTCAACTTCCCTGAACTCGCCGATCAATTCCCCCGCCCCGCTTCCAACTCCCCTCGCGACGTTCAAGCCGCCGCCGCCAAAGCCGCCTCCATGGAAATCCCAACTCCCCCACCTTCCTCCTCCTCCTCCTCCTCCTCCTCCTCCTTATGTCCATCGACGCCGGAGGAACTGAGTGAAATAGTGCAACTCCCGAGTTTAGGAACGAGTTACGAAACGGCCGAGTTAGGAAACGAATTCGTATTCGTCGACTCAGTGGAAGGTTGGCTTTATTCATACCCATGGTATCAAAGAGTGAATAACAATGCAGATGAAGAACAGAGCCATGGCTTCTTCAGAGACCAGATTTCAACAGACTCCATAACTCCTCCATCTTCAAGCTTCGAAGCTTTCTTATGGCAATATTAAACCCCCATCTCCCCCATTACACGTGTGATTTCTCTTCCCTCTTCTCCAATCCAAAACAAAACATTTTCCATCAAATTTCAAATCCCCTGTGTTCTTTCGTTTTCCCCCATTGATTATATGAAGCCAAATACAGTGGTTCTTCAGGTGTTCATCAGTGAGTAATATCTGTTGAATAACAATAAATCAAATTAAATCAATCATAAATCTCGCCTCAATCTGTTCATATAAAATTGCCATCACCTCTAATTATGCAGCTGATCCCTCCAAATATTTATTCCACTTTCTGAAACGGAATTTAATTGTCAAAGGTCGTTGTAATTCTTCCAACAGTAAGGAGACATATGTCACATCAAAATCTGATCAGAATCAACAAAAAAAAAAGAAGCCCTCCTTTTCTTTTCCCTTCTTAAATTAGTTTAATTAATTAATTCAAATGAGTCAGACCCACCATGTTGGGGTTTAATGGAAGCTTAAGTCTAATCACTGTCCTAATTACGGGACCAATTTGCTAACTACATTCTTAACATTATTTATCCAACTCATTTTTTTTTAATTAATTAATTAATTGTTTCCCATGGGCGACGCCTAGGAATGCGTTGGATTTCCTGCAAAACGACATGTCGCCAACTTCAAAAATATCAATTAACTCATTCACTCGCTCAATAATAATATTAATTTTGACTACACTTCCCGAAAAGTACTAAATTTTTTGTTTTATTTAATCAATTAAAAATGATGGGCGGTGAATTCCAATAATAATACTATAATCAGAGTTTGAGTTATTAAATATTTATTAGTAGAAAGGAGATTTAATTGAATTTATGACGTCACAATCTAAATGCCATAAAACCTATGAAGTCTCCACACAACAAGGCGCCCAACTACCTCAACCACCACTAGGAATAAAATCTATTGTTCTTTTTCATTAATTATATATAAATTAAATCCATTTCCTTATACATTGTTTCAAAAAATAAAAATATTTTAATTATTTATTGAATATAGTTTGAGGTTAATTAAAAAAAATGTGTATTTTTTTTACTTAAAATACATTTCAATTTTTAGGGTTTTGTTTGGGTCAAAACTTGTGGGTGCTTCAAAGTGATATTTTTAAATGACAATTCAGGAAGTTTGGGTTTTTGTGGGGTTATATTTATTTCTTACCCTTTATTTATTTATTTATTTATTTATTTATTTATTTATTTATTTATTTATATATATATCCCTGTTCCCATTTTATTAACGAGAAAATTGATTCTATCATAAAAATAATATTCAATCTTGAATTTAAATTTTTATATTTAAATTCACTTAAATCAAACTAAATGATTGTGGTCGGTGTATTTTTTTTCAAAACTAAAAATAAAAAATAAAAAAAAATAAAAAAAATAATGTGGTTCTTGCCTTTTAGCTTAACAATTATTTAATATAGATGGGGTATGAAACATTGGGTTTTGGAGCCTTGACTATAACAAAATGAAACTTTTTTCATGTTGGTTTTGTTTTTGTGTGGACAACGGGATACTTTTCGACTCCATGTGAACACACTCTCAGATTTCATACACATCGCCATTGGCATCATCTCCCCCTCCAAAACCCTATAATTCGAACTCAAAATTCATTCATTACTTAACTAGAGGTTGGATGCACGTGGAAGTTTCAACCAAGACATGTCCTCATGAAATGTCTACGGGACAGAGACGAGAAAGTTGAATGCATGTAGAAGCTTCTACCCAATAAGGTATGCCCCATTAAAGATGTCCACGGAACAAGAACGAGAAAGTTAGATACATGTAGGAGCTTCTACCAACTAAGATATGTCACATTAGAGATGTTTATTGGGTGAGAACGGAAAAGCCTTCCCCTTCCACACTCATAATAATGCCTCCCATTATAGTAAACTTAGTACGTAGTTATTTAACAATTTGTTTACACCTAATTAAAGTTAGAAACAGAGGTAATTAAGGTTGTTTGTGATCCAATATAATTGGATTGCATCAAAAGCAACGCCACGTGCTTCTCAGCAGCCCAGCGCCTTCATTGACCACCTCTGATCTGTTTCCTTGCTACTTTATTATTTTCTTTACTTCCAGATTTAAATACCTTTAATATAAATACCTGTTTTTGCATTGGAATATTAAGTTCGAAAACGAAAATAAAGTGAAAAAATACCCGCAAATTACAAATTTAATCCTTAAATATTTAAAGGGTCGACGCGAAATAAATAAAAATATTATATTTGTGATTTAACCTAGTTTCATCCCTGTTGGATGATGGAAGTCCCACATCGACTAATCTAAGGAATGATCATGGGTTTATAACACAAAGAATACTCTCTCTATGGTTATGAGACTTATGCTTAAAGTGGACAATATCATACTATTGTGGAGGGTCGTATTCGTCTAACAATCCCGATTGAATATAATTTTTTTTTAAAAAGAGAGAATATGTTTGGGCGTGGAGCCAAAAATGAGTTGAACAAAAGTAATTGAAAAGATTGGTGATGAAGTTTGTGGAGAGGATAATATTAATTAGGATAATCTAATTGGTCCACTTGGAATCTAAAACCAAAAATAATGGTATAATAATAGCATAGCTCAGACTATAGCTAACAGTGACACTAAATGATATAATAAATAATAAAGGGGAAATTATTTTTATCCTAAAGTTGTCTAGTTTTATTCTTAAACTCTTACTTCCATTAATTTTAAGCTTATAATTTAAACTTATAATGTAAATAATTTGTTTTGATTCAATATTTGACGGTGTTCGATTTATTCACTTCAACCTTTCATCGACTATACTCAAATCGACCATAATTATTACAATTATTTAACAAAAAAACATGTAGATTCATATGGGTTGGAGTGATACGTTGAAAGAAAATAGAATAAAAATAAAGGAGCCATGATTTTGGTGAACAAAACATTGAATGAAAGAGGATCGAATTCTTTGTATGAAGTAAAATGAATAATTGATTAATACTAATTACCAAACTCTTTCCTTCTCTAGGGATTCTAACAGTAAAATTCCAATAATATATAAAGAAAAAGGAATGGAACAGAAATTAAACCTAACTATGAAACCCAAAAATGATTTGAAAGAACAACACAAAGAGAGAGAATTAGTGGAATAAATGATTTGAATCATTTATCACATTCTACTTATTTGGCATGAAATGTATGGACTATGTCCAATGCTCTCTCCCAATTACTTCTTAATCATTTCACATCATCGTATCATCGTAACGTTTAAACTCAATAAGTATGTAATCGAAGACCTTATAGGTTGAATTTTAAAAAAAGTGTAGAATGAAAAAAATACTCCCGATACCTTGGGGAACAAAAGTTAAAAAATTTGAGTCAAAGTCAACCGAAGGGCAAAATAGTAATTTTACTCCGATTTCTCTTTTGAGGGGTCTGACTCTCCTCGATAGATCTGCGTAGATGAGGGACAACAAAAAATCTAAAAAAAAAAAAAAAAAAAAAGGAAAAGAAAGGAACGCTTCCCACCATGGTTCGAGCCTGAAGTTGGCAGTTACATCCTGTCTTTTGAAACTTGGAGATTGAAGGTGTGAAATTAATTAACATGTAACACATATGTTATAATTACTTTTTTAATTCACCTAATCCATAATTAAATTAATAAATACAACATTAAACTCAAAATTAGGTGACCATAAAGTTGTGCAATTTAGAATGCAGCGAGAGAGACAAATAACAGCTTTCCAGTTGTACGGGTGTGTGAATAAATTGGCATACATTTAAATTCCTCTAAGCCTTTATTTCATCAAACAAAAAATGTCAACAGAAACATAGCTATGTGAACACGTTGAATGAACAAGATCAATTAATAATCAACTGGATGCATTGGGGTTGAGATGGTCATAAAGCTGCGCACGTGGATGAGATCGAGCTCGGCCCCATCGGGAAACCTTCGCGGCGGTTGCGCCGGACCAATGCTGGGGTGGTTCCAGTTGCCAATCTAAGTAGCGGCGGTCCGACGGCGGAGGTGGCGGTGGTGGGGTTTACAGAGTAACAGAACGGGGTAAACAGTAAATGTCGGCAGCAGTGTCAGGCGAGTGCACGTGGCTTTCAGGTGAGGGGAGGGAGGGATGACTGGTAACTGGGTATTGCCGGTTTCCAAGATGTTAAAATTAGACATGGTCAGCTTCCCAAGAGCGGAAAGATGCCACCCGGATTCTCACTTCTCCTTTTTGTTTTATAGTTTCAAGATTTGCGGCCCTCTGGATTTTAATTATTTAATTACTTAAAATTATTTTAATTATTTAATTATTTATTGCATCCTAAAAGTCTTTGCCTTTGACAATCTTTGACTCTCTTTCTCTCTCCATAATTACTATTTCTTTTTTTAATTTAACAAAAAGATGAAGGAAATTTCCTAAATGGCCTAATTTTATTTATTTATTTATTTTTCCCCCTTTTTCCATCGAACGAATCATGGTTGATTTTAGTCACCATGGGCTTCCTTCATGGGCCCATGACCCGTACCCATCAGATGGAAAGAAAATAAAAAAAATGGTTTACTTTTAATATTCTATATTTATTATTATTTTTTTTAAATGAAGTATTATTTGTAGTAAGACCTTCCATGAAAAGACAAAGAAAAGATGAATAAAATTATAACTAATCATTTACTTCTTGAACAAAAGTTAATTAAGTGTAACCCACCAAAATTACACATGCAAAATGATTAACACACTGAAATTAAGTATAATAAAGTGTTAATTTTTTATTTTTAAAAAAAAACATAAAGAAGGAAAGTGTAGTAATAATAATAATTATTATTTTGGTGACTTTTTGGAAAAGGGCCGAATAATTATCGAAAAAGATACATAAATAAATTATCGTTGGCATGACACTTAATACATGCATGTTAAATAGAGTGTAAAGCGCTATTTTCAAACCCCATTTAGCCAAGTGGACACTAAAGTACAAATAAATTTTTTTATCACTATGGTGTAGTTTCTTTTTCGTTCTTTTTCTAATAAAAAGTATATTAAACGAAAATTAAATAAAAGAGATGATAAATACTATATAGATTTAAAATAATAATTACATTTGTTTATTTATTTTAGAAAAATAAAAATGGCATGAAATTACAAAGCTAACTTTTAAAAAACATGATGATGGAGAAATATCAATCATGTCTTTTTCTTTCCAATACTTCTACCAATTAAATGAACGTTCTTTTTCGTAGTCAAGTTTAGTTAGCTTCCTTTTTATCTTTATATTGCGCGTTTCCAATGCTCAACTTTTTTCTTGTCTATCGATAATTTAATAATAATAATAAAAAGTATAACTGGTCGAGGTATTATTTATTTGATTTATGAAAATAAATATATTTAAAATTAAATTATCTATAAAATTCATGATTTATTAAAAATAATGGAGAAGTGATCATTGTTATTTTGATGTCAAATTTTAATTAAATAAATAAAAGAGAATAAAATAGAAAAAATGTGGATTGTGAGTAATAATTGGATGCCGACGAGGTGAAAATGGAAGTGGGAGAGAGTAGGGTGGAAGTAGGTGTCTGAAAAGTTTCCGGTCGTGTGGTATGGTCCCTATCGGCTCAGCCGTCGCACTCAGATCCGGAAAGCTATAAAAAATAAGATACGGTTGTTGGATGATAGAAATCCCGCATTGGCTAATTTAGAGAATGATCATGGATTTATAAGGAATACTAACTCCATTGTTACGAGCCCTTTTGGGACGTCCAAAACAATGATGGAAGTCCCACATTGACTAATTTAGGACTACGAGTTTATAAGTGAAGAATACTAACTTTACAAGGCCTTTTTGGAAAGCCCAAAGCAAAGCCAGACTTCATGAGACTTTATGCTCAAAGTGGATAATATGGTACCATTATGGAGAGTCGTGTTCGTCTAACTAACTTTTTTTTCTTTTTTTTCTTAATTTTAAAAAATGAGGGCTTTTTGCTTTCTAAGTTTTAGCCTCAACCATTCTTAGTCCATACAACGTTACGATCAATAAACTTTGAAATTGCAGTAAAGCTCGACTCTAAGCCTTTGTGGCGAAGGGTCACTGTAGGGGTGGCCGTGGAGCGGTGGCGGTGGTCGGAAGGTAGCCGGCAGCGTAGGGACGTGAAAGTATGTGCGGCGTTGAAGATGAAGGAAGAAGGAAAATGCGTAAGGGGGGACCCTATATATATATATATATTTTATTAATATTATTTAAAAGTCTTCCCACGTGCGGACTTTCTCCACTGCTTTCAGCTTGCCGACCGACCGACGGCAAACCACCCCACTCCCCACTACTTTTCGTTACTTTCCAATTTTCCTTTTTTTTTTTCTTTTTTTTTGTGTGTATTTTATTAATGGACAGAAATTTATCTATTTTTCTGTCTGATATTATTTTTGTCCTTGTCGCGTTCTTAATTTATCTTTTTTTTTTAATTAAAAAAATAGAGATATAATTGAAGAATAGAACTAATGTTTGGGTCATGATTTTATAGTTGACCTTCAATGGATTGTTTCGCAACTTTTATACAATTATGTGCGGTTAGAATTATAAAAAGGAATTCAAATTGAGTTCATGTTCTTCAAGAGTTGGGATAAATTAAAAAGTTATGGCTCATAATATTTTTTTTAAATATTTAAACTTTAAATTTGGTGACCTATTTAATTTTTTAAAATTAATTTATTTAATATAGAAATATCAAATAAAACCATAAACATTTTATTTTGTATTTAATAGGTTCGTGAAATTTTAATGTATTGAATAAGTTAAATATTTATTAGATATATAATTAAAAGTTTAAGGAACGCTCTATTCAACGTTTCAAAATTTATGAACATGATCCTACATAAATTATTTTGGAATTTCTGTACAAACTTAATTCAATAGGTAAATGTTATTACCTTAATTCATAATTGAGTGGTTCGGAGTATACGGTACAATATTATAAGAAGTTGAAATATTTAATAAAATACAATATAGTTGGATCGTCAAAGCATATTGAAGATAAAGAAATAAATTAACAATATTGTTAGATGAACATGATTTTCCACAATGGTATGGTATGATATTGTCCACATAAGCTCTCTTAGCTTTGCTTTGAGCTTTCCTAAAAAATTCTAATAGAGATAATATTTATTTTTATTATAAATTCATGATCATTTCCTAAATTAGAGATAAAAATTTATATTTTCAATTACGTTGAACATCCTATTCAACCTTTGTAGAAAGGCCGAATATTAATGCATACAAAAAAATAACTCTTGAAATTAAAAATATTACAAAGCCCATCACCTATGTTCGAATTAGATAGTTTTAATAAAAAAATCGTCTAATCATAATAATTGCACTAAAGCTAGATTTTTTTTTTTTATAAAAAAAACATAGATATATAATTAGTCTGTTGCAGTTGAAAATGTGTCTTGGTATAGAAAATTCTATATTTATAATCATTTAGAAATATGGTAAACTATAAATAATATGAAAAGAATAATAAAAGAAAGGAATAATAAATGAATACAATATATTTGCTTTTAATAGACTAATAAACGTCTTATAATAAAAGTCAACTATCTTAATAGGCCAAAATATAATTATACAAATAATCCTCAAAAGTCAATCTCCTACCAACCATGAGCAGAAATAAAAAAATAAAAATAAAAATTGAAAAAAAAAGAACAAAAATAAGATATAATACTAAAAAGTAGAACATGTTTAAGGAGTGCATGTGTAGCGACTCAACATTCTTGTCTTGATTAAGAGGCTTAAATTTCGTATTTTTTTATGCCACAATTTGGATTCAGAGGGAACAAAATTGATGGGTCAGGAAGGAAGCAACCGCTCATAACAAGTAATCACAGAAGATGGAAATGGGCAACAAATTAACACTGTTTTCATACCCATCATGTTCACAATCTTAAACAACCAGGACAACAGGAGAAGGAAAGCAGCCCATATTAACACATCACCGTTCGGCTGAACAGGGGAACGTAACGTTCCTTTTAATAATATGGAAACTTCTCAGTAACAGTCGAGTTTTAAAATCGTAAAGCTAACGGAGATACGTAACGGGCTAAAACAAACAAATGGTATCAGAGCAAAACACTGAGCGGTATGTCAGCGAGAACGCTGGGCCTCAAGGAGGTGGACTATGAGATTCCATATCAATTGGAGAGGGAAACGAAACATTCCTTATAAGGATGTGAAAACCTCTCCCTAGTAGAAGCATTTTAAAATCATGAGGCTGACATCGATACATAACGAGCTAAAACGGAGAATACCTGCTAGTGGTGGACTTGAGCTATTAGATTTGGTTTAATCGATAACAAAGTTTCAGCTGCATTGAAAGATAACCATAGAAGCACCCATCAAACAACAAGATATGAATATAGCAGCATATTCCTTACCAGTTATCCTTGCAGGAGCATTTCCCATTTGAAAAATGATGAAATCTATTTGAATCTCTCAAGATTATTTGCCTTCTAATACTCATAGATGCAAACTTCATGAACTCATGGCAATCGCTGCAAATCCGAATGTTCTTTATGATCCTTATTGGACTAACTCCATTACCTTTCTTAATCAAACCAAAGACAAGCGCAAGTTTCTCGCTGTGGAAACATATGGATTTCAACTTCTCCTCCTCTCCAACATCATGCAAAACCAGATTTGTATTAGGCCTAAATCCCTGTTCTTCAAGTTTCCTTATCAATATCTTCAATTCCTCATAGATTTGTTCTGTTTCTGGGTGTGTTCGATCTTCGGATGTGAATTTGTGCACCTCATTATCAATCTCAATCCAACTGTACCCAGCAAACTTCTTCACATTCTTGTTCTTCATCACACTCCTAACTGCTGCTACATCCTTCCATCTACCCATAGAGGCATACATATTTGAGAGCATAATATATGGCACAGCATTGGTAGGATCCAATTCGAAGAGATGCCTACCTCCCATTTCTGCACTTGCAACATCACCCTTTGTTGCACTAACAGATAGAAGTGTGGACCATATCAGGAAATCTGGTTCATGGGGCATACTTTTTATTAGATCAACTGCTTGATCGATGCGACCTGAACGTCCTAGGAGATTGACCATACATGCGTAATGATCCAAACTAGGCGTCAATCCGTGTTGATTGCTTATAGAATCGAAGAACACCTGCCCTTGTTCAATGAAATTAGAATGGAGACAAGCAGATAAAACGCCTACAAAAGTAACATTATCAGGTTTGAATTTCTCTTGCAACATGTTTTCAAAGAGTTCGAGGGTGTCCTTATCACGTCCGTTTTGTGCATAGCCAACAATCATAGCATTCCATGTAATCACATTCCTAGTTGGCATCACGTCGAAGACTGACCTTGCGTCCTCGATTAAACCACATTTGGAATACATGTCGATTAATGCGCTTGAGACGAGTAAATTGTTATCAAGCCCAGCAAGAATTGATTTTCCATGGATTGCCTGACCATGATATAGAGATGCTAATTTGGCACATGAACTGACAACGCTCGATAATGTGTAGCTGTCGGGTTCAAAGTGTTCTAATAGCATTTCGTTGAACAACAACAGTGCATCCTCTTCTCTGCCGCTTTTTGCATAACCCACCAACATGGCTGTCCAGCAAACAATATCTTTGTCTTTAAACTCATTAAATACCCTTCTTGCTTCATCTGCACGCCCACATTGACAGTAAGCTGCGATCACAGTTGACAAGGTAACTTGATCAGGCATATGACCAGACAAGCGCATGTCATGTAACAAACCAATGCACTTCTCAGGCTGTCCATTCTTTACATACCCAGATATCATCAAGTTCCAAGAAACCAAATTCTTGTTAGTGAGACGATCAAACAACCACCTTGCCTGTTCAATCTCACCACATTTGGCATACATATCTGTTAAAGCATTGCAAATGAACACATTCCCTAAATAGTTATGCACAATAACACTCCCATGAATCTGTTTCCCACGCCTCAAATCCAACAATTGTGCAGATGCATTCAATGCGCTTACATTTGTATACTCCGTAGGTGCAAGACCCTCCCTCTGCATTCTTCTGAAAAGCTCAAGCGACTCTTTTGGAAAACTATTTCCAGACAAACCTGCTATGATCGTATTGTATGAAACTGAATCGCGGTAAGGCATTCGATCAAATGTTGCCCGCAAATCCTGGATGGACCCTGATTTAGCATACGCAGAGAGCAGAGCATTCCAGGAGAAAACATCCCTTTCAAGCATTTTATCAAACAGGTTTTGGGCATCCCGAAGCTTCCCGAATTTTGCGTACAAATGAAGTAGCTGATTGTGGAGAAAGGGATCAGGGGGTTGGAAAAGATGGTGTTCCATGTGGGACTGCAGTCTCTTAGCTTGGTCGATTTCATTTGCACGGACACATTCGAGGACCAATTGGGTGTAGGCCTCAGAGGTTGCGGTGCTTCGAGAGCAAAGCAAGTCTACTGCTTGCCGCAGCTTGGATTTTGCTTTCATTTTCAGTCGTCTCGAGTTTGAATTCGAGATTGAAAAATCTAGGCGTCTCTTAAAAGAAAACTGAGGTCGTTGGTTAACGGTTAACCAGGCCACGTTTCCTGTCGGAATTTGGGCATGGTAGCCTCTAAGACTCACTCTGATCCGACGTCCTCGTGTGATACTTCATGTGTCGGTCTGTATCAAATATGTTGTTCTCTTGACTTCTTTTCACAAAATAGAAAATATTAATATATTTGTTTTTCATTTTTTTTTTAAACACGACACAAAATAACCCATCACTACAGCCATATAAATGCTCAATTATTTTTTAAAATAAAAAATCATACCATCGTCGATGTGTCTCAAATTTTATTTCCCTTGGTTTATATTTCAAATTTATTAGGAGAAAAAAATTCTGTTATCTGGTAAAGGTTTTAGCCCATTTTTTTAATTTTGTTATTTTTATTTAATCAATTACTAAAATAGAATTGGTAAAGATTTTAGTCCATTTTTTTTATTTTGTTATTTTTATTTAATCAATTACTAAAATATTCTTATTTCATTTTTAATGGGAGGATACATTCCCTATCTGAACCCAATTTTAAAAAATTGAATTGCAAAATTTTATTAAAAAGGATAGAATCGATCTTGTAGAAGTTGGAACTATGACGACGATGAATAGAACGATAAATCCAAGTTCACTTATATTGAATTGAAAATACTAATTTTTTTATTTTTCTAATAAAACTATGTTTTGAACCTCTTTCATAAAATAATCTCTTTCACCACACTATGCCCAAAAGAGAATTAGAGTGCTGAAACAATAGCTCAACTTTAGAATTCTATGGATCAATATAGAACATATTGATCTACCATAGGTCAGACAAAAGTTATGACATTCTGAGGTTACTTCAAGGTTAAGCCCTATCTATTGCTACCCATATGTGAGGCGTCCTCTTAGCATTTGGCAAACCCCGATGTCAGGCCATCTCTTGCTTTCGTCATTCTTTCTCCTACTCTATATTAGTTGAACTAAAAACTTAGACAATTCACAAACCTTCTGCTTTGGACTTTGGAGGGCCTGAAGCTTTAACTACGACCAGGCTCAAAGGGACTACTTGATGAATAAAGCTCCTACTAAAAGAATAACTCAACATTCATAGGAATATTTAATTTACTGAAAGTCAACCATGCTGCATCGAAAGGACTGGTAACGATCGTTCGCAATTAACTTCAACAAGAGTTGGAACTTCTTAAACAGAATGGGTTGACACTGAAGCAAAGTTTGGTTCCAATTCCATCTATCTCTGTCCGAAGTCCAACCAATGGCCAAAACATTTTTCATGCTCAAAATATTCAGAATCTATTATTTGAATTCATCAATAGCTGCAAACACGTCGTTTCGTTACGTTTTCGATAGAAAACCAATCAGGGAAATGGAAAGGAAAATGGGAGCTTTCAACAAAAATAGAAAGAGCGAACTATCAGTCATAGCAGTTGTTCTGGTTTGGCATATCAAAGTAGAAGATGGTTCTTTGTGAGCAAATAGTAAAGCGAAGATGAGAAATTTGATGAATAAAGACCCAAGAAAGTGCGTAAAAAGATCCGTCGGCTATCAAAATTTAAATTAGATCCTGTTAAAACGTGGATTTAGCAAAGGGAAAAATATATGATAAGACTACAAAATTTCGCCGTCCGCTAGAAATTATCATACTATGCCTCAACATGTACCTGCCAAGGTTGTCAAATATATATGTAACTAACATACTTCTGAAAGTTATCCCATCAGCTGATCTTTCAGTGCCACGGATTTCTCCTTTTTATTCCTGTTCTTTTCGAACTCGTAATTGAACTGGATTTCTGCAAATCGATAACCATCAAATAGCAATAATTAAAGGATGCAAAATTGGTGTCAGGTCAACCAAGTGAACAGCACTTGAAGTATACATACCGTCTTCGACTTTTTAGTCTTTCCCCTTATTCTGTTCTTTGGAGATTTCAATTTGTAGATTCTTACCATCCAATGGTGAGTGGTGAATACCTAAAAAGATCCATATTCACATCAAAAACCCCATGATAGTACAGTGCATAGCAACTTGTAAATATGTACAGCTGGTCACAAAAACTGAAAACTACTTAATAAGTTACAACTCAATGACTTCATTAAGACTATTGCAAAAATATGATAAAATTGGATCTGATAACTTGGATTAAGTGGAACTGATACAAAGAAGCGAAGATAAATGGTTGGAGAGAAAAACAAGAGACTCTTCAAAGTGAAGCACATGGATAGTTCCATTTTTCTAATAGTTTAATTTTCGTTACTTAGCTCTTGGTACAAGTCTCCTCCATCTTATAACCCCCTCCCTCCCTCCTACCCCCGGGGGAAGGAGTTTCTTGAATCAAATTTTCTATCACGAAAAAAATTGTACTTTCCTCTATGGAAGATTTTATTGTTTACCTCTTCAAAATGCGAAAGTTTAAAATATTTCTTCCCAATTTCTGTCTGCCTCACCCTGTCATATCCTTTACCATCTGTCTCCACGAACCTGCAGCCAAAAGAACAGAAAAGAATAAGAATTATAACGGTGAAAAAAGAACTATAAAAACCAAGAAAGAAACAATGCCTATTTAACAAATCATGAGCTGCACTAAATAATTACAAACCTGTAGTACGAGAGTTTGTACATGAGACTATTTAGCATTGTTGGAGTGGCCTGAGAATCAATGCGATACTGACCATCTCTCTTTACAAAGAAAGAAAAGGGAGAAGACAAATTAGAGGTTAGAGAATTTTGTTTACAAACTAGACTTCAAACAAGTCAAAAAGCACCAAGTTTCAGTGTGTGAACATACAATAGAGAAATATGGACTGATAAGTGCCTTAAAAAGAAAAAAAGAGAAGAAGACGAAGAACACTTACTAGGTAATCCGGTTCCTTGATATGAGGGAATACACCACCTCCTATACGAACCATCCACAAGAACTTATTGATATCATCACTTGGGTACCCAACAAAACCTGCAGAGACAGCAAAGAAATCAGAACAAATATTTTCAGTTGTTAAGATGATTCAGCAAAAGTGTATATTTTTCTATGATCAATTTCAAGAATAAACTTTTT
Source organism: Cucurbita moschata (assembly GCF_002738365.1). Taxonomy (NCBI): domain Eukaryota; kingdom Viridiplantae; phylum Streptophyta; class Magnoliopsida; order Cucurbitales; family Cucurbitaceae; genus Cucurbita; species Cucurbita moschata. Next base: position 728,270 of record NW_019268541.1, read on the forward strand.
CAAAACAAGAATTCACAACATTTCTCTGTGAGCGGTCTCAAATCCAAGAGTTCGGGCTTAGTGCAATATGGGGACATTTTCTTTTAAATCAGTTTGCAGCATTAATACCTCCCAAATGAGGAATCCACATCAAGACATTCACTTGCAACAAGGTGGTTGTTAGTTCATAGAATTAGGGACTTGAACAAGGAAATACCTGAAGGAACCAACTTTCAAAGAAATACTTTCTCCACTACCAAGAGCAAAGTCATCAATCGCCTCTACTAGAACCTTACATCTTCCAGTTTCTCATATCGTTAATTTCTCATTGCGACAGTTTTCCAAGAGTGAGTTTTTTCTTCCCAGGCATGAAAATTAGAGATCCTTTTCAAAAATATATACATCCTTTTGAAAAAAAAAAACATGAAAATAAGAGAGGTTTTCTTGCGCTGAAAAAAATATAACCGAGGAAATATAATGGAAAGAGGCAAATTTCCAACCCAAGTGTCATTCCAGAAAGAGGTTTTCTGACCTTTTTTCTCTTTTGAAAGGGAAACATCCATAGAGAATTTCATTGATAATATGAAATTACAAAAGAAGGCCTAGCCGTAGGAATTACAACGAAAACTCATCCAATGGGCCATGATGGAGGATAAGCCACAAGAGCCAAAAGGGCTAGTGATTCAAGGACTCCTGGTACTCTACGTTTTCTTAATATTAAGTAGTACATTTGTGGCAGACCATGGTTTTTTATATTTTGCAGTCCATCGGTGTTCACGCTTCATGAATATTACTAAGTCTTATGCCACAACTCGCTTGTTTCTTTTGAAAATATCCACAATCATTTTGTCATAAATGCCTCATTCTTTATACTCTGATTTCTGATTTCCGGCTCCTGAACCTCCACATACCAAAATCATGGAGGCTGTATACCAGTCAATCAAATGTTTCAATTGCCCTTCACTATCACCAAAAAGATTAACTCAATTTTCTCTAAACCTAGCGTTGCCTTCCTTGATAAAAGGATCAAGGAAAGGGTACATTGGAAGACTTGAAAAAACAGAACCAGAAAGAGTCAACCACGCTCCCTTAATGAACAGAATTTCCTCCTCCCCAATTTTGTCAAAATTTTCTCCAAAATACGGTTCTAAAAGTCAAGTTTTCTAGGATTATCATGCAAGGCACACCTAAATGCAATAGGGGAAGAGCTTCTAATGTGCAACGTGAGGTGGTCCCAAGTGCGTGAATGTCCAAACATTACCGTAGTCAGCCAATACATAGAACATCCCAACTAGTAGACATAAAATGGGAATGGGAAGTCACCCTATCTAATCTCCCTACGAGCTTTCTTCTTTCTTTTCCACAGGGCTAGCTATTTTCTTCTCGATGGATAGACACAGGACTAGCTAGATTTTCCTTTATCACTGCTTTTCCAAGGTTAAATTTAAAGATTTTCCTCCCGTCTTGGTGATTTTGTTAAAGGAATACCTATTTTAATCTCCCAGCTAGAGCTTTAGTTTAGCAGAAGGTGATACACTAAGGTCACCAAACTAATAGACTAAGAATCCTTAATTATAATTGCCTTCTTTTTTTGTATCATCCAATTTTTCTACATCCTGCAGTTTGGAAAAAATCCATAAACCATGTCTGAAAATGTACCAAAAAATTTCAGGAACATTAACAAGAAACCATCCGGCCAAGAGACATATCCCCTACCAAGCTTACAGTAACAGCAATAACCCCAGCTACCATATTCAAACAACCATTAATAAAGGCTCCAATTAAATTCTTTGGGAATCCTCTTTCTTATATAACTTGGTGAAAATATGAATGATTTCCTTTTCAACATCTTTTCTTCAACCAGCCACCAGGCTAACTCCCTGAAGATGTCCCAATTCAAGTGAATTATAACAAACTTCTCCAATTGGACAAAAGTGTAGCAAGGATATAAGGACGAAAAAGAGGTAACCTTCCTCTACATAATTTTTCACGAGACCACCAAGTGACATTAAAGTTTACTCCAGTATAACTCCTAGACAGTATCCTAATAGGCTTTCTAGTTCCAACCACTAGAAATGACTCCCCAACATTCCGTAGGCCCATCAATATTAGTAATCACACAGCTCCTTATCAGTTAGAACCATTTTTTAGTATAAACAAATGCCTCCTTTCAACTCTTCAACTAGTTTAATCCTGTTTTCATCCCATAGAATTAGGATACCCAGGATCTGCCTAATTCCACTTCAGTCCAACTGTCCCGAAAAACCTCATAATGATTTAATTAATGTCCAATCCACCATTTCCATTTCAATTCTTGGAACAACACAGTTTCTTAAAATAAGGCTTAAAGACTTCTTAGTTTATCATGCTATTAATGTAAATTTAAGTACATTAATCTTTTGGCTTGTATTTTTAACAAACTCATAGCCATTCAACTTTAACTATAAAAAAAAAAAAAAAAAATCGAAGATGTAGTTAATTACATCCAAATGAAAAACTTCACTGAATTGACTAAACAAAATTCCTATAACTCCAAGAAACAAGGTAAAGTATAGTCATTCATAGGGATACAAGCTAACCTCCAAAGACAATAAGCACATATTTTACATCCAGGGAATTGAAAATTTCCCAGGCTGCCTTTTCAGGAGAAGACATAGCAGTACCAACAGTTGCAATATGGGTATTGTTCCAGGTATTATTGTCAACAATGACAGTGCGATTAGCCATAGCAGTAGTTTGATAACCATAGTCCCACCATGACGCAACCTGAGGAACATGTTTGAACAAGAAGCAACAAGACCACAGATAAATTATTACCTATGATAGTTTATCCACAAACTTAGTAGGCTCTTGGGAACACTAAAAATTTCAATGTAGGAACATAAGAACAAGCAGAAACTTACTTTATCATCAACCTCAGTGTTGTGGCTTAACCACGCATAAGCTTCTCTAAAGTCATCAAAAACATGGAGACCGTCACGGGTTCGAGAAGTTAAAACAATAGAAGGGGCTGAGTAAGCTTCTGCAGCTGCCCAAACACAATGAACCTACAACAGCCCATAAACAAGAAAACCAAGTCTGTAAATAAATATTGTAGGAGAAAAGGAGAACGAAGGGAAGAAGCAAGAAAAATAGTTTCCTGTTTTATGTGCTATAAAAGAGCAAGCTTGGACTAACATAGTTGTTCCTTTGCATATATTTGTAAGTAAAGTGTAAAGCCATAAATTTGAAAACATCACATATTTGCTCACATTCAACTTTGATATTATTATTACTATTATTTTATTAATTTATAGTGCTTTACTAAATGTAATTAAATCTGCCACTATATCCACTTTTACCACACAAGTATCTAGACTACCACCGTGTGTTTAACTCAAAGAACGCAAGAATAAATCAAGAAAAGAAAGAAAGGATAGGTTATTTTTACATTTGTGGATGGTAAACCACACCACATGCACCTCAACTAATCTCACAAGACAACTTTTTGACCCTAAAATATTTGACAATGAAAAACTTGTAATATTTGTAATTTCCCCGAAGAGTTATTACTATAGTTTAAACCAGATGATTTTGTTACAAGTAGCAATAAGTTCCCTCAATTAAGATGAAATCAAGTTAGAAGCGACCAGAAGCACAGGAAGTTCAAGAGTTCTCCCTCCCAGCAACAATCGATTTTCTTTTCAGTCACAGCCAACCACTATTTCCATTTCACATTTAATTTTTCACCTATGAAGAGCCTATATCATTTAATCCTTTCTTTATTTCAAGTTTGTTATCTACCTTCAAGTCCCGTTAATTCTTATACAACTCTTGGAGATAGAATTAACTCAATTAAGCCATTAAGGAAAGTTATCAATATAATTGAACAACTGAACATAATTAAGACTTAATGAGCAGCACCAATCAGCACTGCTATCTTTTTTTTCTTTTGTGGGGGGGGGGGGGGGGG
>NW_019268541.1:732582-820366 GCF_002738365.1 Cucurbita moschata
GGGGGGGGGGGGGGGGGCAAAATAAAGGGTAAAGAAAGATATGTTCAACTTACCACATAAAAGGCACCCAGCAAAACAAGTAAGAAAAGAGCAATAATAGATGTCGCAAAAGGTAAAACTAGCAGCCTTTTACGGATTTGGGACTTGAGAGAAGGCTTTTCAACGGGCTCCTTTTCCTTCTTTTTATTCCTTCTTGAGGGACGTTCTTTAACTTTATCTTCACTTTTTTCAGGCTTCACCACATCACGTTGTGCAACAGTGGCATCAGGGATGGTATCGCCCACCTTAATTGTCAGACCCAAGGACCAGTATTAGAACTATTTCGATGGTCTTTTAAGAAGAAGAAGAAGAAGAAAGGACAAACCATAGACATGACCAACATCATGGGAATAAAATTTGCTTACTTCTTGTGCATCCAGCGCTTCACCAGGCATCTGAAACTTAACAGACCGAGTAAAAACTTCAAAGGCTTGAGAAAGTGCAATTCCAGACATAATGCATGCTGCTGGGGCAAGTACAAGCATAAGACGCACCTGTAGTATCATCCAAATACAGATATGTTAAAAGGTAAATGATGGGCATTAAATAATTAAATTTTCATTTTGGATATCAGAAAATGATTCTGACCATGACCCCAGAGAAGTACACTGCTGTTGCAATGTAGAGAATTACGAATGAGCTAGCATCAGATAATGGCGAAAAGCATGCCTATCAAAAGAAGGAACCTTGGTAAGATTTCAGATGATTGAAACATTTGAAAAAGAACAAATACACTAAAAAAATACGTACAATGATACCAGCTGGAACCAAGAATGCCAAAACGTTGATGTCCATAAAGTAAGAAGGCCAAGTAGGTGGTTGATGCTCACTAACACTAGCAATTATTGGAATGTACTTGCTAGCATAAGTTCTGTTCGATTGGAGCAACAATATATGAGTGGAGTGTTTCAGGAAATAAAGATAGAAAATAAAATATTAGATCATTAACGTAGACTGTAAAGAGACACTTCCTCATGCCAATGATATCATCGATAACTATTCCTGAAAATATAACAGTTACTTCCAAAAAGAAAGGGGAGGAAAATAAAAGGAAAAAGTTGAAATGTTTAAGTGCTAAAGCGTTAAAGTGGAACACAAGTGCACAACTCATGTTTTACATACCAATAACTCAAGGATAGACAAAGGCCAAAAAAACAAATAAGATACGTAGGATCAACTGTGTGTTGCATAAGAATAGCAGCCAAGAGATCAGATGTACCAATTTGCATAATTGTTTATATATATATATATGAAGGATCAAATCTCAGCTACATCACTATCAAATATGATCCATTCAACTATCAGAAAATTCATTAATAAATTAAAATAAAGACATGATTCTGTGAGCTGGTTTCTTACGGATCTAGAAGGCTCAAACTACGCCCACTCCACCCCATGGTTGGGCTGGAAGCAACAAGAGCTACAAGAACTACAACGGCAGCACAACAAACTACCCTGAAGAATGAAAAAAGAAGATGGAGGTCAATTACACATTCCTCCTGCAACGGCCTCAGCAGTGGGGTTTTGGGAGCTTATTTTTGTGGGGGGAAAGAGAGCATAGAAAGCTTACAGCCCGATCGATACGACGAGAGTAACAGCTACTTTAAACATCTTCTGGGAGAGAATTCCCTTGATATAATAAACAAGAGCCACCACATGGATAATGATGAAAACCTAAAACAAAACCAGGAACGTTAAGGAAACAAGTCATCAACAAAACGATTTTAAGAGACTAGATTATTGCTGAATTATTAAACACTTACGAAATATTAAGACAAATGAAAAAGAAAACAAACAAACAAAAAAACTTCAACACAAATAGCCATAAATCTTGATATTTAAAAATTTGTTTGTACTTAAGAGCTCTTGTTTTATGAAAGTCATAATCTAGAATACTCATTGTTTAAGGGTACTACAAATTAATGTCCTCCAATAATAACAAAAGAAAAAAAGAGCAAAGTGCAATTAAATGCTTCAGTCATACAACTAAGTTAAAGGCAGTATGAAAACCAAATTTGAGCACTAACAAGACAATTTGCCAAAAATAATTACTAGACACCGTTAATCAATGTACCAGCAACAATACTAACCAAAAATGATGCAAAATGTTCTGATGTCATCACTGCATTAAATCCAACAACTGGCACCAGTGCAGCCAACAATGTTCCCAAGACAACCTGAATTGTGAAATTCGGTATTGCAAGATGAGCTAATGAATCACGCACAAAGGTTAACTTTTTACAGGGTATTATGGTTTTGCATTTTTAGTAATTTATTCAAAATCTTCACAAAAAAAAAAAAAAAATCATCAGGAAAAGACACTCCAAGTTAAGCCAGTCGTCACTTACAAACGGAGCATATGCAATGTACAATCGAGAAGAATAGCGTCCAGTTACAATGCACAAAAGTGCATGCATCGGAATAAGATTAATAATGAATGTGTAACCTCCCCAAGAGCAAACCTGAAGGGAGAGGGACATGAAGAAATAAATAAATAGAAGAAGAAGCCGAAAAGAAAAAGATGAAACTCATGGGAACGCAAATAAGATAAATAAGACTAAAATTATAAAATGATGAAGCACAAATAAAGGTATCAACAGAACAGGAATGTAAGTCTTACCATGTAGAAATATGCAATAGCGTTTAAAGTGGCATAGAAAAGGGATCCCGTATTCAATGTCTGCATTTCATATGCAACCAATTCAGTATGATTAAGTAGAACATAATAAAACAATGTACAGATGCATCAATGAACTTTGCTTCCTATTAAAATAATAATAATTAATATAATAATAAGAATATGGTATATAAAATTAAGCATCTGAGAAGCATCATACAGATGAATTCATTGAACAGTAACTCAATCTGACTACAGTAAATCAACTTCTTTAGAAATAATATTTGATCACCATTAAATTAAGCATGCCACTATCCTGGACAAATTTACATTTTTTCTCATATAACAAAACCTGACCTTCAAATAAAGATAGAAAGTGAAGATCAGAGCAAATATAGCTACAGCTTCATTGTCATAGCTGCCAGCTACAGACCGCGATATATACGATGGAACCTGTAAAAAAAATGAAGTAGCAACTGAACTATGTATTTTCACATACATGCATTGGAAAGTTTTAAACAAGCCCACATTTCTTATTAAACAAACATGATCTAGAATGTATTCTGGTCCAGCAACCTCCGTGCAGGGAAGAGTTTTGAGATTTTGCAGCAAATTTACATTGGGACTTGGTTCATACGAAAGCAACACGACAAATACAAGACATATTGACCATTCCATTAAAAATAGAATGATAGAAATTGGATGTAGATCAAACTTTGTGGAGGTATGGGTTATTAGCAATGAGGAGTAACCATTTCAATAAGAAACACTAACAATCTGAGCACTCAGCCATACTGAGCTTAAGGTCGCTACAATTAACTGATTGGGTGTGGCAAATAAATGAATCAAACTTAAAATGTCCAAAGTTATAGTGAATAGGGAAATGTCAAATGGTTGGTGTTTGATGTTATTGCGAAGTGGAGATTCATAGTTTTACAAATATCAGTGATGTGTAAATACCATGGCTAAAAGAGCTGCAGCTGTCAATCCAGCACCAGCACCTTTAACTTCCTGAGAAATAGCACTGGGGGATTATTTTGACAATCAGAGAGCATGATGTTCAAAAAAATATGGCACGTTGCAGAAATCCAAACCTTTGTTAACAGGTAAGTTGCCCATGAAGCAAAAGCAGAGAATATGGGTGCAGTGAATACACAAACAGTTTCCACAGACAAAGGAATGTTCATGGCATTTAATACCCTAGCAGAAAGCAATAAAGAGAACATTAATCGGTATAGGGCACTAATAGCAAGGATTACAATTTCTTCCACCACGTTAAGAAGAGGCATCGGTAAGGAATGCTTGTCTCCTTAACTGATAGACAGGTGAGATGATTAGAAGGATTGATATTTGTGAATCAATTAATATAAGTTCTCAAATACACACCGCCATAATGTGCCTGCAGTTAGTGTGAGACCGGGATAAACGGTTCCACCAATTACTCGCCCAAGAGGATACCTAAAGAACATTGACGGACGAAACCGCTTTACAGCTGTTAGAGTAAAAGAAACGAAAGTCCGATGCATGAAGACTTAGCTCTGAGAATTTGCTGCCCAACAATGTAAAACTTACCAGGTCCGATCATCAAACCAGTTCCAAAATTCATAAATTCCCTTCTTTGAAAGATACTGAAAAGAAAAACACAGAAATCAACTTCCGGTGCAGTTGTGGATGTAATTTGAAGAGGATGGCATGCAAGATTATCGAGCAAGGCTAGCATACTATGCCCGTAATCCCTAGCCTTCATTGTAAGAAATTCGTATAAGCGATAAAATGAACAAGTCTACGTCAGAAATCAAACCTGAGTAACTCTGTAATTAAAATAAGGATCAAATTCGTGAATAACACTCTCATACTTTATCACCTGCAAATCATTGCACGAAACAATGTGACTAAACACTTATACTAACATAACATAATCAAAAAGTCAACCAAATTACAGACTCTGGACCCTCTATGAACAAAAATCCTCGTGTCATATAGACAAACGAGACAGATGTAGCATTCGAGCAATAATTTACAACGAGCGGACAAAACGTGGATCCTTAATCCGAACCATCGTTTCTTTACTCGGCTTTGTCGTCGATCCAGATGAATAATTAAGAGAGTTTCAGATCAAGAGTCGAGGAGAAATAAGAGATCGAGAAACTTACAGAGAAAAGCCGAATTGAGAATGCGAGAACGCCGATCAAGATGAGAATGAGGAAGGATAGAACATTTCCGAATGCGTCCCTAAGCGTTGATTCCTTGGAGGAAACTGAAGCCGCCATTGACGGCCAGATAGAGGTGTGAGAGCGAGTGCCAGAGGAAAGACCGCGAAACGAGAGTAGGTTGCAGCAACTCAACTGGAAGAGAACCGGGAAGGTACAGACGACTTTGCAAACATGGATTCCCGAGTCTAAGTCCCAAGTCCAATTTTCCTTACCCTCGAAATTACTCGATGGATGGATTAATCCATAAAAAATTACTATTTGACTTTCATGATTTTACGACTATAATGGGCATATCGACCAATCACAAAATTACAACTACTATTTTTCTTTTGAAAAACTACCCTTTTTATTTATTTCTATTTAATTCTTAGCTTTTAATTTAAATGTTTACATTTTTACCATTAGTTTTTTACTGAATACCAATTTTCAATCATTACTGTTAATATACATTAATTTATAAATTAAATGATTTTCCTATTAAAATTAATTGCAAGTTTCCAAATTAAAATTATTTTAAATTAATTAGTTGACAAACCTCAAATAACACAAGTGAATAGTATAAAATATAAAATATTGAAAGTTAGAGATCATATTAAAAAAAAAATTAAATTTAAAATTGGTTACATTTTTTAATTCAGAGAATATATTCAAAACTTAAATACGGAAATAACTTTACAACACGGGGCTACATTACAAAAAGTAATTGTGAATTTTTTTCCGTTTTAAAAGTATCAATACTATTATTATTGAGTTTTTATAAATTTGTTAGCATATTTTGACTTAATTTTGTACTTGTGACATAATTTGGGACTCGAGCACGTGTCTCTTTTCAAAACGTAACACATTTATTTGAGATTGTTTTCTTCAAAACGTTTTTATCTTCTATTGGTGTTTAATATCAAACTAATAAGTATTTCTTGTAGTACAACGACATAGAATTACTACAAAAATTACTTTATTCCGAACACAAACAATTTTATTTACGATACAAGCAAGGATAAAATTAATATAAAAACGAAATAACTCAATGTATTTATCCATTATATCACACCAATATCAAATGAAGAAAAGTAGGAAACAACGAGTTAAATTAAAATAGACTATTTATTTTGTAGATAATGAGCGGTGGGAGGTGGGAGCCACCACTGGAATAAAATGCTTTCTTGGATCTAAGTTTCGATAATAGCGTATTTTTTTGTATCTTTATTGATATTTAAAAATGACGTTTAGAAAATTCGAAGTTCTTAAATCTAAAATTATTTAGTATGTAGACTTAAATATTATGAATTTTCCGTGCTTAGTTGTTTAGTGTTAATTAATATATGTGTGTGTCAAGTAGTATAGTTGTTTCGTATAATTTTGGGAAAAGTCATATTCAACACGGAAAATTGTTTAATATAAAGTTCTAAAAGATATTCGTCTATTATCCCTCGATCATTTTTTTACATAAATTTTTATTTTTTTAATAGATTTTTAAATTATTATATCCCGTTGTCTTTTTAAAATGTATATGTTATATATATATATATTTGCTCTTTAAATTTATATTTTAAATTATATTATTTTTTCGAATGTTTTACAATTTTGTTAAAGCATTGGTTTCAATTTAGGATGATAAATAAGTTTACTATTACTTATTTATTTATTTTTTGTGTTGTTTCGTGTACAATTAGAATTAGATTTCGATATAATTTTCAAATATTATTAAATAAAATTTGTCAATTCTAAATTTTGAATTTAAAATTTATTTTTCAAGCTTAATAAATATATTTTCGAACGGCAAGTGAACGTTGAAGAATGAACTGGACCAGGGCATTAGGGCTCCACTCCAGCCCATCTACCTAAAGTATAATAATCTGGGTCACGTGACTTGTAATTTTTGAAATATGAGGAACACGTGCCACTCCGATTTGAACCTGAGAAGCCCGCACACAACGCTCTGGAGCCACAAAGGCAGAAACCCCTCCTACTTTTCTTCTCCTTCTCTCTCTCTTTCGCTGAATCGGAGCGCCCATGGAAGTCATACTTGCAGACTGTGTTCATCACAGTCTTCGCCATTTCATGTACCGGAATGCCATTTTCATGTGCGAGAGACTCTGCTCCGAGTTCCCTTCTGAGGTTCTACATCTCTTCTGCTTCAAAAATTCACTAATTCACTTTCGTTGTTTAGCTCTTCCGTTGCTTCGAAACGCTAGGAATTTTTAGTATGGGAAATTATGGTGTTGATTTTGGAATCAGTCCGGAGTAGGTCGTTCCGTGTACTCGTTTTGTTTTTTGTTTTTTGTACATTGGTTGTTTAAATTAAAGTGGAACGTTTACGCTGCTTGTGCAAATTGGATATGTGGTGCGTCCCACGTGTTTGATTTTTTGTGATTTGGTTTTACTTACAGCCTTCATCTCCTGTTCCTCCAAAAAAGGACTGTGTTGATAGTTGTTCGCAGCGGCAATGTATCCTTCGTGTATTGTTTAACTGGAAATTTGTTTTTTACCAGCCTTATTTCATGAAGATCGAAATTTGAAAACATATGAGCAATTGAATCATAGTTGATAGTAAATCTCTGGACCTCTTGTTGAATCTCGTTGGAAAAAAATCAGAGTTGAAAGGAAAGTCGAAAATGGGTTTAACAAGCGGCTTAAATGTCCCGATGAACCCCTGGGGGTAGCCATAACAACTCGCCCCCAAGGTTTCTAATTTTCCGAAGAGTCTGTAGCGTATAGATATGAACAATCAAATATAATCTTTGCTCTCTCTCCTTGTCTCTTCTGTGTTAACTTTGAATATTACCTTTTGGTATTTTCCCTTTCATTTCTTCTTCTTCTTCTTCTTCTTCTTCATTGTTATTGTAACAATTAGTTATTCTTTTCGCTTGCGCATGGCTCCCATTATCTGAGTCAACTCTATTTGTTGACTTCTGTCTGCTGATTGATGTGGTTACTTAAGAATTGAATTACTTTCTTTCAGCATTTTATTGATTTCTCGTTTTATTTTCTCAGACAAATATGCAGTTACTAGCTGGCTGTTTTTTGCACAACAATCAGGCTTATGCTGCATACCATATATTAAAAGGTAAGCAGGATTGATGTTCAGTTTTGTCCTATCCATTTTGGGAATTAAGGTTTCCATAACTGAAATTAGTATATTCCTTTTAAGCTTTAACGACTTTTCTCTTGAACTTTTATTATTAGTTTGTCCATGTATTTCTCATCCATGAACTTTTCCCCTTTTTCTCTCCATACTGATATGAAGGAACACAAATGGCTCAATCCCGCTACTTGTTTGCAATCTCGTGCTTTCAGATGGATCTTCTTCATGAGGCAGAGGCTGCATTATGTCCACCTAACGAGCCTGGTGCTGAGGTATTGAAGAACTAATATTGACTGCAATTTTTTTGTTGGTTACCTTCTGTTTTCCTCTTAGAGTGTAAAATTCATTGATGCTGTTATGGTCTCTTGTAACATGAATTGTGTGGGATCAGATGCCCATTGTATAGTTAATAAAGTCTGTATCTATCATATGGTGCCTAGTTTATCTTGTGCATACTCTGGGAGATAATATGTCTGTTGTATGTGTGTTTCTTTTTGCAGATTCCAAATGGTGCAGCAGGTCATTACCTTCTTGGGCTGATTTACAGGTTGCTATATATTTTTTTTTCTGTGTTCTGTTATCAGCTTTCATGCATTAACTTCCCTTCGCTCGATACATATTTACACATAGAAGCAGAGATGTTTTATGTGGTCCATTTTTAATTTTTTTTTGTTGAGGGACTACTACTTATGCTTTAATTTCCCTCCATAACTTTTGCATGGATTTTCTCGTTATAGGTACACTGACAGAAGGAGAAGTGCTATTCAACATTTTCAGCAGGCATTATCTATAGATCCTTTGATGTGGTGTGCTTATGAGGAACTTTGTATATTAGGTATATACAAGTCTTCACTGATCCATGTGAAATGTGGCATGTGCATGTAGTTGTAGGAAGGATCTTCTCCCTGTCTAAACTGATTTGTCCAAGTTTGACTAGATATATTTAGTTGGCTTTCATGATACTGTAGTTGTGCATATTATTTTTGTATGAGGTACATCGTATCTTATTAAGCCAATTTAATTTCCCTTTACTCACTGATGATCCTTTGTTGATTGAGATTTATTTTTCTTTTGGGGAAACAACTATTTGAGTTGAGGATAAGTCAGTTCTTTTTCTGTTAACTATCTTAGGTGCTGCTGAAGATGCATCTTCAGTTTTTGGTGAAGCGGCTGTTCTCTCCATTCAGAAGCAGTATCTACATCATAGATCTGAAAACTTGCAGACATTAAATGATGATCTCAACTCAGCTTCTGCTAGGAATAATAATTCAGACGAAGTCCGGATAAGGCAGTTAAAACACACTCAAAGCAATAATTTAAGAGATATTCCTACAAATTATCAAGGAACAGTTAACTTGGGAGGAGCTGCAAGTCAAATTGTTAATGGTGGTTCAAATATATCATTTTATAACACCCCTTCACCTGTGGCTGCACAGGTATGTAATTATTGTAATGTGTGCCTTGGGTGTTGATGGTGATTGTTTGGCTACATTTATTTGAAAATTGCATTGATAGATCTATGGCTTGTCAAGGTGGTAGATTTTTGTTTCCCTATTCCCGTTCCTTTTCTCACTGTCATGTTACCAAGTATTTAGGCATAATTTTCTTTATTTTGATGAAATAGCATCTCTGTAACTTAGGTTTTTCCTTTAGTGCCTTCTTTGGTGTCATAGGTTGAATATGGCATATTGATGAGATGGTATATTGTGGATATCTATTTCTGCTTCTATATTACTTCTCCAGTTTTTTTTACCTTGCATATTTATCATTTGGAATATATTTCTCTGCCTTCTGACTTCTTCGCTGTTAATATTCATACTCACATTTTACTCATTATCTGTGCTGATCTCCTTTACATCACGTTATGTGACTAATTCGTCATTTTTTAGAATTTGCAGTTATCTTCTATTGCTCCTCCACCTTTATGCCGAAATACACAGCAGAATGGATCTAGTATTAACTCACTTGGTGCAGATAACTGTTCAAGGTCAACTGTAAACTCTATTATACAAGCCCCTCGAAGAAAATTTGTAGATGAAGGGAAATTACGTAAGGTAAAAAATGTTGGAGAAAATTTGTAGCAGGATGTATATCTCCCTCTCTGCTTTATATATAGAATTCATAATCATATTCACGGGTTCATTTTCCTGTCCTCAGATTTCAGGAAGGTTATTTTCTGATTCTGGCCCTCGAAGAAGTAGCAGACTTGCTGGGGAAGCAGTAGCCAATACTAACGTAAGTGCTGCTAATAATGGAACTACCAACTCCACCAAATATCTTGGTGGGTCGAAGTTGAATTCTATTACACTTCGTTCTATGGCAGTTCGCAAAGGACAGTCCTTTGCAAATGAGAATATTGACGAAGGTACTTTTTGTCTAACTTCCATCTGCTGTATGTTCAAATATGCACAATCATTTTTGTCAGATTGTCTTGTAGTCACCTATGGAGAGTAATTTGAATACTGAAATCTTTTACTATATCTGGTACTAGAACTGTACTTTTTGGGTTTTATTTGATGAAAGTAAATTTCCACAAACTTAACATGTTTTAGCTATTAGATTACAGTTTGCACATATAATCATACTTTATTTTGATTTAGCAAATCTTTGGCTACTAATTTTGCCTTCTGGGCTTGAGAACGATGACTATGTGTGGAGTGCTTAACGATTTGGATTGCCTAACCTAGTTTCATGCAGAAATATTCTTGAACTGTGTTAGGTTAGGGTCAACTCTGTCATTTAAACTATTTGATAGCAACTCATATCCTTCACTCACAGATATGTATGAGTGCTCAGAATTTAATGTTCCATTACAGAGTTCATGGAATTAATATTATCTCATCTACATATGTGTTTCAAATCTTGAATTTCTAAGAGATATTGGTTTTTATTTATATATTGTAATTTTGGCTAGTTTTAAATTGCAATGAGCATACAAAATACAAGTTCGATCAAAGTAGTCAATTTAACTACAAATAAGGATTCCAATCTGCAAGAATAAGACTTAGTCATAATAATAAACAATCCTAGTGATTGAAGTCCATCGAAATCTATCAAGAGGCATTAAACCTGGCCTCCTCCCAAACATCCTCATCTAGTCTCTCAACGTCTCCATAATTGTATCGTTCATCTTCAGCCAAATAATCCACGAAACAAAAAAGCTAGCTCACAAGGGTCAATAACTCTCATATATGGAAATATTCATAAGAGTTGGCGACTTCCCTAAGGATTTGCTTATGTTTTAGTAGGTCTGCTGGTGTGTCAGTTATCTACCAATAACATATACTTCAAATTGATCATGAGGTGCTATTACTTATAATTGTATACTCTCGTTTGGTCCTTGGGTATCATTTGATGTAATTATCATTACATTCAATAATTATCATTGATAAACTGATGAGCATCTGATTGATCTATGACTATTATTTTAGGTATTCAAAATGAGGCTTTTGATGATTCTCGATCCAATGCCTCATTATCCGTCTCCAGTTCATCACCTTCTAGTGGTAATAGGACTCTTGAGCAAGGAGCAACCAAATCAGTTGGAGGAAGTCTCACAAATGATGCTAAAATAATTAATGGTGCTTCAGAAATATTAGGCCTCCTGAGAATATTAGGGGAAGGACATAGACTTTCATGCCTGTTCAGATGCCAGGTATCAATAGTAATTGTTGATATATAGCTTACACAGATTATTCGCTGAAAAGATAGCGGAAAATAATTTTGGACTCTAAAAATGGTCTGTAATCAACTGTAATGTTTAAATAGACTTCTTCTTGATTGTACAGGATGCTTTGGATGTCTACCTAAAACTTCCTTACAAGCATTACAGTACAGGCTGGGTGCTGTCGCAGGTATTGTGTGCTACTTTCATGATCTCTTAACACAAATAGTCATGTCTGCCTTCCAGATCAAATTGTTGTTGTGTTAGTTTCCCTCTGCCTAAACTGTTCCTGGTGATTATTTCTGTTGAATAAGGATTCAAACAGTTGCTTTTTTTCTGTATATAACTATCAGAAATATTTTCTGGCACTTGATTTATTTCACTTCTGGGCCTACTTGTAAAACATCCTTATGAAAAGTTATACTTTCATATCACTCTCAATATTCTTAATGGTGAATGGTGACCATTGGATTACATGACCTTGTTATTTGTAACAATAATTAGTTCTATTGATCGAGGGCCAAGTTCTGGCCAATGCTGTTTTATCCTCACTGACTACTTTGGCATGTCTGAATTGCAGGTTGGAAAAGTGTATTTTGAATTGGTGGATTATTTAGAAGCTGATAGAGCTTTCAGTCTTGCTCGCCATGCTTCACCTCACAGTTTGGAAGGAATGGATGTGTATTCTACAGTTCTTTATGTGAGTTCTTTTTATTGGTATCTTGAACAAAATGACCGCAAACCTGCTAGCATAGGTTTTAAGCACTTTGGTGACGGATTAGTGAGAAAGGTATAAAAACCTTGAGTGGTTGTCCGATGAAGCCACTGGACACAAACTAGGGAATTTATGTTTGCTGATCTTGTTATCTGTGCTGTATTATTGGAGGATATTTGTCTCTGTTTCAATTGTTTTTTTATGTACTTAAAAATTGAGATGTTATTCCTCTATGTACTTAAAATATGTTTTGTGCTTACTGCTTCTAGCTCCAGAACTTCTTTCCTCTTCCCTTGCATGGTGTGGGCAGGTTTTATTCACTAATCTTCTCCTGATCTTGTTGCAGCATTTAAAGGAAGACATGAAGCTAAGCTACCTGGCTCAGGAATTGATATCAACTGACCGCTTAGCTCCTCAATCTTGGTAGATATGCCAATTTATGTCGTACATTTTCTACGTTCCATGGGGGGGGGGTGCGCTTGTTATGGTCCAATTTTCAACTACGATTTTTTCTTCCATAAATTAGGCGCGTCAGTTTTTTTTTTTTTGTTTTTTTTTTAATTATTTTTTTTTAAATCCTACCTATGTGGAAATGCAGGTGTGCCATGGGAAATTGCTACAGCTTGCAGAAGGACCATGAAACTGCGTTAAAAAATTTCCAGCGTGCTGTCCAACTAAATCCAAGATTTGCCTACGCTCACACCCTCTGTGGACATGAGTATGCATTTTGCCCTCTGTATCATTTAGTGGACTTAGAAGTTTAGATTTTCACTAGTGCAGTGGATTTTTGGTGTTATGCCAGCTACTTATTTGTTATTTCCAAATCATAATCTTATTCTTAACTCAGATATGTGGCCTTGGAAGATTTTGAGAATGGAATTCAGAGCTACCAGAGTGCACTACGAGTAGATTCTAGACATTATAACTCCTGGTACGGACTTGGGATGATATATCTTCGACAAGAGAAGCTCGAGTTCTCTGAGCATCACTTCCGAATGGCTTTCCAAATAAATCCTCGTTCTTCTGTTGTAATGTCATATCTTGGTACATCTTTGCATGCGTTGAAGGTTCGTCCATTTGCCTATCACATTCATGGTTAATATGGTTGCTTCGTAAGATGATTTATTTCAATAACCTGTTGAATTTGTTCAATGATGTTTTAGAGGAGTGAGGATGCTATGATGATGATGGAGAAGGCCATCCTTGCGGATAAGAAAAACCCACTTCCCATGTATCAGAAAGCTAACATACTTATAAGCCTGGAACGTTTCGATGAAGCTTTACAAGTTCTAGAGGAGCTTAAAGAGTATGCCCCTCGAGAAAGCAGTGTGTATGCTTTGATGGGTAAAATCTACAAAAGACGGTACATGCACGAGAAGGCAATGCTTAATTTTGGCCTTGCCTTGGATTTGAAACCATCTGCCGCTGATGTAGCCACCATTAAGGTAATCTGTTTGCATATCCAACTTGTTTGTATCCTCAGATTTTCACACAAACTCAAGGCATAGAAAATTGAGACCTAAGTTTTTATAACGCATTTTGAAATTTGAAATCAAACTAGCATCTTTATATACTAACTAGAGCGCCGCATTCTGTTTCTAATATCTCAATGTCTCAACAGGCTGCCATCGAGAAGCTGCATGTACCTGATGAAATAGAAGACAACTTATGAGAATTCTCATTTTTCTAAAGGGAAAAGAAAGTGATGGAGAATACGGTGTAACTTATAATGAAAACGGGATGGAATTTGTTTGGCCTCAGGAAGCGAGTTAGCTATACAAGTACCGGCGGGATGTTGGGGCACCTGCGATCAAGTTGGCCAATCAATCTAGGCACTGGTAAAACCTCAGTTTGTGGGTGAGCTCACACACTAACAGAGTAAACTATGTGAGCAAAAGGTGCAAAAAGATGCCCCATTACTTGTACAAAGGGCATGTAATCGTGCCACAACAAATCAGTAATGCTATTAACCCATTCGTTGGTATAATTCTGTTCAGAAAATTATTTCCTTTTTCAAATCTGACCTATTAGATAACTGATGCTTGTCAGCAAGGAATGATCTACCTATATGCCATGACATCGGACCACCAAAAGTAGGGAGCTATTTCAAGGTATAAGATTTTTCTTAGTGATAATTGATGCCTTATTTACTCAGCTATATTCGTATTAACATCTATAAATCATTTCAAATTATTCTAGTGTTTTATGAAAATTGAATTCATATATATAAAAAAGTTAGTACTTATTTCATTTTCTTAGTTCAGAATGTGTCGGTAAAGATTCAAATCTTAGATGTTTAGTTAATGAGATGTATTTTAACAAGTTAAACCAATTGATTGATTTTATCTTTGTAAAATTACTAGACCGGCTTCATTCGGTTCAAAAGGGCACATCAGTCGGTATAAGGTTAAAAATTGCCAACTGTTTAGTTAAATTAAAAAAGAATATTTAAATTAGGTAGATAAATGAGTATAAAAGCATACTTTAATTTGAAGATTTAAATAACTTATAAAGGAAACATCAATTATTGAATTATATAAAGAAAAGGGGAGAAAAAGTAATGAAAAGACTTAGAAATAAAAATGGTAAGAAATGGAAAATAAATAATGAAAAATAAGATTTGTAGATCTCCAATACAAATATCTTAAATTAATGGGTTTTAGTGTTAAGTGGAAAAATCATGGAGGTTGGAGCTCAAATTTCTTTGTTGTTATTGCTTTTTCCCCCATTTCCTTTTATTTATTTTATTTATTATTTGATTTGATTTGATTTGACTCATAAAGCTTCCATTAAAAACCTTCCCTACACTCCAAACTCTTCCAATATATATTTATATCTTACAAAAAAATTATAAAAAAAGTACTACAAATTAAAGCAGGGGCATTTCGGTAATTTTGATCTTAATAAGGACCTATTGACTCGGTCTTTATATTTTATTTTTTAAATTTCAAGTGTTGTTTGATTCATTGAAAATAAAAATAAAATAATAATAAAAAAAATCAAATTATTTGTACTGTCTTTATCCAAATAGAGATGAATGCAGTACACAATTACTTTGTGCAAAAAGGAAATGAAATTTTTAAAGAGGATTGATTGGATAATGTTGTTGAAATCATTTAATCAAGGAGGTTTCCCCTTTTAAAGAAAATCATATTAATTGTATTTATAAAAAAAAATTAAAATTACATAGTTCTTCAACTTTGAAATTTTTATTTATTATAAATATTTGAATTTTCACTCACATATTATTAAATTAAAATAATCAGGAAGCGATCAAAAGACAAAGCAAATGAGTTTAATAAATTAATTTACTTGCACGATAAAATTATTTAAATACTTTGCTTAAAGAAGCTTAAAAAAAATGGTGCACTATTTTGTCGCTTTAAATAAATAATAAAACACTTTTCTTTCTTAGTACAAACAACAAAGAAATTAAAATAATATATTTCACTATTTACACGTTTATTAGTGCATCTTATGATTTTTTTTACTAATAATATTATTTTAAAAATATATATTATTTTTTTAATTGCAAGTTAAGTTTGATATCGGTTAGGAATCACGAGTCTCCGCAATGGTATGATATTGTTTTGAGCATGAGCTCTCGTGGCTTTATTTTGGGCTTTCCCAACGGGCTTCATACCAATTGAGATAGTATTGCTCACTTATAAACTCATGAAAAGGAAGTATTTGAAATAGTTTTTTTTTTTTTTTTTCAAAGAAAAACTAGGGGCAAAAAAAGTGGGAAAAAGAAGAGCCACGTGGAGGTCATCTAGAGAACCACGTGTTATGGTTGTCTGATCTGCCCGCCAATCGGGGAAGACTTAGCGAGAAAGAAACCACGGGATGGCTTCCAATCAAGGCATGACTCATATATTTATTCATAAAATAATCTTATTTTTATCGACGTGAGAAAATTATTTTTGCGAGTAAATTAAAATAATAATATTTTAAAACTTCATGTAATTAAAAACTTAATACACAACGGAAATAAATTCTTTAAATGTTTTAATATAATTAAAATAATAATAAAATTTTGTTTAACCAATGGCGAGGTTTTCTCTCTTTTACCAGTGGCATACTTAAGTAATTTTATTTCTTATCTCAGGGACATATCCGTCATTTCACTACCAATCTCTTCGAATTTCCGAAATCATAAAATTATTCAGAAAGAAAAAGAATAGTGCAAATAATCTCCTCATCCACAGCGCGTGTTATTCAACTCCCACTTTATTCATTAGTAAAATTTGACTTTCTAACGTTCCTTCCTTCACGCGTTTCTTCATCCGTGGGGTCTATGAACCTCCCTGTTAATCACAATTAACGAATCATAATTAAATTCCAATTAATTATTCCGTTTCTCTATAAATACACTAACGCCTCCTCCCTTTTCAACACAAATCAGAAAACCCTAAACAAATTAGCGCAAAAGAAGAAAGAAACAAAGAAGCTCTCTCATCTCTCTTTCTCTCTCTCGGGAACTTAGGGTTACAGATCGATTAATGGAAATCGAGCGAAAGAAAGCTATGGCGGCGAAGAAATTCTGGAATATGGTACGAGCAATCGTGTTGATGCTGCGTAAGGAGTTATCGAAGAGTCGAATCATAATGTCCGATCTTCATTTGATGATGAAGAGAGGCAAACTCGCTGGAAAGGCCATGTTAAATCTGATGCATCTCCACCAGATCTCCGGCAGTCTTAGTCGCCAAACGGCCACCGACATAGCTCATTCCTTCGCTATTGCTCCACAGGATTACGAGTTTAGTTGCAGCAACAGCCCTGCTTTTCCAGCGCTGCAGCTCTACGGCAAGCGTGGAGGCAAGCACCACCACAAGTACAGCGACGTTACCACCGTCAGTGCCGTTAAACGAGTGCTGGAGATGCTGAACAACGAGGCTACATCAACGACGGATGTGGCGTCGCCTATGGTGACGCTCGGGATGAGTCCGATGGTTAGGGTAACAGACTCGCCGTTTCCAGTTAAGGACGAGGGGGACCACAAGGTGGACGAAGCGGCAGAGGCGTTTATCAAACGGTTTTACAGTAACCTGAAACAGCAGAGGATAAAAGCGGCCTTGGAATCTCCGTCGCCGTACCACCGTATGTGGGGCCGGTGAAAGCGAAACGAACGGTTTTGAGGTGACTTGTCTGCTGTGGGATATTATCAGGACACCATATCCGTATATACTTTCCTTGCGAGAAGAAATCTGAGCTGTATAGAAGTTTGTCGATTTTCCATATATGCTTTTTGAGTGAACGACATGTCGTCTTCACTTTGTATACCCAACACCACCAACCAAGTACGGATCTCGACGATCATACTTGACCAGAAGAATTATCTTATATTTTTCTCTCTCTCTCTCTCTCTTTTTTTTTTAATATTTGAGAAAATAATAATAATATTGTAATGTTTTTGTTTGATTACTGGTGAACTGAGATACTCCAGGATCAAATGGGCAACTACAGCTTTAAGCCAATATTTTTGTCTTTCATTATAATTGAAGTTTATCTCTAATTATACATTATAATTGATGTTCATAAATGGAGAAGATATAGGTTATTTTAAAAGCGACCCAATGATTTTATTGTACATAATGTTGGATAAAAGTGTCCCACATTGATTAATTTAGAGAATGATATTAATTAATTTAGGGAATGATTATGAGTTTATAATCTAAGAATGCACTCTCCACTGGTTTGAGGCCTTTTAGGTAAGCTCAAAGCAAACCCGGAGAGCTTATACTCAAAGTGTTATACCATTGTGGAGAGTCATGTTCCTCGATTAAGACAATGAGGGATGTTGGAATAAATGTGAAAGCAAGAAAGAAGTCTCTTCTTTTGATAAAGTTGGATGTGTGGAATTGAATGCAGCCATATATTGTTTAGAGGACACGTGTTTAAACGTAAGTTAAGAGTAGCTTATTGACATTAATGAGGCTTAATATTGTATTTTGTTCTCTAAAATATGAATAATATTACCTAACTAAGTATTATTTTTAATAATGAATTTAGATAATATGTTAAATCAATAAATAAGATGATGTTAAATCATTAAAGGTGGAACAGTTAATTAATTAAAATGATTGGTGATGATAAATAAATGAAAATCACTTTTATTTTCTTATTTTGTCATTTTGCTTAGGATAAATCACTCAGATTATACCTTAAAACAGAAAGAAATAAATGGAGAGGTGGAGACAGTTATAACTGTAAACTGGAATAACGGTGTTTCGACGCTTGGAATTTTCTTCTATATATATCTTTTTCTATTTCTTGTTTTCTTAAATTTTAGATTAAGATAGTAAAAACTATATTTTAAGATCAATTCCCCAATTATTTATTTATTTATTTATCTATGTTTAAGAAAAATAAATTAGAAAAACGAACAAAAAAATTTGAGGTCTATTCGATAACAATCATGTTTTTATACGAGCTCTCGTATCAATAAAGATAACGTTTTTTATTTATATATATAAAAAAAATTCTCTTAATTAACTCATACGAGAATTATATTTAAAACTTTATAATATAATAAAATATAATTAGATTCGGTTCATCTTTAATAAAGAGACCAAATTTTATGGGGTTTTGATAAAGGGATATGAATAATTGGAAAATATAATGGGTTTTTAAATAATAATAGTGCCATTGTTCACTTTTTAAATTGGGTATTGAAAAAGATTTTTTTTTTAATATATATAGATAAATAATATTGGGAGTTGTGGTTGATTTTGTCTTAGGAAGTTCCATCTGAAGAAGTAAAATTAAAAGATGTGGCCATTAACAAAAGGAACCAAAAGTAGGGCTACTTTCAACAACACAAACTTTATTGAAATTTGAAAGTGAAATCTTATCTTTAATGCAAATTTAAAAGCTTATAAATTTGACGCTTGATACATAAGAATAGAATTATAAGTCTGATCAATCCATTTATTTTGTTTGTTACCTTTAAAGTTTTTCAGTTGTTAGTTCATATTGTTGGATGAAAATTCCAATGATCGTCGGTTTATTTATTGGTACGAGACATTTTAGAGAAACCCAAAGCAAAACCACGAGAGCTTATGTTAAAAGTGGACAATATCATACTATTATAGGGATTAACACTAGCTTCTAAACTATCATTTTCATATAAATGTTGTAATAAATTCTATCTCTGCTCTCCCTCTTTTCAAGAAGGCTTCACCATGAGGACCAATTGAGGAATCATAATATAACCCTTCAATTGGCGATGCATAAACAGATTTATAAGCGAATCACTTTCATTGCCTCTTGTTTTGTGTATAAGAACGCAACACAAAACACGAGGTACTCCATAAATAGATTAGTGGCTGGGCAGTCCTTAGCTCCAAAAGGCCTGTTTTTGGTATTAAGAACTAACTGTACTGCAACGTCCATGAATAGATTATTAACAAGTAGTACCAGGAGGAAACTTAAATCCAGTTACAGGGTTTGCAGGATTTGGATTGTGTTGCATGCCTTTCAAGATCGAACACTCGATAAAATTATGAAAAGAACCTTTCTTGCTTATATTTCCCCCTCCACGATAACGCTCAAATCCACTTCTAGCAGAGATATTGTCTTCTTTGGGCTTTAAAACTCATCTGCTAGGAGAACTTCCACGCTCTTATAAATGGTGTTTTGGTCTTTTCTCTAGATATCACAATTCACCCCCTTTAAGCCCAGCGTCCTCACCGACACTCTTTCTTTCCTCCAATCGATGTGGGACCGTCACCACCCTTCGAGGCCAGCGTTCTTACTGGCACACTGCCTCGTGCCTACCCCTTAAGGGAACAACGAGAAAGTTGGCACATTATCCGGTGTCTGGCTCTGATACCATTTGTAATGGCTCAGATCCACTATTGGCAGATATTGTCCTCTTTCGACTTTTCTTTTAAAATGGATTTTAAAAATATTGAGATGGAGCCCGTGAGACAAAGCTAACTAAAGTAATCTCACTCAAATTCAGACATCCACATTTTAAACTTTATCTCGCATTTATGATTCCGGCACTCTAACCATTTAAGAAGATATTAAGAAGTTCAGGTCCATGACACATATTGTTCTATTCAGGCTTTTAAGTTTACAGTTCAACACCCTCTCACACAAACCCACTTTCACTCTTAGATTGAAAATTATTTATTTTTTATTTTTAAAAAATTAAGTTTATAAAAACACTTTCAACCAATTGAATTTTTATTTTATTATCAACATATAAGCCAAAATTAAAAAGAATTAAAACAATTGTTTTTGTTTTAAAATTTTGGGTGTAAACATTGAAAATATTTCTGAAGATGCTAAGGGTTCATTAAAAGTGTTTTAGTGTTAAATAATGAAAGTTTAGGAATTTATTAATAAATTTAAGGAAACGTTTTATTTATTATAAAAGAAAAATAATATCCAAAATAGTTGTTGGTAAGGGAAATGATTAACTGCTTTAAGCATATGAGAAGTAAGTGTCAGCTTGTTTTTTGGGAAGTGGTGGGACCCACTTAAAATAGAATATCCAATTTCCTAAATATCTTAATCCATTATTCCATTCCAATAACTCCAATATTTTATTTATTTATTTATATATTTATATTCCATTACCAACCACCGTCCACTTGCCGCAGCCTCGCCTGAATGATTGAGTTTCAGGCCGCCGGCGAACCCCACAGCCAGCTGCCATCCACGTGCCTTTCGTTTTTTTATTTTGAATTCTAACCGTGTGTTTACTAAAAAAACTTAAAAAAAAAAAAGAATAAATTAAAAAATTTCTCTAACAAAATTATTATAATTTAATTAATTAATTAAGTGGAAGGGAATTTATTAAATAATTCATAATTATAAAGGGGAAAAAGTTTGGTTCCACATCTTTAAAATAAAAGTTATTTTGGTCTGTTTTTAATGGGTAAAAAAGATTATTGAGTTGATATCAAACTTTTCAATAAAAAGAAAAGATAATTTTATATAAAAATTCAATATAAACAAGAAAAAAACACAAATATTTAATTTAAATTCATTATCTTATTCTTTTAAAATTTATGTAAATAAGGGTATTTTCGTCTGTCGATTTATTATAAAAATATTTGTTTTTTACGTTTAGCTATTGTTACAAAAATAAAAAAAAGCCGTTACTTTTCAAAAAGAAGTATTTAAATTTAGATTTTGTAGGAGATCGACACGTGGATTTAAAATTGGATATTTGGGACAGGAGGCGCAGGCGGCGGGGTCGCATCTGTGGGCATCTGTTCAATTAAGGCGGCTCATCAGATGAGTGAATTTCTTTCATCTTCTTCACTCTCTTAGTCACCCTATCCATTTCTCGCTGTTAATTTTATGAAATAATCGAAGGGGTTTTAATAGTTTCGATCCCTTTTGCGCACCGCTGCCGCGAAGCTTCTGATTTAGTGTCTAATCCCCAGTTTCCAACCACTAATCCATCATGATCGTCACCACATTTGATGAATCATACCATTTTTTTATTACGAAAACGGACAATCTCGATTACCCATTTTCTAAAATATCATATCGATCTATCGGATAATGGAATCAACGACCCCACTTTCTCACACTCTGTCCCGTTTTCTTGTTCTTAGTGATGCATTTGGTTCGGCCAAAGTTGACTTTGCGTCAATGCTCGCAAGTGGGTTTGATTATTTAATGGATGCCCATGTCCCCCCATTTCGTATTGTGTTCATCTTCCGCTTCTCTCTTTGTGTGGGGTGCTTCAAGTTTGAGTTCAGTGATCAGGGATGGAGAGCACTTTGAAGGAAATCGGCGATGGCGGTTCTGTATTGGACTTGGACCCGAAAGGAACCGTTGGTGGCGGCGTTGAGGACATCTATGGCGAAGACTGTGCTACAGAGGAACAGCTCGTCACTCCATGGACTTTCTCAGTTGCGAGGTAATCCAACTTTTTTGGATTTTGGGGTTTGGTGTAAGTGCTTTCTTTGGCTTATTTTGCCAATTTGTACTTGAATTCTTAGTTTCGTCTTTGTATTTTACTTAATCCCAACGTTTGGGAACTACTTGCTTGCTTTCTTTTTCGCTTTGATTTTGTGATGTTTCCCTCCTTAGGATTATCATTAATTCTTGAAAAACAGTCACTAGAACTGATGCTTCCTCGAGATTCTGATCAAGCTGCCCGCTGGATTCTTAGAATATTACTATTCCCTGTAAAATTAGAGAATATTGTTCTTAAAATCTTGACATGAATCCTTTTTTGCTCTGTGATATGATGCAGTGGCTACTCGTTGCTGAGGGATCCCCACCATAACAAGGGGTTGGCATTTACAGAGAAGGAAAGAGATGCTCATTATTTGCGGGGGCTTTTGCCACCTTCCATTGTTACTCAACAACTTCAGGTTGCCACTGCTGCTCCATTTTGAGTTCTTGTTCTTTCTTTTGATCATGTTCTTTAAGTACTTTTTTTATGATCTTTTTCATCTCTGATATCAGGAAAAGAAGTTGATGCAGAACATCAGACAGTATCAACTCCCCTTACAAAAATTCATTGCCATGATGGAACTTCAGGTTCTTAGATCCACCATTTCTCATTTACTTTGCTCATAATTTGTTTATTTTGAGCTTCACTTTTGATTCCCTGAAAGAACTGAAAAAGATTATCTTAGTGTTCGTTCTTCATTGGTCAATTTTGATTTAGTGGATCTTGTAATTTGGTGTACAGGAAAGAAATGAAAGGCTTTTCTACAAACTTCTTATTGACAATGTTGAAGAACTGCTTCCTGTTGTGTACACTCCCACAGTCGGTGAAGCTTGCCAGAAGTATGGAAGCATCTTCAGGCGTCCTCAGGGTCTTTACATCAGTTTGAAAGAGAAGTAAGGATGCTTTTTTTCTTTTACTTCATATATTTATGACTTTCAGGGTTTTATGTATCTTCTAACGCCGAGTCGTGCAGGGGTAAGATTCTCGAAGTATTGAAGAATTGGCCCCAGAGGAGCATCCAGGTGATTGTTGTGACCGATGGTGAGCGTATTTTGGGTCTCGGTGATCTTGGTTGTCAGGTAATTGCATTGGAAATATTATCGGAGGAATTAGAGCTACTTCACTAGCAGATCTATTGATTTTGACATGAATTTATTGGATGTTTTAGGGAATGGGAATTCCAGTTGGAAAACTTTCTTTATACACCGCACTGGGCGGAGTTCGTCCTTCTGCAGTAAGTATTGATTTGAAAAGACAATCTTTCTCCATACACTTAGAAGATCATTAAATCATTTTGCTTAATTTAGAGCTTTGAAGGATATTCTTCATTTCAGCTAATACCACATTTTCTTGATAGTGTTTGCCTATTACCATCGATGTCGGAACGAACAATGAGAAATTGTTGAATGATGAATTCTACATTGGGCTTAAACAGAGACGAGCAACTGGAGAGGTTCGGGACACGTCTTTATCTTACTCTTTTGCAGGCTTAAGTAAATTTGAGCTGCTATAGGTTTGTGAGTTTATAATGAACTCAAGTATTCTGCCTATGTTCAATGCAGGAGTACTATGAACTTCTGCATGAGTTTATGACTGCTGTTAAGCAGAATTATGGGGAAAAAGTTCTGATTCAGGTTAGAACATGATATCTATATATATATATAGTCATTGGTATCTGAAGTTTGAACGTTATGTACTCAGTGGTTCTTATTGAAATTTTCAGTTTGAAGATTTTGCAAACCACAATGCGTTCGAGCTACTCGCCAAGTATCGTACAACCCATCTAGTCTTCAATGATGATATTCAGGTACTATAAATTTGATACTCATTGTTCAGAAAGTTGTCAAATTCTCTTATCCATACTCCTTTTCTCTTGTTCAGGGGACAGCTTCTGTGGTTCTTGCTGGAGCTGTTTCTGCCCTCAAACTCATTGGCGGTACCTTGGCCGATCACACTTTCTTGTTCCTTGGTGCTGGGGAAGTAAGATCTCTCCTTCCTTGCCTCCATCCCTCCTCCTATATTTTGAAAATTCATGTGTTTAATGGTTGGGTTTCGTACTTTTCGGCATGGCTGCAGGCTGGAACTGGTATTGCAGAGCTTATAGCCCTTGAAATATCGAAACAGGTAACTTGTCGAGCTATACCGAACATAAATGGTTTACAAACACATTTCGTAATCTATGTTTCTTATATTATATGTTTTCTTTTCCCTTTTCTTTTAGACAAATGCTCCAGTTGAGGAGACCCGCAAGAAGATCTGGCTCGTCGACTCAAAGGTAGTAGAAGGTTTAATCTATGCACAGATACTTTATTTGAGTCGTTCATGGATATGTCCAGACACGCTTCGGATACTTGTCCGATTTGAGGATTTGGGTGCTAAAGTTTTTAACGTATCACCATGTCCTATTGGATTTGTGTCGTGAATTCGTATCTGTGTCCGTGCTTCTTAGAGTTTAAGCAACCTTTTATATCTTGATGAGTTAATGTTATTGGCTTCTTGTTTCAACCATAAAGAGAATGATGTTCTCTTGTAGGGATTAATTGTCCACTCCCGTAAGGATTCACTTCAACACTTCAAGAAGCCATGGGCTCATGAGCACGAACCTGTCAAGGATTTATTAAGTGCTGTCAAGGTATGTTCCTTGCCCCGTACCTCACCATAGTTCCTTACCCCGTGTCGACCGCCTAATTCTCTCTATTCCAGGCAATCAAGCCAACAGTGCTGATTGGATCATCTGGAGTTGGACGGACTTTTACTAAAGAAGTCATCGAAGCTGTGTCCGCCATCAACGAGGTTCTCTCTTCTCCCTAAATCATAAGCACATATACATGAGTTACATGTTTAGAAAGAATTTGCAAATAGGATCAACTTGGCTGATCATATTCCCCCAACGCTCACTGATGTTGCAGAAACCTCTTATTATGGCTCTGTCGAACCCGACGTCGCAATCTGAATGCACTGCTGAAGAGGCTTACACGTGGAGCGAGGTATATAACGAACACCATTTTAACACGAAAGCTTCTCTATTAGTTTTTCGACATTTATATTTACTTTGCTTTGCTATGCAAATTGAAGGGTCGTGCAATCTTCGCCAGTGGAAGTCCATTTGATCCATTTGAATACAACGGGAAGACCTTTGTCCCTGGCCAGGTTCTTTACTTCATCATTATGTTGAATGATTTACACTTCACCTCCGTTACATATCAAGAACTGACATTTTGAACTTGTCAAATCTCAAATCAGTCCAACAATGCCTACATTTTCCCTGGGTTCGGTTTGGGCGTTGTAATTTCTGGAGCAATTCGTGTGCACGACGACATGCTTCTAGCTGCCTGTAAGTACGATCGTTAAATGAGCAACATCACTAACTGACTTACATACATGCATGCACATTTGGTCTATGAACTTGTCGATAACGACATGCTCTCTGAACTTCATTTTTAATTTTCAAACGACGAGTATAACTACAATGTTAGAATGATTCTCATTTCGTCTTTGCTGCACCAGCGGAAGCGTTGGCTGCCGAAGTCTCCGACGAGAACTATGAAAATGGATTGATCTACCCACCCTTCACAAATATCCGAAAGATCTCAGCAAACATTGCAGCTAAGGTGGCTGCCAAGGCATATGAACTTGGTGAGACATTTTCTTTGATTATGTTGCTATTCTTGTATTAGTTTTGAATACTCTGCCAACTTAAATCCTGTTCCCCTCGTTTGTGTGCTCTCCAGGCTTGGCAACCCGTCTCCCACGCCCTGCAGATCTTGTCAAGTATGCCGAGAGCTGCATGTACAGCCCCATCTACCGAACCTACCGATAAATGTAACGAAGTCTCGTCGTGCAGGTCTCTATTTTCGAGCTTTTAATGGGAGCTCTGGTGTGTGGTTAAGAGAGAGCTCTTGAAGTCTTCCCCAATATGTTTTAGTGTAATGATCCTAATGTTGTTATGTTTTCCTTCATAAATGAGAACTTATATTTGTTAATGGAATAAGCTCAAATAAGCTTTTGCATCGAATTTTGCTCCAATTAACCGTTCATGCCTACTGTTAGTTGATACGGTCAATGATTATCAGTTTCATGGTTTAAAACGCGTTTATGAGGTAAAGGTTTCAACATCTCTATAAGAAATGATAGATTCGTCTTCCTCTCAAACCGTTGTGGGATTTAACATATGGGCTACACGGGACGTTCAATCTTTTTGTTAAATTAGTAACAAACATCATTATCATCAATTCTTATATTAAGATAAATCAATATTATTAGATCATCTCAATTATTTACGCATTATTATATGGACAGATAAAGTATCACAAGTCACAACTTATCTTCCACGTGTTAGCCTTCCACCACTCAGATTCATTGAGTGCCGTCGATCAGCGTGCAATGAAAGTACAGCTACCGTTGATCCCACGTCAGACAGGGCCCACTCACCAGACTTAATTTATCGTGGGTTATAAAGTCAGCCAGCTGCCCATCCATCTCATTGACGTGTACCGCCCTGAATCCTCCATTTACACTATTCGAGAATTCCAGCCGTTGGATCCTTAAAGCGTGTCAGAATCTTTTGCAATCAATGAGCTATTATTAGCAATTAATTTTGACCTTCACGTATAGTATTATTTATAGTAAAAAAAAAAAATATATCTTTTAATTCAACTTTTAGATTATGTTTCAATATTTTAAAATTGGATAATTTAGTTTCTAACTTTATAAAAATAATTAAAATAGGTTGTTAGATGGTTAATTCTAATTGAAAAATGATTTAGCCCTAATTAGTATTTTATGCGTATTTTTATAATAGCCTCGTCATTTCTCCGAGTTTAATTATAAAAAAAATATGTTTATTATCGTCCTGATAAGGCACAGTACAATCATTAAAATAATTAAAAAAATTACATAATCTAAAATGAAATAATCCGTAAATTTATACGCGTGACAAATACAAGTTTGGTTGAAGAATAAATAAAAATATATTCTCAAATTTAGCAATTAATTAATTTAATTTTGTAAAATTTAAAAGAAAAGTAGGTTAATTTCTATTTTATCTATTTTTCATCCTTGACAGCTCATTGGCATGACGCCCGAAATGTAGTGTTGGTGTGGGCCCAGAGTTGGAAAAAAAGAAAAGAAAAGAAAAAAAAAAAGAAAAAAAAGAAGTGGGCCCACACCGAGCTTTTGACGTGCCACCTTGCAGTTAGCACAGATATTGTGTGTGTAAATTCACTTGCGTATTGTTGTTTGGCGTGAATTTAATTCGCTTATATATATTCCCATCACGAGCAGAAATTAGGAACCATATGACTCATTACACATTTATAATTCAAAAACTATATATTAAAATTCTTTTATTCTTCATGTCCCACCAACTATTTTATTTTTAAATTTCTTAAATTTTTATATTAAATTTAAGAAAAAAAAAATATATATAAATATATATTTGATGGTAGAATGGGAAGTCAAGTATGGGGAGTCGACCAGAACAACGGCGTCAACAGCGTGGGAGGAGTGAAGGACACGTGGCGATGGAAGCCAAAAGGGATTGAGTACGACTAAAAGAAAAAGGAAAAAGGAAAAAAGAAAAAAGAAAAAAGAAAAAAGAAAAAAGAAAGTCCATCCATCGCCTTTCCTTCTTCAAATGCGTGTGGCTTCTACCTATATATCGACTCACACGTGTCAATATTGCATCTGTTCATTCTTCTTTCCCTTTTTATCTCTCCCTCTTCCCCTTCCTTTCATTCTCTCCCTCTCTCTCTCTCTTCCTTACTCTCCCCCTTTTCTCTGAGACCCCTCCGGCTCAGAACAGGGGGCCATGGACGAGGCCTCCGCCAACGACCTCCAACTCCACCGAGACGATTCACTGCACGACCTAGACCTCGCATCCACCAGTTCCGGTTTATCATCCATACTCAGCAGCGATGATTTCCGAAGCTCCTCCAGTTCCGGCGACATCTCCGTCACCAGCACTAGTTCCGGTGAGATTCCTGCTATTATTGTGGCCGAGGCCGCCCTGGATCCGAGGTCTGTTGAACTTACCACGTCGATGACCTCCACCACGGTGTTAGAACCGGCTAGACGGAAGTGCGTCGGGAGGAACAATAGGGCGGGACTGCACTGGGGACTCACTTCGGTTATCGGACGGCGGAAGGAGATGGAGGACGCTATAGCTGTTAAGCCTGGATTCATGTCTTCAAGATGCGATCACGTCGGAGGTTGTACGGCTCCAGGTTCCAGAACCTCCGGGGAGATCTCGCCCGTTCATTTCTTCGCCGTTTACGATGGTCACGGCGGCTCTCAGGTGCGTACGTCCTCTCAATTTCCATCGTCTTCCTAAGAATTTGTGCATTTCGAATTTCGAATTTCAAATTTCAAATTACAAATTAGGGCTAATTTTGTGTTGACCTTTCGAATGATTACAGCATTAGATAACTCGTCCTTCACCAGAAACAGCTAGAAAAGAACTCTAATTCTTTTTTTTCTTTTTAATTTCTTTTTTCTTGAACAGAGAATCTCCAAAAATAATTCGCAAATAACCTGTTTTAGAAAAATATTTTATGTTGACGCACCATTACCTATTACTATTATTTCTTTTCTTTTTCGAAGCTAATAATTGCCTTTTCCACTAAGGATGACACATGTCATGCAATGAATGGTCCCCGTCGAAAGAATTAAGGAGGTTCCCATTTTAGTATAAGGACACGTGTCGTTGAAGCCCTCTTTTTTTTTTGTTCGCTTTAATCGGTTTGGAGGTTAGGTATGGGAAAAAAAAATTCTCCATTTAATGCACGAGACCTTGAGAGGTCGCTGAGATTTAAATTCTATGATGACGTAATAATTCATTTTCCTGGTGACGAAAAAATGGGGTCTTACTGTTTTATTATCTGACGTGTTTTAATCACGGGATTTATTGGTTTAATCGACTAATAGAATCACCAATTCTGAGAACTCGCACGATTTCCAATTCCTTTACTGGGTGGTCTCGCTTGTATCTTGTTCTTCATTCAGTGAATGGCGCGTCTAATTAGGAAGAGACACCAATTGGTTTATTTTTCATCATTTTCTTGCCATTGGGAGTGAGCTTTATGTTTTTTTTAATATAAAATTTTGAATTTTGTAGTACTCCTTTTGGATTCTTTTAAAATTGGAGTGTAAGCTAACAAAAAATTATCAATCAAGCAAAAAGGATTGCATGATTAGATTGAATTATTTGTTAAATGATGGACTGTATATCATAATTCGTTTTAGAAAATTATCTTTCAGAAAATATTGTTTATTCCACCAACCAACCGCCCACATAGCATAAAAGAGTAAAATAATTATGACTTCTCAAAATATTTTGGAAACTACCACCATATTTTATGAACATCACACGATATTTATTAAAGAAATATCTATTTTTATGATGCACGCCCACCCATACACCATTAGAAAATTTATTTTGGGCTAGGTGAGTAGATAGCTGTGGATAATGTTCCCCAATAGCTGCCCTGTCTGCCCAAGAATCATGATCTGTGAGCGAGATTTCCAGCCATGTTTATGATCTTCGGATTCTTGGGAAGTTGGAAATTTTGGATCGAAGTTTAGTTGAATAATTGAAGTCATCGATTTGTGTGCTTTATCAATTGTGTAGTAGTTTAACACTTTTGTGAAAGTATGATTAGGGTTGAAAGTTGATTGTCTAACTGGGTGTGCTGTGTTTATTTAATGCTAGTGAACTGATTGTTGTACAACAAGCTGTAGAGCATATTAATTCTGTTGATTTAAGTCTGGTACTGATTTCCTCCGGCGTCGATTCGTCGGGCTTATCATCTTTTCAGATATATGACACCCAGCTAACGACTTCGTGGAAACTTTAATATATATATAATCTATAGGTGGCCAATTTCTGTGCGGAGCGGATGCATGAAGTGATAGCGGAAGAGTGGGGAAGAGAAGGAATCAAAGGCCATGAATGGCAGAAAAAGTGGGAAGTTGCCCTATCTAATGGCTTCCAGAGGACTGATGATGAGGTCGTGTCAGAGGCGGTGGCAACCGACATGGTTGGATCCACTGCGGTTGTAGTCGTTCTATCTGGCTGCCAGATTATTGCATCCAATTGTGGCGACTCTCGGGCGGTTCTGTTCCAGAAAAATAAGGCGATTCCATTGACAGTCGATCAAAAGGTCATTAGTTTCCCAAACCCAGTTACAATTTTAATTCCTGTAGCGTTACACGATTACTTCTTTAGATGAATCATTAAGGGTAAGCATTTGTTTTATTGATCGTGTTACAGCCTGATAGACAGGACGAACTCCTGAGAATTGAAAGAGAGGGAGGCAAAGTCATCAACTGGATGGGGGCTAGAGTGCTTGGAGTTCTTGCTATGTCAAGAGCCATAGGTTTCCACCTCTCTCCCTCTCTCTTTCTCTCTCATCTTGGCTTTGTGAATGTTGCCTTTGCCTTACCTTAATTTCGATTCTCTATAAATCAGACCTATCAGAGATATACGTGTCTATACTTGGATGATTTTTCAATTTTGAAGACTATTCCACTGTGAGTATAGCCATGCTCCCATGGCTTATGGGCCTCTCTCTCCTTGTAGAGTGTCCCCCAATTATTTCCATTTCTACTGTCACTGATAATAGAAAGGATGAGGGGGAGATTTGACAGAAACTGGGATCTAGTGATTCAATAGAGTAGTCCTACATTATCTTATAATTGCATACACTTGCATGTGGGTTTTGCTCTAAGCTTGACAAATGGCTTTATGTGTATGGATGTTCAGGGGATCGGTATCTTCGGCCATGGATAATTCCAGTGCCGGAAATTAGTTTCACAACGAGGAGCGACGAGGATGAATGTTTGGTTCTGGCAAGCGATGGGCTTTGGGATGTAATGACGAATGAAGAGGTTGGGCAGGTGGCTTGCCATCTTCTTAGGAGGCTCCGCAGGTCGTCGACACCTGATGACACCCCCCCGGCACAGATTGTGGCTAATAATCTCACTGAAATGGCCTATGGAAGAAACAGTTCCGATAACATTTCTGTTATTGTCATCGATCTGAAAGCAAGGAAAGCAAACCCACAGAGGTAATGACAGAAAATGCAGGAGATTCTCATTGTTCTTCCAAAATCGTGATATCTGGAAGCCAAGGTTCTAATAGCTCCACCCTGTTTTCTTCCATAACTAATAGATAACATACCATATTAGTTTTGGTCACTGTTCTCACCACTCTGCATCAAAAAACGTGTACAGAGCCCACTAACAAAAT
This sequence comes from Cucurbita moschata, assembly GCF_002738365.1. Taxonomy (NCBI): domain Eukaryota; kingdom Viridiplantae; phylum Streptophyta; class Magnoliopsida; order Cucurbitales; family Cucurbitaceae; genus Cucurbita; species Cucurbita moschata. The sequence goes on from NW_019268541.1 coordinate 764,091, forward strand.
TGAAAAATCTGCTTTGCTTGGTCATGGAGAGAAATTGCTCTCTCTCTAAAATTTCCTATCAATTTGAATTGATTTTTCTGTTCTTTTATGTTCTTCCGAGAGTCCTATAGTAGAGAATGTATCTAGGACACAAGTCCTTGAAGATCATCAAGATAAAGAAAATATGCTTGGAGTAGAACCATATTAGATCTTTGACCATACCAACATTTATGTAAACTTTCCTGTGTAATGCTCTGTATGTGCCCGCCTCTAGCCTCTAGATTTTGCACTTTCATCCGCAATCTCTGAATTGAATTGGATAGTTTGAGTGAATCTACCTACCTTATACCTCCTAATTCAGAGTCTTAATGTGAGATCCCACATCAGTTAAGGAGAGGGAAAAAAACGAATCCTAATTTATAGGAGTGTAGAAACCTCTCACTAGCATTTTAAAAACTTTGAAGGGAAGCTCAAAAAGGAAAGTCCAAGGAAGGTAATATTTGCTAGCAGTGGGCTTGGATCGTTACAAATGATATAGACACAACACGATGTGTTAGCGAGGAGGCTAAGCTTCAAAAGGGGAGTGGAAATGAGGTAGTGTACCAGCAAGGACGCTGGACTCCAAAGAGAGTGGATTGGGGGGAGTGGAAATGAGGCAGTGTACCAACAAGGACGCTGGGCTCCAAAGGGGGTGGATTGGGGGTCTCACATCGATTGGAGAAGGGAATGAGTGTCAACGAGGACGTTGGGCCTCGAAGGAGGTGGATTGTGAAATCCCACATTACTTTATAAAGATATGAAAACATCTCATTAGCATGTTGAAGAACCTTGAAGATAAGTCCAAAAGGGAAAGTCCATCTCCCTCTGCCTTTTAAGAACCTCAAAAGAGAAGTACAAAAGGGAAAGTCCTCTTTTAAGAACTTAACAGACGAGTTTTAAGAACGTTGAAGGGAAGTCTTTCCATCTCTCTCTAGCAGTGTTTTAAGAATCTTGAAGGGAAGTCGAAAAAGGAAAGTTCAAAGAGACAATACCTAACCAACTCGTTGAAAATTTAAGCATGGCCTAAAAACTCTAGAGGGTTAGGACTGAAATCGGAGGTTAGCAAGATTAAAGAAAGCACCCCTTTGATTTTTGAGTGGTGCACAGGATCCTTGCTGAATCCCCTTTGAATTTTGAGTTCTTGATGGTGTTCAGCCAGTCGGCTACGACCAGGGCCGTCCTTCCCACCATTATAAGAACCAGACCGCTGGTTGCCTCGTGCAGCAACACAATTGCTCGCTATTTCTACTCTTCTACCCATTCATGTATTTTCTTTTCTATAACAATACTCCAAATCAAATATATTTCTCTTCTTTAATAATCAAGAAAACCACAACCAAAATAAAGAAATACAAACACAAAAAGCGTATGGCAGCCTGACGATTGGAAAGGAAAATCGATAAATTCATGGGCATTGGTGGATTCTGGCGGCGCCCACAAGCGCCATCTCAGAAGCGTCGAGCTTCCCAAAGAGGATGTTGTGGCCGTAGCGTTTAAAAAGATCACGGCGTGTTAGGTGACGAGGGCCACATCGGAATCAATTACCTTGCCCGATGCTTTCTAAGATGAAGAAAGTCTCGAACACATCCCCTGCAGATATATTTCACGTTCATCAAGTTTGTGTAAACAAAGAATTGCGAGTGGCTGGACGGCTATGATAACGATGGCGAGCTTCCAGGCCACGGCTACACCAAGGCTCATTGCTATGCTCACAGCTGAAGTGGTTTGAACTAATACTAATAGACACGCTCTGTCTGCTACAAGAGACTTGACCAGGGAACCCTCGTCGCTCCATCTTTAGCACAGCCCTCCACTACTGGAATCTTGCTCCTGTTAGACCAAGCTGTTTCAAGTGTCCTCGACTAGGTTCGTTCGAGTGGTTGGCATGGTTTATTCAAAATTTTGTTTTTTTTTTTTTTAATTTTTTATTAATTTATTTTCAACCTTTACCTCTCAAGTTCAAATTATATTTTAAGAAATTACTTTTCAAATAATTAAAAAATGAATATGAAAATAGATACATATTTTCTTTCGAATAATAAATTTTAGTGGTTTCAGTTCAATCCAATCTTATTTAAAGAAAACTTAGGATCCAAATTATCATAAAATTTTCATTTATTCGAATTCAACCCAATCCAAAAAAGTTCATATCCCAACCTAAGTGTTTTTTTAGATAAGTGATCACCATAGCTTCAATCCATTTATTCGAAATCATTTATTATTTACATTAACCCTTAATGGGTACTAGACCGATCTAAAGTGGTTGGTTCATATGTCACGACTTTTATAATCACTGGATCCATTGAAAAGAAACTAAAACATAGTTGTAAATGAAATTGAGATTGAAACGATATTTTTTTGGTTTTGTGGCTAAAAGCTTCTAGTTTTTGCAGCATTCCTGAGAGCTCCAGCAGAGACAGAGGAAGCTGGATTAATGGCTTTCCGAATCTTGAACACATTCCATGCAGTGTTAGCACAGTGCCCTGCAGTGGCAAGCACATCCCCAGTTGCCTCCCCTGCACTTTCCCCAAATCTGTTTGACACCATTCTTGTCGTGGCAGTCGTGGTCGCCAAAAGGGCTTGCTTTTCAGCTGCTTCTGCTGCGTCCAGAATCTTGTCTGCAATTCATCCACATTTTTCATTATCATCTTCTTCTTCTTCTGCAACTTTTTATCTTTGGAAAACTCAAATGTATAACATGTTTGGTTTTGGGACTTACTGACTGCGTCTAATGATGCCAACAGGACCTGCCCCGGAACCATGGAAAAGAACGCCCTTCCTGCTTGGGATTTCATTACAGGACCCATTACTGATCCTGAGGCTACCCCAACCATGTCTAGCATGGATTTGCTCAGCTTCTCTGTCGTCTTTGACAGCTTTCTTACTCTATATCATTCGTTAAGAACATGCCAATAAGCTATGTTTTTCAAAAACTCGAAACAGGAATCTTATCAGACAACCATAATATATGTAACAATCCAAGCCTACCACTATCAAATATCGTCCGCTTTGGCCCGTTACGTATCGGTCTCATCCTCACAATGATTTTAAAACGCATCTATTAGGGAGAGGTTTCCACACCCTTAAAAGGAATGCTTCATTCTCCTATCCAACCGATATGGAATCTCACAATTTGTCCCCCTTGGAGGCCCAGCGTCCTCGTTGACACACTGCCTGGTGTCTGACTCTAATACCATTTGTAACAACCCAAGCCCACCATTAACAAATATTGTCCGCTTTGGCCCGTTACATATCGCTGTCAGCCTCACAGTTTTAAAACGTGTCTACTAGGGAGAGGTTTCTACACCCTTATAAGGAATGCTTCATTCCCCTCTCCAACCGACGTGGGATCTCACAATCCAACCTCTTTGGGGCCCAGCGTACTCGTTGGCACACTGCCTGGTGTCTATCTTTGATTATATTTGTAACAACTCAAGTCCACTGCTAACAAATATTGTCCACTTTGACTCGTTACGTATTGCTATCAGCCTCAGTTTTAAAATGCGTTTACTAGGGAGAGGTTTTCACACCCTTATAAGGAATGCTTTATTCCCCTCTCCAGCCGATGGGATCTCACAGTATAACATTCAAATAAGATTTGAGATTTGATTTGTTCTCAGGATGACACTTACCGTTTCAAGCTTCTGTTGATTGCAGTTTTGTTGGTTTGGGTGGCACTAGAACTTCCTGATCTTTCTGCACCTGCAGCAGCTTGAGAACTGTTTAGAATCATTTGGCCTCCCTTGTTTACCTGTTAATTTGATCAATTTTTCTTAGCACAGGAAACAATCTGAATCTGGGTTATTCATTGTTGATAATACCTGATTGGCATAACTGTTGCTGCATTTGAAAATCCCCTGCACGATCTGGCCAGTGCCTTCTGCAATTGCCTTGGCCAACATGTTATTGTAATCATCAATCTTCGGCGCATACTCCTTCCAATTAATGATGCTCTTGTTGTTTGCATTACACGACGAGGAAGAGAAGCAAGAATTGTCCTTCAAAAACAAGTCCAGCAAGCTCAAACTGCTGCTACACTGCTCCAGAAATGTCACCCCATAGCTGAGAGGATCTCCATCTTTCATTGGCAATGAAAACAGATAGTTCAAAGAGTTAAGCTTCACTACAGGCTCATCTTTCGTCAGAGGCCACTGAAGATCCTCACCGACTTTTATGATCGTAGCGAGAGACACGTCGTCCTCCATGATTCTTTCGACTTTAAATTCTCCATTGGCGAGTTCTAAAGCTTCTCCTCCATCCATCAGATGAGCTCTGCATCCTGGTATCTGTAAAAGGACTTCTTGTTTGAACCTTTTGGGTTCAGAGTTTTCCTGAGGAGGAGCTTGGATGGGGTGCGAGACTTTCATGGGGGGTGGAGATTTCGAAGGGCGAAAGCTGAAACAGCCCATTTTGGTAGCTTTTAGCCTACAGTTCAGGCTAATTGCAGAAGGAATTGCTTAAGTTTTCTTATAATGGAACTGTGTTCTTTACGTGTGATTATATCATAATAAAGGAATCTAATAGATAAATGAAATCCAAAGATTAGGTCTGGAAGAAGTTGTGTAATTGATCCTTACAGGGTAACTTTATTCTATTCTTGATGAATAACTTTTGCAGGAAGAGAAAGTGACTTTCAGTGGAGAATAATGAGAGCTTTACAGGCTATTTTCACGTCTGATGCCTTCAATCACAGGCGTTAAGACACAGAAAATCTTCTGAGATAAGAATAGACTTTGATAAAAGAAATATATTAAATTCAAACTCAGAATAACAGTAGAAATCAAATTACCTCCAAACTTTGTTGCCTATATACTTCCAATAGTAGCTATAGTATTATTCATATAGTATAAAGTCAAGAACAATATCGCAACTTTGTATTACTTAAGTACTTAATACAATATCATAAATACCAAGGGCACAAGGAGGTACACAATAATCACTAGACTGTCACTACCAGAGTTACATCATTTCAAATAGCAAACAAGAGGGGAAATCACAAGGTTGTATAATTGAAATTACAAGAATCACATGGGGGGGAAAAAATCACTGCCAATTACCTAATCAAACCCTGGCGAGGTGGGAATAAAATGGATGAAACAGGAATAAAGAAAAGAATGAGAGGAAGTGCCTAGAACTCTATATAATAATGAACAATCAACAAATGGAGCGGCAGAGTAGTCCCAAAGAATCTAAGCTATTCAATCCACTCTTTCACCTATATTGCTCTATTGGCCCTTCCCCATGAGATCCCCAAATGGGAACACATCATATCATCAATAATTAGCAGTTCTTGTGAACAAACTCTATCCTAGCTATCGAATTTCTTAGGTTGACGCCACTGTGCCAAAGTTTTGGCCAAGGAGCCCAGGAATGATACCTTTGGAGCCATTCCTTTCTTTCCATACAAATGCTTCCCTCCCAAGTCCGTATAAATTGGACCCATATCAACTTTTGGTATACTTCTTTCAATCTGCAGAGAATGAAAACAACTATTCATCCAGTAATCATAACTGGCTGACAATACTTTTTATTACTCAGGCCATTAAACTACTCTATCATTTACAGCCTCTATAGTTCATGCAAATTTCTTGACAATTTTACTAAGCATCAGTTCATTGAAATAAAATATAACTATAAGGCCTTAGCCAAGTTACCTTGTTTATCTTCCCATCTTTCAAGTAATATCGAATGCCAGACCAGTTGATTGATTGAGAAAAATGAGAACGTATTGCAGAGATAGTGTACAAAAAGTTGTCCACCAAGATTGCAATGAATACCTGCGACAAAAGGATGGCATATTTACTAATCATGATGTTAAATTAATAGCTTGATGATCTAATCAAAAGATGTCATGATATAATATTTCAACTGCAACTTCAAGACAAATTAGAACGTCAAAATATTATACACTAAGATGAAAACCCATGCATGACATTATCAATTGAACCTTAAGATGTAAAATCAAGCAACCAGGTGAATTGTGTCTACCAAGCATATCCTCCTATCCTCCAAATAACAGGCTATAAACGCTTACCAATCCCCAGTTGTAGGAAGCAAGAGAGAGCTGGGGAGCCTCAGGGGACAGAATGTTGCATAAGTGAACTTCTACCCGTGTCAAGTTCCACATTGAGAAGAGTTCTATAACGGTGCATGCAGCAAGACTGCAGACCATTGACATCCCTATGAAAGAACAAAAAAAATAGTTAGCTGTGTATGGCAACCCGAAAACTGCACAAGACAAACAAAGCTCCAACTCAAGCATTCTTAGAAAAGGATTTGATGCGCGTATTATATTTACAAGTACACTTCCTCAACAACTCAAGCTGCCATTTTATATAGACCATAAATAACTGCATCAATAACCACCAATAATCAGTAATTATATATTGGATACTTAATGCCCTAAACATCCTCTTATCATTCCGACTTCACTTCGGAAGCCCTACCATCAATTCACCATATTGGCATTCAGCATTGAGCAAAGTAAGCATGAAATGTAACCCAAACAAGGATCTCAAGTAACAGTTTTGGTATGAAGTAATGCTGATAGTCTAACTAAAATGGAAAGCAGTGTGCTCACCCACAGAACTAAAACCTGCTTCCTCGAGTGAGTACCCTTTAGTATAGAACCGTAGTGCTGCGGCAACGTGGATCATAGACATAAAGTATGGTGCCACAAACCCCCACGACAGATAGCAGTGAGAAGTAAATAATGCTCGGTTCATTATCTTGTTAACATGTGATATGTATGATTCCAAAACAAATGTTTGTTTCCTCAAGTAATTCCAATACCTACCATGTCAAAGAGGTCAAAAACATGGAAGTGAATAAACAAGATTGTCAGACTGTATTTGTCAATATAGATATCAGACCTTCCCAAGTTTAGATCACTAGCAAGAGGATGAGGAAAAATAGCAACAGGAGGTGATGTAATAAGCCTCTTATGAGCACCTGAAAAGAAACAGAGCATGTAGCAACGGAAAAGCAGCCATGAGATACCTAATATAGAAAGCTAATTGAATTTATTATTATTCTTATTATTTATGAGAGACGAGGTCAATATATTCCTATAGAAGCAAAGACAGCCTAAGGGTTGAGGTCAAGGAGACACCCACGAAGAAACCATGAGAGCCTTCCAATCTTTTAATAATGATTAAGAGGCTGTGGTTGCAAAAGAATCTTGTATGTAAGAAATCCACCAAGATGTCGTATTATGTACCATATTACAAATAGAATTCCAAACTTGAGGACTCAAAAGTATATTTGAATTGATTAATTAGATTGTGCTTCTATTTCACTAAAAGCTATAGAGCACCCCCACTACATATCCTTATTTATTGATAAGGATGAATGGCCTGTATGTTACCTGCTATAGCCGCTAGAGTCATATCGTCTGAGTATCCACCATCTCGAAGTCCAGAGACCACTCCATAACGGTCATATCTAAAATCATCAGCATGCATCTGTAACAAGTCGAATGAAGTTAAGATAGCTTGATATCTTACACATACAGTAGTTACATAGATGTAGAACCAACTTACCATCATGCAACCTCCCCAAAGAAAAAATGTTTTTCCACCAGTAGCAAAGCCCATTGAACAAGGCTGTAAAGTTGACGTTGACACATGAAAGTAAGAATTGTTTTTTTTCCAGACTTCAGACCAAGGAATTCCACATAAAAGAATTTCTCTTCTTCTAGAAAGTGTAAAAACAATATATCATATCATACCATATGATACTCATAGATGCAATAACTCCCTAAACTCCCCGAAGGTAAATCAAGAGGGTATCCAGTTTGGATAAATATCTGCATACATAAAATTGAGTTATAAAAGCAATATGTAGACCAAATATGAACATGCACGCAAGAAATTATGGATAGTAAGTAACATACATCAGGATTTTTTTCCATTTCAGCTGTGAGGGCTCCAATTGTTCCAGGATGTAACCTAACATCATCATCCAAAAATAACACATATTTCGTATCTTTATGCATTTCCTCCACCCCAACCTGCAGAAAAGCATTAGTTTCTCAATGTTAATAAGTATATATTATTATACCCTCTCATACAAAGAATGAACAAAAATAGCCAAATTGGTAATGAAACAAAACAAAACAGCGTACTAGAGTGTTTTTTTTTTTCGGCGTACAGCCTACTAGTTAAGTGGAAGGAAAAGTACAAAACTTTCCTGACGTTAGAATTTTATCAAGAACCATAGACGCTCCCTCCAGCTCTACCAATAACTTGCATCCCCTCAAATAGCTTTCCCTTCCCCCTTTTACTATTCCAAATTAACTCCACTGGGCAACAAGCCACAAATAACCGTTTATGGCCAAAAGAACCAGACCGTTTACATCCAAGATCCTGTGTGTCTCTCCACATAAATGTCATCCCTCTAAAGGCCCTAACCAAGCCCACCACCTTACTTCTCTCATCTGTAAAATTCAACATTATCATTCCCTGGTATCTTTCTTCTACCACTTGTGGGAAGTAGATCGGTGTCCTAAACTTCTTATCAGCACTTGCCACTCAAACTTCAACCTTGTGAATACAAACTTGAATGTACAGTGGCACTAGAATAGTTTTGAAAACAAAAGCGAAAAACTGTTTTCAAATTAGTTTGCCAAATATGTTCAACTAGAAACAATTAACTTCAGTATACCATGAATACTAGTAGAATGTTCGACAGGCAAGAGATCTAGAACTCTCTCGTAACTAATACATTGCATCCCTCCAATAAAGGCTTCTTCCAAACCAATTCCCTACCATTCCTTCATCTTTCATATGGAACTTACATTATCATATCCAAATCCTCCAACCCAGCATTTGTGACAGAAAGTACTAAAACAAGATTAATAGAAATTTATCACATACCAATTGATTGTGAATTTTCTGGCTGCAAGTTGTTGCTAGCCCAGCCACAAGAATTCTAGCATCCACATCATCCTGTAAGAAGAAAAAAATAAATAAAGAAAGAAACATACATAAATGCCAAGCTAAGGGATAATGAAAAAAGGTTCTGCAAACTGTTGAACCCTAGGCTTTACGTGAACCATTATAAGTGAAAACAAGAACTATGAATGGAAAAAATTGGTGAAAGAGAATGCATTCATACAAACCCTATAATCAGATAGCAACCGCAATACAGCATTGTAAGCAGGGTCCTCCGTACTTTCCACCACAAAAAGAAATTCTAAAGGACCTCCATAAAGGGATGTCACCTGGAAATTCATTGATAAATGAGAAGAAGGCAACACAACACCTAGGAACAGTTTTAATTTGCAAAGGGACTAAATTAGAACAATGTACTTTCCGAATAGAGTACCAAACTTGAACACTTTCAGTAAATCTCAAACAAGCAATATACTGATATGCGAGTCATGGGCAGATCATCTAATATATGAGGTCAGGTACCCCACCTGGAATATTCCTATTTTTTGTTTTGGTACAAAATATAATTATCCGTAGAAATACATATAATATAATATAATTTGAAATATACAATTGTAAGATCTTATTCCCATTCGAAACCATAAAATTAAGTTACATTGCTTCTTTAAAATGTGGCAACAAATACAATTTTGACTTGATTTCCTCTTTTTTTATCTATTAGGATAAATATGATAAAAATATAATAGTTGAAGTAGGCAATCATTCAAGGACCGAACATTTCAGGTATGAGAAACATTGGCAATTATTCAAGGACCGAACATGAAAGGAAAATTTGTTTTTTCCTTAATTTTCAGGTGCATAAAAAACATCAATCCCCCGCCCACCATCGAAAAGGAAAAAGAAAGAAACTCACCTGGCTTCTCCAATTGTGTAAATTATGTTCTCCAAAGCCTTTTAAAGGCATAATAACTGTCACCCTCGGTAGATTGACTTGATTGGAGTGCTCGAGTTCACTGATGTCATTGCAAATGAAAGCAAAGCTATTGCCAGCTCGAACTCTTCCCTTTATACGTTTAATTTCTCTATTTCTGCAGGGGGAATGGAAGCACAACACTTCATAAGTTAAACAGGTGCTAGACATTCATATGCCATCGGATGGAGTATAGATCACACAGAGAGTTCAGATTATAGGAGTACCTGACATAAGCAGCACAAGCCCACCCAAAAGCAAGAACTAGGCAGATAACGCATCCCTATAACAATAAATTCAAATAAATGAGGCTTCTGTAAAATGATAGAAAAATCTTCAGCGCGTTGAAATATCTATAATATTACAGTGAATGAGAGAATCAGGCATCAAAGAAGTTGAATGACTATCATTAGCTTGAAGTCCGATCAGCCAAAAAAAAAAAATCTTCAAATTACAAAGCACATTTCCAAATCCAGACGCAATTTCAACATGACAGCAACTTCCAGCTTAAACAAACACTAAAAAAGAAAGAAAGAAATGGAAATACATTCAAACTCTTCCTTTCACAAACACTACTACTCAGCCACTAGAAAATTCAAAAACCAGAATAGAACTAACTAACTAAACCTCAGCTCAAAAAGGTATTAGAAAGAAACGCGAATTTCCCATTTAAGGCTTAGTAACACAGAACCAGCAGAGAGCGCAAAACATAAAAACCAAAATAGCTGAACCCAGATTTTTTTTACAAAAATATATTGATTTTGAGAAGAGGGAAACAAAGCTGGATCTGAAAAAAGAGAAACGAACCTGGATCTGAACGAAGAGTGCAAGAGGAGTAGAAAATGCATTGCTAAGAGAGAAGAGGAAGGAATCAAAAGCATCCATCGAAGGCAAAGTTCCTCCCCCTCCGTCCATTAAAAAAAAATAAAAATAAAAAAAAAAGCCCGGACAGACGGCAGCAACACGCAGTTGCAAAGCAATGGAGGGCGAGGCAGAAAAGAAACCCTAGAAAGGAAGAAAAAAGCGCATCCCTTTCTCCGTCTTCCCGAATTAATCAGATCTCAATGGACGAAAATCGTTCCGTGGAAAGAAAAACACGGGGAGAAATGGAGAAAGAAGATGACACAGGAAGAGAAGGAAAGAGAGACGGAGAAGGGAAAAAGGAGTGAATTGTGAGTCGTCGAGAATTTATAATAGGAAGAAGCGGGGCGGGCCTCACTTGACCACAAATCCAATTTCAGAATGACACAAAAATATTCACAAAAAACGGAAGGTTAAAACGAGCAAGAGACCGTTACTTATGGTCGGCTCATTGCGTTCATAGCCAACCACCATACCTTATATAATCTCCTCTTTTCTTTTTTATTTTTATTTTTAAACTTAATAACTCTTTCCACCGTGTCACCATAATTAATTACCAAATAATAATAATAAATAATAACAAAAAGATGCCGCATCTATTATTCCAATTCCTTTCCTGCTGTCGCTTTTATTACAGCTTTTTTTTTTCTTTTTTTCTTTTTTAATTTTCAAACCTTTTTCCTCTAATTGTCCCCCCAGTTTCGGAGTGCTCTTATCAAATCCTGCTTGATCCTTCCACCTCAATTATTAATGTCATTTTATTATTTATTCATTATTGATTTATGCACGCCCTCATTCATCAATAAACGCATAAATCAATAAAAATAATTGTCATCAATTGTAACCGCCCAAATTCCCTAGATATTGTGGCCTTCCCTTTCCCTCAGAGCTTTAAAATGCTTTTGCGAGAAAAAGATTTCCACACCCTCGTAAATGGTGGTCGACATCACAATTTACTCTCCTTCGGGGCCTAGCGTCCTCGCTAGCACTCGTTTCTTTCTCCAATCGATGTGGGACCCCCTCCTCCAGCGTCCTTACTGGCACAACGCCTCATGTCTATCCCCTTTCGGATAATAGCAAGAAGGCTGACACATTGTCTAGTGTCTAGCGCCGATACCATTTGTAACGGCTCAGATCCACCACTAGCAGATATTGTCCTATTTGAGCTTTCCCTTTCAAGCTTTCCTTAAGGGCTTTAAAAATGGTCTGTTAGGAGAAGATTTCTACGCTCTTATAAATAATAATTTGTTCACATCACATTAATGTCAATTATATATATTAAAATCAATGTTCAATCGCATTAAAATTATATATATATATATATATATATATTAAAAGTCTCAACCTTTTTTTGAAAAGTGATTGGGTAATAAGAACAGTGAGGCAAGAAAAAGACAAGAGATGAGTTGTCTGTGGGCCATGTTTGATTTATTATTTGTTGTGGAGTGGACTTATAAGGCCCATGGGCTGGAGTAAGCTCAAGCCCAATGACTTCAGAAGCCCAAGGGGCTATCAATAAGAAAGCCCATAATCGGTATTATGATTAATGTGGTAATTTTTCGGGTAAGGATTGATTGTTCTGACCCGAACCGGACCGGCTCCATTAACCAAAGCGAAAGGAAACCTATTTCCCACAGCACCCACCCGCGGAAAGAGCAAACGCTGGGCTTGATCAATCCACAAAACCTTCCGATCAAGCTTCCATGGGAACGCCGGAGACTTCTCGGGAGCCTTGTCCAGATCGGATTCTCGATGACATCGGCGGCGCATTTGGTATGGGTGCCGTTGGTGGCTCTGCATTTCACTTTCTCAAAGGCGTTTATAGTTCGCCTAAAGGCGCTCGCCTTCTTGGTGGTTCTCAAGCCGTCCGTATGAATGCGCCTCGTATTGGCGGTAGCTTTGCTGTTTGGGGTGGATTGTTCTCCACCTTCGATTGTTCCATGGTTTACCTCCGCCAGAAGGAAGATCCATGGAACTCGATCATAGCCGGAGCCGCTACTGGCGGCTTCCTCCAGATGCGTCAGGGCTTCGGCGCCTCCGCCCGCTCGGCTTTGTTCGGCGGTGTTCTATTGGCTCTGATCGAGGGGGCTGGGATCATGCTGAATAAGGTGCTTAGTCAACCGCAGAACGCTCCGATTATGATCGACGACGCCGGTGCTATGGGCGGCGTCCCTGGTTACCCTATGGACCAGATTCCGGGTCTAGCAACACCGCAAACGTCGGGTGCAAGTCCGGGATCTTCAAATGCGGGTTCGGAATCGTGGTTCGGAGGATGGTTCGGTGGGGGACAGAAAAAGGATTCAGAGGCAAGTCGTGGAGAGAGCGACACGAAGATTTTGGAGAGCTTTGATTCGCCGCCGGTGCCGAATTTCGAGTACAAGTAAATATTCTTTATTCTGAGACTTGATTTATTAGGGAAAGTGTATTAGAATTGGCTGTTTACGATTCACGCTGACTTGAAATTGCAATGGCAAGTGTTCTTTCATTGTTTGTTGTTCTGAAATAGTGATCTGTAACAGTAAGATTATAGAACACCATTGATCCTTTACCAAGTTAACTGGGAAAATAACAAGGAAAGAAGCATGTTTTGAGAAGTATCAGGTTGTAATCTATTTACCTTTCCTAAGGAAACTTGGGACCTTGCTTAGAGTTGATAGCAATCCAAAATTTTGTTCTGGGTTATTGCCACACAATTCAGTCTCCAATTTCCATTTGAAATTCCAAATAGTATCTATTCTCGGGTAGTTTTGAAATGGTGTTAGAAGGTTGTGAGATCCCAATGCTAGCCCTAAACGGGGTGAACGGTGAGATCTCACATCGATTGGAGAGGGGAACGAAGCAATCTTTATAAGGGTGTAGAAACTTCTCCCAAATATATGCGCTTTACAAACCTTAAGAGGAAACCTGAAAGAGAAAGTCCAATATATGCTAGCAATGGGTAGTTATTACAAAGGTAATATATCAAACAAAGGACGAATTTCAACAGGAGACTATGAGGGAGACTATGAGGCATTGAGTTTTCCATAACAGCTGATTCAGCTTAATGAATTCAATCCATTGAAGTTTGAATGAATGAATTGATCCTGTAGTAGTAGTAGTAGTTAGAATGTGAGGGCATGGGCATGGGCTTGAATTGAATATAGGATGAGAGTGGTAGAGTGTTGGCCTTCAGTAATTCCTGCCTGTTCTAAGTTCTAGCTTCCTTGTTCTTGCTGGGTTTTCTATTCCAACTAAAAGACCAAATCTTTCACTCTCTCTCGGGAAAATACTGAAGTCAAACCAACCATGGACAGTAGTGTAGATCATCTTGGTCTTTAGAACATGAAGTTCAACTTGAACCACAGGTTTCAAAGACTGGGTTTCCTTGTCCCTATCAACTTTGCTGCCTGTCGGTTCTTTCATTGGTTTAGGGTTTAGGGTTTAGGGTTTAACGACGTCTCTTTCTTCGTCCTTTCCACCGTTCGGGTGTCTTGTTTTGGCTTGCTATCCATTGCTTGAGCTTTTGAGTCTCTCATACTTGATTGCTCTTCCAAAGTGCTTTAAACTCATGTCATATTTTTTACGTCACCATATGTTTATTTTCGTATATAATTTCCCTTTTATTTTTATTTCAATCAAGCATGTATGGTTATGAAATTACATATTTTTATTTTTAGAACTTTTTTTCCTACACTTTTCTTTTTTTATAGTATACATTAGTCAAGAAAAACCAATGATACTAAATTTTAAAAAATTAGAGTAATCTTGCTCATTATGCCCCTGTGACACCAAGACAAATTGAAAAATGATCCAAATTATCCCACGCATGACATTAAAATATATATTTAGTTGAATTAAATGGTACCATTAAAATTTATAAAAAGAAAATAATAATAACTAAAATAAAGTGAAGATGGAAATTGTTGGTTGATGATAATGGAGTAAAAAGTAGAAAATATTATATTGAAAGTGTGAAAAAAGAATTCCAAAAAGATTATTAATAAAAACAATTGGGAAAGAAGCGATGGAAGGGCAGCCGGTCAACTACCATGTGCTACCCGCTTGCCCCTCTTTCCCACCAACTTTCTCCCTTTTTCCTTAATTTCTTTTTGACTACTTTCGTCTTTTGTTCCAAGCAAAATTCATCTTTTTCTCTCTCTTTTTTTTTTTTTTAATTTAAAACTATGAGACAACCAAAACACACCTAATTAATTAACGCATTATATTATAGTCTAAACTATTAAATGCTCGAGTCTAAACTATTATATTATAGTTATCTTGATTTGATCGATAAATATTAAGATTTTTCATATCATAGTCTCTAAACTTTCAAATATTTATTTTAGCCGTAGAAACAAGTGCTAAGTAAGCAAAGAAATATGTAGTAAAATAACATATTGAATAGTTTTCTCGTGTGTACAAATTTTGATTTTGTGCAACTTTGTGTACACTCAATGTACGGTTCTACCTTATCTTCCACACTTTACACATTTTAATGTAATCTTGAAATACTCCATTAATAATACTATTGATTTCAAAATATGTATATCTAATTGAAGAAGATGAATATTAATACCAAAATTCATTTGAGGAACTATAAATTTTTTATTTCATCGATCATCGGAAAAATATTATCGTATGAATCCAAGTTGATATATCGAAAAATGATTTTTTTTATTTTTTATTATTATTAGGTTAGTGGAAGCAAAAGTAAGTATAAAGAAAGAGCAAATTGTAAATAGGAATTATAAAATTAGATATTGGAATGTGAAAGGACTTTTATTACCAAAAAAATAAATAAAATAAAATTAGGAATAGTGAAGTGAAAGGGAAGGGAGAAAGAAAGGGAACTTTCTAACCCTTTTCTATCTCTTATTTAATTTTCTTGGTTTTTTAGCTTTGAATAATAAACATGTTGGGTTGACTCATTCTCTAAGTTTGACTCTTCAAACTTTTCAACAGCCTTTAATTAAAAGTTTTTTTTTAATGCTTATTTAAGTATAAAAATTCTGAAAATAAGTTGCTTGAAAATCATATAATTTAGTGTTGCAGAAAATTCTATATGAATTTTATATAAATAAATAAAATTTTGTTTGGTTTTTTACTTCTAACAATTCCAATCAATTAAAATTTAATTTAATTTTTTATTTTTTAGACAATTTTAATAAAATTATACCATTTTTTTATGGAAAAAAAAAACTTGAAAAAGAAAGGGTTTTGAAAACCCACCAAAAATATTTACAGGCATTTAAAGAATATTTTTAAAAAATGAATAACCAATAATTTCCATTCAAAATTAAGGTATATATATATATTATATTATATAAACTATTTTGTAGATGAAGAACAAAATGTTCGTCAAAATTTAACAGAGCGTAGGATCGCAGCAACACACTGGAGTTCACATTGGGAGCACATGAAAATTATGAGCATTTCCGCCATAGCCAAAGACCTTCCAAAGACCTTTCATCATCTTCTCCACATGACAACATCTTTTTCTTCTCTGGAAACCATTTCCTTCTTCCTCCTCCTCCTCCTCTGTTCCCACCATGTCAATTCCCACCTCTACGAACAAGAACACTCTGTTCTTCTCCGACTCAACCACTTCTGGCAGAACCAACCGCCGCTTCACCATTGGCCGTCCTCCAATGCTTCTCATTGTACATGGCCGGAGGTTCAGTGTACTGACAATTCCGTCACTGCCCTTCTTTTCCATTCCTATAATTTGAACGGAACTTTCCCCCCTTTCATTTGCGACCTCAAAAATCTCACCTTTATTGATCTTCAGTACAATTTCATCACCGGCGGCTTTCCGACCACGCTTTACAATTGCTCGAACCTTAATTACCTCGACCTCTCGCAGAATTACTTTGTCGGCTCGATACCCAATGACGTCGATCGCTTGTCTCGTCTCCAGTTTCTTAATCTCGGTGCAAACAACTTCTCCGGTGACATTCCGACAGCCATTTCTCGGCTGTCGGAACTCCGGTACCTTCATCTTTTTATGAATCAATTCAATGGGACTTACCCATCTGAAATCGGCAACTTATCGAATCTGGAAGAGTTGCTGTTGGCTTATAATTCAAATTTGCTACCGGCTGAATTGCCTTCCAGTTTCGCCCAATTGAAGAAATTGACGTTTTTGTGGATGGCAGAATCAAACGTGAACGGTGAAATTCCAGAATGGATCGGAAACTTGACCGCCCTCGAGCGATTGGATTTGTCGAAGAATCATTTGATTGGGGAAATTCCTAGCAGTTTGTTTAGATTGAAGAATCTCAGCATCGTTTATCTCTACAAGAACAATCTATCAGGTGAAATTCCTCAGCGGATTGATTCTAAGAAAATCATCGAATACGACCTATCGGAAAATAATCTGACCGGAAGAATTCCGGCGGCCATCGGTGATCTTCAAGAACTGACGGCTCTGCTTCTGTGTTCAAATCAGTTAAGTGGAGAAATCCCAGAAAGCATCGGTCGTCTTCCATTATTAACAGATGTCAGATTATTCAGCAACAATTTAAACGGTACATTACCGCCAGATTTCGGGCGAAATTTGATCCTCGAAAGTTTTCAGGTGAGTTCAAATAAGCTCACCGGAAGCTTGCCGGAACACCTCTGCTCCGGCGGTAAGCTCAAAGGAGTGATTGCTTACGACAATAATCTTAGTGGGGAATTACCAGAATCTCTTGGGAGTTGCGATAGCTTGTTCATTATTGATGTTCATAAGAACAACTTCTCCGGGAAAATTCCGGTCGGTTTATGGACGTCTCTGAATTTAACATTTGTAATGATGAACGACAATTCTTTCATGGATGAACTCCCTCGGAGAATCTCCAAGAATCTCGCGAGATTAGAAATCAGTAACAACAAATTTTCAGGGAAAATCCCATCGGAGTTATCTTCATTTTGGAATTTGACTGAGATTGAAGCAAGCAATAATCGATTGTCAGGACGAATTCCTGAAGAACTCACTGCCCTTTCAAAGATGAACAAGCTTTCGCTCGATGGAAATCAACTCACAGGGGAGCTTCCACGGAACATCATTTCATGGAGATCATTGCACAGCCTTAAACTCAGTCGAAATCGACTCTCTGGTAAAATTCCAGACGAATTTTGCAATTTACCAAGCCTTAATGATCTTGATCTCTCAGAGAATCGACTTTCCGGAACAATTCCGATCGAACTGGGAAATTTGAACTTGAATTTCCTCAACCTCTCTTCAAATTTTCTGTCTGGGAAAATCCCGCCTGCATTTGGAAATGAAATCTATGCAAGAAGCTTTTTGAACAATCCGGGTCTTTGTTTAAATCTGGACGGCTGCAGTTTAAGAACTCAGAATTTGCGAAAGATTTCATCGCAGCATCTTGCTCTGATCGTATGTTTGGGCGTAATAATATCCATATTCTTTGTAGTTTCTGCTCTGTACATAATCAAAATCTATACAAAAACTGGAATCAAAGCAGATGTTGAATGGAAATTGACATCATTTCAGAGGCTGAATTTCTCGGAGGGTAATCTTTTATCTGGGCTGTCGGAGAACAACGTGATCGGCAGCGGTGGATCCGGGAAAGTTTACCGGATTCCAGTGAATAATCTGGGTGATATGGTGGCCGTGAAGAGAATATGGAACAGCAGAAAGTCAGACCACAAGCTTGAGAAAGAATTCATGGCGGAAGTTGAGATTCTCAGTTCGATTCGACATAACAATATAATCAAACTCCTCTGCTGCGTTTCCTGTGAAAGTTCACGACTGCTCGTTTACGAGTACATGGAGAAGCAAAGCCTGGACAAATGGCTACACAATAAGAACTCACTGCCAAGAATTGCAGGGTCGGGCGCTGTTCGCGGTGTCGCCCTCAATTGGCCGATGAGATTTCAAATTGCAGTGGGGGTAGCACAGGGCCTCTGTTATATGCACCATGAATGCTCCCCGTCGGTAATTCACAGAGACTTGAAGTCCAGCAATATCTTACTAGATTCAGAATTCAATGCCAAAATAGCAGACTTTGGCTTAGCCAAGTTGCTGGTGAAGCAAGGGGAACCAGCTTCAATCTCCGCTGTCGCGGGCTCCTTCGGATACATGGCTCCAGGTAAGAGACTTCCCTGTTCCAATCTACAAGAGAATTTGATATGAGACATTGATAGGAAAAACTAAAAGCTTGTTCTATTATGTCTGCAGAGTATGCCCAGATACCGAGAATTAACGAGAAGATCGATGTGTTTAGCTTTGGAGTTATACTTCTAGAGTTGGTGACCGGAAAGGAAGCTCTTACCGGCGTTGAAGACTCGTCTCTGGCTATGTGGGCTTGGGAGTTCATTAAACAAGGCAAGGCAATAGTCGAAGCATTGGATGAGGATGTGAAGGAGACACGTTATCTTGATGAAATGTGCAGTGTGTTCAAACTAGGACTGATCTGCACTTCCAGTGCGCCAACCAGCCGGCCGAGCATGAACCAGGCTCTGCAAATCTTGGTCCGCAGCCGGACCATGGCACCTCAAAACCATGCAGATCAAAAAGTACAGACTCGCTGAGAGATATGACGATTACTTGAAAGATGTAACCGTCAAGGTTCTCTTCAGTGGTGGAGACTGGAGAGGACCCGGCACTCGAGCCACTGCTCCGAGCACAAATGGCAATGGAGTTGACGGGTCGACACGGTTTGTTTGTAAACTTCGAATAACGATCCCTGTCGTGTATATTTTAGCTGAACCACAATGATGATAAAAGAGAAGTCGTTCAGCTAAAGCAGGGCCAAACGGTTTCGGCTTTCAGCGCAAAAGAACCGTTCTTCCAAGTAAATGAGTATTGAACACTGATGATGAGATAAAATGGAAACCAGAAAGAACAATGAAAAAGGAACTATTTTATTTGTATGCTTGATGACAATTCTAGTTATCATCCATTGATGGATTAATCTAATTCAAAAGGAGGATTTCAACAGCCTGCAGATGAACCATATGGTTCTAATTTATTGGCAAAGGAACTCGGGGAAGGATGATTTCATCGGAGACGATGGCGAGGAGGGAAACCCCTCGTCCCCATTTATTAACCATATCAAAGCCAAAGGTAACTTGTGCACCAATGCCGTTGACATCCGCTCCAACATCATGAGGATGGAGGGAGCCATTTCAAAATGTTGGGAGTGTTAGCAGGCAAATTTACCGCATAATTTACCCATTGCTGGAGATGATATGCTCTAAACCATAAAATTAACGACTTAAGTGTCATTGAAACGAGGAGCCTAAATAACCTCAAGTCTGTAAAGACAAAGAATACAAGTTCTTTTACAACAAATGATTGGAACTATTTCATTATTCTGAGCTACCTTAGCTGGATTTGGACTCCTGTTTTCAGGACTCCTCTACCCCAAGATACTGCGAGTGAGATGCTGCGAGAAGTGCTGCTCCAATGCCAGAGCCATCGTTCGAGTGCTCGATCACAAAGTTATCTGCAACTTCGTCTCCCAGTAATTCCTTGAGTGAACTCTCCATTGAGTTTCTAAATTTAGTGTAGTGCTCAAATAACCCACCATCAACAGCTATGACAGATTTCTGCTTATCCCCATCTTTTGGGATATCCCTTCCCAATTTCTTGATGATCCCATAAATCCCAGCAGCCGATAGGCGTGCACCACGAGTGGCAACAATGTCACATAGCTCAAAGATGATTTTTCTCATAGGGAGAGGGCTGTTAGATACCTGACACAAAATAACAAATTTACATGAGTTTTGGTGATCGTTCCGTAATGAAACGACTAAGAGAAAATTGTTTTTCTTTCACATCATGAATCGAAAAAAACTCAAATGACCAAGAGTAGCGATCAATTGGCTCCAGGAAGGGAATTTAATGCGAACCTCCAAAATGTCATTCAGCTTGCTTCCAATAACTCTCAGATCTGGAGATGTATCATGATGCATGGCGGACATGTCTGGAGTCCTGCATAAATATCAACAATAATTTAACACAACAATCAAGGGTTCTTTAGATCTGTTTCAAAAGACCAACATGCATCCATTTTGCAAATGAAGTAATGAAAAAAGCAACAAACTAGATGGCGTAGATTTATATAGCAAGTTAACTGATTCTGAAATTTGTTTTTCTTTTTCCTGTTCATTTGTTTTTCATTTAAGACAAGAGAACAAGGTCGGTCAAATAGCACGACCACTACAAGTGAGTAAAAGAGCAATACCTAAGAATGAAAGGCCTTTTGAGTTTAGGCGGAACAACATCGCCAAAAAAGGCAGCTTCTTCAGCCATCCTACACAGAACTCTGCGAACTATTTCTCCTAGATACATGCCAGATATCATCTTCTCGAAAATCTGCATGTCACAAGATAGGATAGCCAATTTGGCAAGTTGCAATGATGAAGACTACGAGAAGAATAGCTTAAAGAAAAAGAGGAGCTTTACCTGTTCTCCCGGGTTTAAACTTTCCAAATCTAGAGCTTGATCATATTCGGTGATCGGAAGGTGAGAAGACCGGAAGTTACCCCATTCCATGTTAATAACCTGTCGGTTTGAAAGAACGTTAAATATGGAACACACGTAAAATATAATGAATAGAACCACAGGTCAAAAGCTACTACTCTTACTAACCATCTCTCCTGATTGAGGTAGAAGGCCTTGCCATTTAGGAATTGCATGCGCCCGCTCCACATATGCTGCATTTGTTCCAGTTCCCAGAATCACGGCAGCAATAACATTATCATTGTAGTAACTGCCTCCAGCTAATGTGCCTATTGTATCATTCACCTGAACCAGATACACTAGTTAGAATGTCCAACATAATGAGGGGAAAAAATCATGGGGAAAATTCACATCACAGAATTGTAACAAATGCGTCTTAAAGATCTTGGAGATATACATACCAAAGCCGCCACACGCATATCCAATCCAATCTTTTCCATGGCCTTTGTTATTTCTCCTACCACATCTTGCCCAACCTACATCAATATCATCCAGAAAAGATGCCACGGATGAGAAATGTACCATACTTGAAGTCATAAACTAGATAGATTGTACAGTGATAACATTTACAGACAACCATGCGTTCTTGAAAATTTATAGTACATTACATTAGCAAAGGAAAGCATTATTCATAGATTACGAACAAGGAATAGTACTTCAACAGGACCGTCTCAAGCAATTTATCCTTCCACCCAAATTGCAAATCAGATATCGATTAAAACCTTCTCAGTTTCATTTCAACTTTCCATAAAGAAATCTTAAAGTTAACGAAGCTTGCAAAGAATTTCAGTTCTACCACAGATCAGGTAATTTGTTTCTGTTTTTTTCTTTTCAATCAATCCAACGACAGTTCGATTGGATAGGATTCTTTTAGGCAGTTAAAATTCCTAATGGTAAGAACAAAACACAGTCATCCACCTTATTAGTTAATTTCCTGTACAATTACGCCAAAGCTTAGATGTCTTTCCACAACATAAAGAGAAAGATGCACGAAGAGAACACAAGTTCCCTAAATGTTATAAACAATAGCTTTCAGGTCTAATAATGTTCTTCACATATAATTTGATTCCATTTTTAGGGGTAAATATATATAGTGAAACGTTTTTCAAAACAAATAGAAAGACATGGTTGTACTAAACAACACAATGATGATAGATATCAAGGTAACAAGTACTAACCGTGTCCTCGATGTTGAATCCCTTTGTCCACTTGATAAGTGTCCCCGAGGCAATAGATGTTTGCCTAACTGGGAAAGAAAATGTAAAACCCAGCTCTCTTTGCCTACCAGATACTGGGTGGTAGCCATCACCTTCTTCTTCAACAAATTTTGCAAGTGCTTCAGCTATAAAACCAAATAAGGCCTGAAAAACATTCTTCATTCAGTTCTGAGAATTTAAATCTGGAGTCTTAGCGTATGAAACTTGCTAATGAAAATACTAACCTCTGAAGATCCGGTCATTAAATGTGGAGGAATCGCAACTTCGACAAATTCTTGCCTAACAACACGTTCATCCTTTCCTCCCAATTGTACACGCAACACACGGAAGTTTGTCCCTCCAAGGTCTAATGCATAGAACAACCCTTTCTCGTCCCTAATAGGATTGACAAGAAAAATGAGAGATTATATTCTCTTCAGTTTTTGCAGCAGGGAAAGATGGTTATTACATCAAACAACAGCAAGTAATGAGATAAAATTAGTGTGTTTAAGTATAGCTGAAATGCTCATTCCCACACAATAATGGGAAACTTTCACTGTTGTACTCCGAATGAGTGAAATTTCTCCCTCAACTAGTTGAACTGCTAGTTTTCTTGGACGAATTCTTGTAAAGTTCACCATTCAATTTCATGAAATCAAGTACAGATAAGAACAAAGCCTCCTCCACATTAAAGTTCACTAAAAAAAACACAGCCGCTTCATTAAAGTTCTACCAATTTAAACAGGATGAGACAAAGTAGAAAAAATTACCCAGTGGGAAGATTATCAACATAGCTAATAAGCATCTTGAGCTTACTTCCGCCTTCAGATGCGAGTCCAGCATGCATCTCCACAGTCATAGCATCTGCTACTTGCTTCAGCTTTTCCACTGAAGTTTTACACTTCTCTTCAAACTCCTTCAATATGTTCATTGCTCTAGTCCACTTCCCACAGTTCTTCATCCGGTGACGCACCACCAACGCCGCCGCCGTGCAAACAGCTGCGGCGCAGACCACAACCGTTCCCACAATTACCTTCTTCATCTCGAAACAGACAAGAGTAGATTAGATAGATTGACTGTCAAAATCGCAAGAAATAGCCGGACGATTTAGAAAAACTGAGATCTCCGATCGGAAAGAAATTCTCCAGTGATCAGAGATTCATTCTGGTTTGGAGAAAGCGTGAAAATGAAGCGATGGAGAATGAAAAGAAAAACAAAAAGGGAAACGGAATCAAAGAGAGGGAAAAGGAAGCTCCCAGATCGAATGGAATTGGAAATTGGAAACTAGAAATGGATTGATGTGTTTACCTAATGGAAATTTATCGCGCACATTGCTGTGGAATCCATGAAGCGGAGAAAATTGAAATTGATTTTTCAATTTGAATTTGTAGAATCACGTCCTTGTGGTTGGGCTTCAGAATTTGGACAACCTTTGACTCACAATTACGCTTCTGACCTGTCCTCCACCGATACCTTTTTATATGCTTTTGGGAACGCATTTCAGCTTCGCAATCCCACGTGTACCACTTTTCTTCCTTGCCGCCTGTTAACTTCGTCCTTATCAGTTTCCTCCCTCCAAAATTATTACTAAAATTAATTCAATTAAATATATTATTTTATTATTATAAAACATATATTATTACCTTTTTTTTTTTTAATTAAAATTTTATAAACCATGGGTTTTGTGTTTTAAAATTAAATAAAAATTTTAAAAAAATTAAGAGAAAACCAGTATACGTTTTAAAAAAAACCAGATAAAAAAATAAAACCGTCGTCAAATATGATTTTAATATACTCCATTCTTACTTATCCATTTCCTTAATATACTCGATTCTTTCTTATCCATTTCCGTGGGTAGACATTCCAAACTAATTTTCAGATATTAAACCGGTTTTTTTTTTATAGAAATTTTCAATGGTTCGATTTTCTTACTTCTGCGATCAATGGTATGATATTGTCTAAATTAGCCGACGTGAGATTTTCATCGTCCAACAACTCCCCTTGAACAAAGTACGCCTCCTCTTAATCGAAGCTTGACTTCTTTTTCTTTTGAGTCTTAGTCATTTTTTACTGTGCCTTCGAGGACGCTCCATTCCAGTCATTTGTTTGACATTTGAGGATTTACCAATCTATTAGCATGACTAAGTTTAGGGCATGCTCTAATACCATGTTAGACAAACACGACTCTTCACAATGGTATGATATTGTCAACTTTGAGCATAAGCTCGCATAGCTTTGCTTTGACCTTCCCCAAAAAGACCTCATACCAAATGAGATAGTACTCTTTGATTATATAAATCCACGATCATTCCTTAAATTAGCTGACGTGGGACTTTCATCATCCAACACTCCCTTCTTATCCTGATTTACATGTTAACATGTTCATGCTTAACACATGTCCATTGAAGTACATTATCTTTTTTAACCAATCAAAACTCCTCATATGGTACAAACATCTACATTCAATAATAACCTATAAATTTAGTTGATAAAAAAGAGGAAGGCAGACATTTCAAAAAATATATATATATATATTTTAATTTCTCTATTTTTAATATCGATACAAAAAAGTAAACATTTTAAAAATTGTGGGACTGAAAACTATGTATTACGGATTATCATAGACAAAATCTATCGGTTATAAATCCATGAGAAAAGTTATAAACAATTGCTGTCACCAAAATCCAACGGTCATAAATTTCTGTGGAGTTGCCAACTTTTTGTTTTATTATTATTTTCTTTTTGGTATTTTGTTTAAATAGATAAACTAACGGCCATATATTACGAGTTTATCCTGTCAGGTGGGATTAATTGCAGATAAATACCCACAGATTTAAATCAGAGCCCATAATATTTGACTAATAAATAAAATATAGAAACTAATAATTTTTTCAAGTCCAATATGTTTTAATTATTGATTAATGGATATTAAAATATAGTAAATTAATATTTACATGCATTTTGTATCTACTTATTTGAAATTAAAAATAATCCCATTTCTATTTAATGAATTAATACAATTAAGGAGCAAATAAATAAATAAATAAATTGTGAGATAAAATAGATGGGAGTGGCATGTTGTCGTTTTTTGGAATAGTTATAGTTGTGGGCAGTGCTTTCGCTTTCAGTTTCATTTAATGTATATATACGGCAAGAACCACATATTTTTCCCTTTTATTTCGCCTAATTGTCTAAAAAGTATATATATATATATTTTTTTTAATTTTAAAATATTCGATGGTTTTTTGGAACTTATCTCAATTAGAATACATGATTTGGTTGGTTTAATACGGTTCATCGGCTTCTAGCCATCCAAAACATATTGTTGATCGTAATCTACAGAAAGGGATGAATAAGGTAATCTTGGTCGTTTTACTCAAATTCACTTTCCTAATATAAATATTTAAATTTTATGTTATAACTGTGTATAAGTAAAAAAAAAAAAACTTAAAAAAATTCAAAAACATTAAATTATAAATTTATTATTTAAACATTGAAATTAATTTGTTCTCTAAATTAAAAAAAAAATATATATATATATATATATATGTTATTGAACTAGTTTTATAAATTGATTGATCTATATTTTTTTTCGTATTTTTAAAATATTAGTTATTTTTAAGTAATAGATAATAGGTGGAATATGAGAAATCCACCCAGGCCCAAAGGGTCACTGAAGGCCCAGTTATATGAACCCAAGCCTTAGGCCCATTACAGTTAACCGTGGCTGAGTCTACCACAGTCCGGTCTGTGGTGGACTCCTAATGGCCCCGCTTAAAAGGGAGAAAGTCTCATCCTTTAAACTCGGCTCGAGCCATTAAGTTCATAATCTAACCCAACCCAACTTAATCTTCTAATTTTCCAATTAAATTGAGTGTCGAATTCTTTTTTATTAATTTGAAAAATCATACTTAATGCATTACACGTTGCAACGTCAAATCTTCTTAATTTTCGTAATAATCTTAAAAGTAGGTGATGGATTGTAACCTATTTTTTGGTTAGATTTTTATGACAAAAAAGAAAAAAAAAATGTCAACCCACAAACTAACCTAAATTTTTTTAGTTTTTTAAAAGTTCAACTCAATAGAACCCAAGCCAGAAAAAAAACAAATTAACCCAATTAATATTTATAACTTATTTGAGTCGATTAAGATCTGAAGTCATTTGAACACGCTAGCGGATAAATAAAGTAATCATGGTAGAGCTGAAATTGAAATGATTTATCGTACTTGGTTGCCCATCCATTCCTCTCCATCTTCTTCTTCTTGGCTGCAAACTTCATCATCACTTTCCTTGTCTATATGAGTAACCTTAAGAACAAACAACAAGAAATTGATGATTGAATTGAATTGAAATTGTTGGGATTTGAACCCATAAGAAGTGTGCAAGAAGGAAGAGGCGTAAGGGCATTCGTATGGGGAAACCCTACTCATTACTTCATATGTGCCTTTGCCTTTCTCTTCACTCCATGCCAACTATCTCATCTTGCCTCTAAACCCTTTTTGGACATCAAATGACACCTTCTTCTTGTTCTTGATTGCAATAAGAGATGCACAAATTAATGGTTCCAAAAGGACTTTTTCGGACTAAAATATTCGAGGGTGATCACGTTACCTATTTGTACATATTTTTTAGCATGTTTTTTTCTCACCCGCTTGACTTTTATGGAAACTAGGAGCCACTGCTAGCAAATATTGTCCGCTTTGACCTGTTACGTATTGCTCTCAGTCTCATGGTCTTAAAAAGCATCTATTATGGAAACACCTCCGCATTAGTCCTTTACATGTAATTTTTCAATTATTGATCCTAAAAAAAATAACGTTTAAAATTAGGTCAGTAAAGTAGCATTCGAGCCACCCATTCTTACCTTAAACTATTGTCCTTGAATTACAAAGTTGGTGACCAAACAAAATTTGACAATATTGTTATAAAAATAAAATAAAGTTTAATATTATAAATTTAGTCACATTTTTTAATATTTAATAGATTTAGTTGTAAAAATTAATTGATCTACATTTAAATTTTAATTAGTTTTATAATTTATACATATGTAAGGAAAATGTCACATTTTTTAAATACGAATTTGAAAATTCGAGTAAGCTATTTAAAATAAAATTTAGGTCGTTAATAACATAAAATCCGACTAACCCAAATAATAAAGATTGGATTAGATTGAACTTTTGAAAAATAAAAAATTATGTTCTGCTCGAAAGTTGACATAGTTTTGGTCGGATCAACTCAAGCAACCCAAAAAATAGAATTACAACCAACTCAACTCTATATTAAAAATTATTACCAAGATTAAAAATATTTAACGTTTGTAATCGATGTTAACTACTATGAGTAATAATAAATATGAAAGTGAAGCCAGAAAGAACAGAAAAAGAAGGGAATTATGAAGCAACATGGTGGTGTGTGAAAACATTGACCAATAGTATGGGTACGGTAAAAGAGGAAGAAAATTGTGTCATAAAAAATAAAAAATAATAACAATAATTATATTTTTTAAAATTAATGATGTTCCCGAACATCATAGTTTCCCGTGAAACATACCAATGAGAACACGAAGCATTTCCGACATTTATCCATTATAAAAATAACCTTAAAAAATAATTATGTATTTTATTAATATTTCCTTTTTTATTTTTTTTTAACTAAAAACAAGTTGACAACAATTATCTTAAAAATAAAACTAAACACATGTAATGTTTTTTTTTTTTTTAATCTTAAAAAAAGGAAAAATTGTAATATTTAAAAAAGGAAAAAAATGGAGGTAATTCAGAAGACGACAATTCTCTCAGGCGTTGCCTTTGTATTTTTCCTTTACCACCGGCACGTCGCTCCATAAAGTACACACACATTTTCCCTCATACAATCTTTTCTTCTTTTGCTTTTAAACCAAGTAATAATAATTATTATTATTATAAACAAATCAAATAATTTTAAATTTATTTTCCATCTCTCGGTGGGTTCCTGACTAATTCGAATCACTCAACCCAAATCATAAAAATTAAATTAGGTTTGAATTTTTTTTTTTCAATTTGGGAGAAGTTTAATGCTTTGAAAATTAAAAAAATGTGGTTGGTCGAGTTAACCCGATCAACTCAAAAATAGGTTATAACCTTATCCTAAATTTAAAAATATTTAAAGTTTATGGCTAATTCCCAATACTTTATATTTAAATTTTATGAGATTTAATTATTAATTTATGAAATTCTAAAATTGCTAGAGTCACCTATCGATGATGAAAGTCCTGTCGCTAATTTAGGGAATGATCATGGGTTTATAATTAAAGAATACTCTCTCTCTATTGGTATGACAACTTCTGGAGAATCACAAAGCAAAGTCATGAGAGCAAAGTGGACAATATCATACCATTGATGAGAGTCGTATTCATCTAACATCATCGACTCAACTAACTCAAAATTTAAAATAAATTTTCTACTTATAGAAAATACAAAAATAATTATTAAAAAAAAAAAAAAAAACCCAAAACCCTGATTTCAAATCAGATCATATTTTGGATTTTTCTACATCATTATATTATTTCTATTGAAACACATGAAATTTAAAATCCCTTTTGGTTACCAAATTTCAATGATTATCACATACAATTATTCCCGAGATGTAAGAAAATAATATAAACTATATTTAATTTTTTTGAAAAAGAACAAAAGAAAAAAAAAGCTTTTTTCCCAGAAACGTTACCCCCGTCCCCTTCGAATCTGGCATCGATAAGGATATCTATCTTATAACGTTCAAACAATCTCATCCCTCACACAACTCCAGTTTCCTCTGTTCTGCACTTCATCTTCTTCATCTTATCTTTTCCTTTCCCCCCTTTCTTCTCTCTTTCTCTGTTCCAGAGGGAAATGGGGAGGGCGACAAGATGGTTCAAGAACTTCTTTGGGATTAAGAGAGACAAAGAAAATTCCAACCAAACAAAACCCACTTCCAATTCCGCCGCCGACAACGATCTCTGCAATAATCCCGCCACAGTACCGCCGTATTTATCAGCGGCAGAGGCGGCGTGGTTGAAATCCTTCTACTCTGAAACAGATAAGGAACAGAGTAAGCATGCAATAGCAGTGGCTGCAGCCACTGCCGCAGCAGCCGACGCGGCGGTTGCTGCAGCACAAGCTGCGGTGGCTGTAGTCCGCTTGACTAGCCATGGTAGAGGTACTATGTTTGGCGGCGGCCGGGAAAGATGGGCCTCTGTAAAGATTCAAACTTGCTTCAGAGGGTATCTGGTGAGTGACTCTGTTTCCTCTGTTTTTTTAATGGTTTTAAGAACAGAGGATTTGTTTTAACAATTGGGTGAAATTAGGCGAGGAAAGCACTGAGAGCACTGAAAGGTCTGGTGAAATTACAGGCGGTTGTTAGGGGATATTTTGTTCGTAAACAAGCAACAGCTACTCTTCTCAGTATGCAAGCTTTAATTAGAGCTCAAGCCACCGTTCGGTCTCAGAGAACTCGCAGACTTGAAACCCGAGCCCGCAAGAACACGGTGAACACCCAAAACCTTATTTAAAATTTGTCATTTGGTTTATGAGTGCTGAAATTGAATGGGTTTTTCAGGAGAGATTTGACGATACGAAGAGCGAACACACTGCTTCAGTTCATAGCCGACGGCTCTCTGCTTCATTAGACAACATGATATTTACAGCGCTGGAAGAAAGCCCCAAAATCGTGGAAATGGACACTAGCCGACCCAAATCCATGTCTCGTCGGACGAACACGTCGTTGTCGGAATTGGGTGACGACCCATTTAACCAACCATTGTCGTCTCCACTTCCTTGTCGGACTCCGTCACGTTTGCAGATCCCAGATGGTCGGAATTTGCACGATTCCGACTGGGGTTTTGTGGCTGAGGAATGCCGTTTAATCTCGACGGCGCAGAGTACTCCACGATTTGTCAGCTGTGGTGGTTCCAATGGTGGTCCTCCGACGCCGGCGAAGAGTATGTGCGGCGATAATTTCTTCAGAGGGTACTTGAATTTCCCAAATTACATGGCGAATACTCAATCGTTTAAAGCGAAATTGAGGTCTCAAAGTGCTCCAAAACAGAGGCCAGAGCCGGGATCGAAGAAAAGAGTCTCGTTGAACGACTTAATGGAATCAAGAAGCAGCCTTAGTGGGGTTCGAATGCAGAGATCATGCTCCCAAGTTCAAGACGCCATTAATTTCAAGAACGCAGTGATGAGCAAACTCGACCGGCCATCGGAATTCAACAACTTGCAGAGAAAAACATGAACAATCATTCCAAATTATTCCCAGTACCTTAGAATTGTAATCTACATCATCAAATCAACTGCTTGGCAACTGGTTTAGATTAGATTCTTCCTGTTCTTCAGATTCCTCCAACGCCGGTCTTGTTTATATTTAGCTTAAATTATATAAATTAACATTTTAATCAGTGGGTTCTGCAAAACAGAGGAATATGGCAAAAGTGGGGAGTCAAATCAGATCAGAGATTCAAAAACTTGGGGGTAGGTTTAACAATGATTAGGGTTTAGATTGAGACTAAACCAAACAAACCCCAAGAAAAAAAAAAAAAAACATATTTTTGAAAGAAAAAAGGTATTTGGTACAGGACAGGCACAGGACAAGACAAGACAAGCCACACGGTTCGAGTTATAGGTTTGAATATTTCGTAAGGCGTGAAGTAAGGGTAGATTTCAAATTCCTGGTTTTTCTTGAATTTGATTTAATATTAGCTTAGGGTGAATTTAAGATAGGTTCGAGATAAGTTTAAGAAGGGTGAACAAAAGGGTGTACATTATTCGAGTGGTTCAGAAAAAGTAGTCGAGTCTCGATTAAAAAGGGAAGTTGTTTGAGAGCTTCCTAAGCCGCCGTAAAAATTTACAGTGTACTTTGTTCAAAGAGTGTCCATTTAGAAAGTGAGTCAAAAAAGGTAAAAAAAAAATTAGTAAAATTTGGATGTGTTCCAAGAGGGAGGGAAAATGAGAAGATTAAAAGTGGACTGATAAAAGAGAACAAATCAGAATTGGCAGTGTCAAATAAAACAATTTTGTGTAGGAAGTAGAGCTGTAATTGGCTTCTATATTGACAGTTAGCCCCACTTTTTTTTTTTTTTTCAATTTAAAATATACAATTATTTTCATTATCTAGCTGTTAAAAAATTATTTACCTCCCATTGTCAAATTAATTCAAATTCATGTTTGTAAATTTCTTGATTTGGATTCTTCTCGATTTGATTTGATAACATATTTCTATATTTTGTTGGATGATGAAAGTCTCACGTCGACTAATTTAGGGAATAATCATGAGTTTATAAACAAATAATACTTTCTCAATTGGTACGAGGCTTTTTGGGGGAAGAGGGGCGTACTTTGTTCGAGCGGAGGTGTTGGATGACGAAAATCCCACATCAACTAATTTAAGGAATGATTATGGATTTATAATCAAAGAATACTCTCTTCCTAAAACAGCGTTTATGCTCAAAGTGGACCCTTCTTATTATAATATCCAAAATCTTATTACTAAACCAAAGCTGGCAACTTTCATGAAAAAACATTAAAACGGTCATATTTTAATAATATTATCAGACGAAGAGTTGTTTGAAATTTATGGAATATCTGAGTGCCTCAAATTTCCCTTTTTGCCCTTCTACAATCACATGCTCTCACCAACAAAGTCAGACCCGACCCATTTCTTTATGTTTTATTTCAATAATTTATTTTTCTCGTAGAGGGAATGGCAATGATTGTAATTTTCAACTAATTTTATGGTTAAAAGAGAACAAAAAAAATGATATTATTATTGATTAAATACAAGAGATTAGAGGCTAAACCTGTATTATATTTGAATTATGGTTTAATGAGTAATAATTAAAATGTGTATAATAATAATAATAATAATAAATTAGATTTTGATCCATTCAGAGCCATCAATGAAGGTAAGGGAAATGAAGGGCTTGGCTTCTTCATCAGTGAGCTCTCTCGACCATGAAACTCTGCCGGCAAAGCTAGCTCCTTCGCCTGTACATTTGTATTGCCCATAAAACACCGTCCTACAACAACATTAAACAAACTCATTACTAAATTACCAAAATCTCCTTGCATGCGCATGCTCTGTCACAGATCATGGACGGTTAAATGGGGAAATGCCACCGCCCAAACCCTCCACTCTCAGAGGGTGGCGGCGGCGGCGATGCGGGTGGGGCGGTGGTCTCTCAGCTACTATAAATATTAAAAAGTTTGGTCTTTTAGTGCATTCCACGTTGGAGGAAAACGACAGCCTATGCCTACGGCTTTCTCCTGCTCTGTTTTGGATTTATGTTTTGTGCTTCGAATTCGTTCAATTTTAAGCTGAATTTGAGAGTATGAATGAATTAATGAAATGAAATGCAAAGAGAGAGGGGAGGAGAAGGGTACATTTCGCGGCTGGGATCGCCCCAGTTGTACCAGCCTTTGGGGAGAATAATGTTGTCCATATAGGTGTAAGCGAAGACGACCCTAGAGAAGGGCCCCCATGCCCTCCCTAAGTATAGCGCTCCAGACCCCGTGACCTTACAGTTTACGAACGAGAACCCTGTGTCCTCCAGCAGGCTGCTTCTCCCCTGCGCTGTCAACGCTCCTGCGTTCTGCGCTATTGCGTGCACGTGACATCCCTCGAACAGAGACAGCCCGTTTCCGAATATGAAGTCCACCGACCCTTCTATGTAACAATCCTTGTAATAATGCCGACCCAAATGGTCGTATAGTGTGTCCTGAGCTCCCAAGAATCTGCAGCCGTAGAATGCTGCTGTGTCCGCCGAGATTCTGAACGCCACCGCCTGTTTCCCGATTGCCCCTGGTGCTGGAACAGGGGTTGTGTTCTGTTTCATACACAAGTTTGTTTTGATTTAAAAGAAAGAAACGATTTTGAATGTGGGGTTTTTTTGGGAGTTTGTTTACCTTGAATGTGATGTTTTTGGCTATGAAATAAGGGGAATTTACTGCGAATGTTGCGGAGTTGTAAGTCCCCATTGGCTGCCCCTTTGGGCCTGGTGTTTGTGCGGTGTCTCCCCATTGAACAATCGTTTTGTCAGCCCCTGCTCCTTGGATTGTTATGAATGATTTCAACGGGGGTATGTTCACCTTCTCTCTGTTGAATTGAATCCACATTCACAAATAATGTTCTTACAGCAATGAGAAAAGGACAAGAGAAGAAACCAAACAAAAAACAGAGCACTCTTAATAAGATTTGTACTCACGTGTATACACCTTCATGAACCTTGATGACGACTCTAACCAAATTGATTGAAGGGAGGGAATCGATGGCGTCTTGGATCGACGTGAAGTCCCCGACAGCCGGATTCTTAGCCACATGGAGAGTATAAGAAGGAAAAAGGTTGTTCTTCGCCGTTCTAAAAACAGAGTGTCGGAGACTGCCGACAAATTTGACCCATTTCATAAATTGCTGCTCTGAGAATTGGGTTGTGGTCGAATTCTCGGGAAGAACGGTCTTGGGCGAGGTCTTGGGTTTGAGCCCCTTGGTATGGCAGTGCGTTAGGGTGAGACTCTGGCTCAGCAAAAGAACAAGAACAAGAAGAGGAGGAGGAGGCCGCAGCAGTCTCGACATGATTTGAAGGGAGGAAGTGGAATTGGTAACGGAGTGGAATGGGCTTCCGTTTATATACAGCTTAATGGCATTAGGTGGAAAGGGGAGTCGTAATTAGAGAATGAACGAGAATGAATGAGTTAAGAGTTCACGGGTGCAGATTGAATGCAAGCCACAAACAGACGACAGGTTGCAGTTTTGGGATATAAAAATGTTGGAAGAGAGAGAGAGAGATAGAGATAGAGAAAGTTAAAAGAGTACCCAAGAAATTCAACACTCCCTGTGGTTTGTTTGGAGCTGCCCGTGAATCTTTTGCTCTGTCCTTCTGTCTCTCCTCCTTTCACATACAACAACCTTGCTCTTGCTGGTGACCTGTTTTGCTATGGTAGTTGACCATCTAACCCCAAGGAGGGAGATGTTAAAGGTAGAGTTGTAATAAGGTAGTCAGAAGGTACGGTGCGGTGCATATGGATTACCTTTGCTACACATTGGTTGAGGGATTTGGTTTGACACGGCTATATAACGGGTCAAAGCGAACAATATCTACTTGTAACGGCCCAGATTCACCGCTAGCAGATATTGTTCTCTTTGGGCTTTCCCTTTCGGGCTTCTCCCTCGAGGCTTTAAAACGTGTCTGGGAAGGTTTCCACACCCTTATAAAGGGTGTTATGTTATCCTCCCCAACCAATGTGGGATTATCACAATTCACCCCTTCGGGCCAGCATCTTCGCTGGCACTTTTCCTTTTCTCCAATCGATGTGGTACCACCGCCAAATCCACCTCCCTTCGGGGCTCAGCGTCTTTACTGGCACACCGTCTCGTGTCTACCCTCTTCGGGGAACAGCGAGAAGGCTAGCAATCTGCTAGTGGTGGACTTTCATTGTTACAAATGGTATCAGAGCCAAACACTGAACGGTATGCCATCGAGGACGTTGTGCCCCCAAAAATGGTGGATTGTGAGATCCCACATCGGTTGGAGAAGGAACGAAACATTCTTTATAAGGGTGTGAAAACCTATCTCTAGTAGACGCGTTTTAAAACCATGAGGCTGACGGTGATACGTAACGAGCTAAAGTGGACAATATCTACTATCGGTGGACTATATAATATAACAAGATATTCTCGATTTTCTATCACAAAGTTTGAGCCTCATGTGACTTAGAGAGATAGTGTGGATACTATAGAATAATGGGTTTCTCTTGTTCTAGAGAACCTAAAACAAATAAGATCTTACAATCTCCATATCAGTCAGATCAGATTTGTCCAAAATGTTAGTGCATCTGCTTGGTTTTCCCAACTAGGCTACCAAGCATTGGAACTAAAATTTAAAAACTAGCACAAAAAAGGGCGATAGACTTAGAATCCGTGTTCGACACGTAGCTTTAGTACTTATTCACGTCACTTTACATATTTCAAACGACTTATGAAGGTGAAAACTATTCATATAACAAAAATTCTTTCCTTGTGTTTTATCTTTGCTCACATGTTGTTTATATTTCATTTTCTATCGAGCATGCGCGTTAAAAGACAATGGAACCAAAGATTATGGTGGATTGCAAGTCGCATGAGATAGTGAGAGAGAGAGTGGGCAGTGCAAAAAAGAACCTCTACGCTGTAAAGGAACCTCAAAATGGAGTTGTAAGTGGTGGGATGGGACAGAGCATTTTGACTCAAATGGGATGGGAACTCAAAAAGCTGAGTGTTTTAGGAATAAAAAAAAGTTAAAAAGAGATAAGATTGCCATTTGGGTGTTCGTGTTTATGCCGAGCATACCAAATAGCGAATGCATAGATCAACATTCGACATATGGGTTGGAGTGCAATGTTGGCACACTCGTGTCATTCGACATTGTCCTTGAAAAACTCATTTCAAAGGAAGACACCTAAGACACTCGTGCTTGCCCTCGCTGTGACGCACGTATATGACACATGATAGTTCACTTAGGCTAAGGACCTAGTGGTGGTTGAGAGCTGATACCACCATCCCTATAATACATTTGTATGCATACCTGATTTTTTTTTAGAGTAAATGTGATTTTGGCAAGCAACCAAACAGCCTTGTGGAGCGTCTATCCGTGTTCAATTGACACTAAATTTGGTAAGTTTTCATTTTTTATATAGACGGCTTTAACTCCAGAACTACATGTTGAAACTCTTGTTGAAACATCGACTTTTGAGGTTATGACCTGAGGCTCTATCTACTCTCCTTAAGCTTGTCTTTGATACAATTGTTGTCATCGTTCCCTCCAATATTCTTTTTTTTATCATTAAATCGAAGACTATACCATATTTTAAAGTATATCAATAATAGATATATCAATAAGTGTTGGTAGTATATCCTTAATGTATATATAAAAAAAAAAAAAAAAACCTTGAATTTTCAATTTCGAGCGTCTTTTCACTCGTTTTTAGGAACGATTTGGACTTTTCATAGTTACTATTTGATATGAACATCGTTTTTGCTTAATTTTGAGAGTAGGATAGATTAAATTCCATGCAAGCGATGGTAACGTGAATATAATATCTTATTGAAATTTAATCATGGAACAATTAGTTGTTAGGAATACTTCCACAATGGTATGATATTGTCCACTCTGACTATAAGCTCTTATGACTTAGTTTCGGGTTTCCCCCAAAATGACTCGTACCAATAAATATATATTCCTTACTCATAAACCCATAATCAACCTCTTAATAAGTCAATGTGGAACCCCTCCCAACAATTCTCCTCTCGAACAAAGTACATAGATCATCTTCGAAGGCCTATGGAGCCTTCGGCATTTGAAATCTACAAACGGGACATGAATTGGTATCCGCCAACCACTTGACAATGCAATTCCGATGAAAAACATGAAAACAAGGCATTCCCACCAACGATTTCTTCCTCCTCTCCAACTCCTCCAAACAAATCACACAAACATCATCACTTTCAATCTCTTCAAATCTCACCCTCATCAACATCATCTCGATACCACGACTCCGATCACAACTCATTACTCCATCTTCCACTCGCCCATTGTAAAACATCCCGACATTCCAAACTTTCAGCGTAACAGTAAGACGAAAAACTCTCCCAAACGCATTCAAATCTTCCCTCACTCGAATTTCAATCCACTTCCGTTTGATCTCATCCGCTACCTTCTTAACATCAACGAGCTCGCTATAATCATCGAAGTGAACCGACAAACAGTTTTGCAACGCGGGGTTGTTGTCGCGATCGATAACCGCAAGGGGAAGCTGGCAGATTGGGAAAGGAAGGCGTCGGTATCTATGGGCGGTGAAGGAAATTACGGTGTTGTTATTGGCTACTTGGATGTGACGGCATTTGACTTCGACACGGAATTTGAGGCTGATTTGTTGAAGGGTTTGAGGGGGAAGTGGTTGTTGAAGGTTGGGAGGGGAAGCTGTAACTTGGACTGATAAGACACTCGTGGTTAAACGTGGAGTGCCCAGATGTTCCATTGAAACCCTGAGAAGAATTTATTTAAGAGCATGGATTGTTGTGAGCTGAGATGATATTGGCGTTTGAAGAATGGTTATTTATAGAACACAAAAACATTCATTCAAATTTGTTTAATGATTTTGGGAAAATAATTTGATTCGAAAAAAAAACGAGATAACATAATCTTAAATTTAAAAAAGAAATTTAGTATTTTATCTTAGAAATATGTTTAGAGGGTTTAAAAAATATTTTAATTTTAATAAAAATATCTATAAAATTTTAAAAGTAACCTTAATTAATATATATACATATATATATATATTTTTTTTGTAGGGTTGATATGAAAATAAGTCATTAAATCTTGTGTTAAAAGGTTTGTAAGATTTTAATTTTGCTTATAATACATTCATCCATTGGATGTACCTACTGAAAAAATAAATAAATATAATTAAACATAGAATTTAGTTTAAATCTAATTAAAATATAAAATTTTATTTTATATTTAATTATTCATTTTTTCAAACTTCCCGTTGCTTAAAAAAAAAATTAGGGGTTAAAAAAATTTAGATTTTATTGAATTAAATAAATGAAAATTTTATAATTAAAATATTTGATGAGTTCCCTTAGATTGTCTCAAAATTTATGGTTAATTCAGAGAAATACATTTATGTTTATAATACATGTATTTATTTTATTTTATAATTATTTATTCTCGAACTGCTATTTTTTTTAATTATTTAAAAGATAATTTTTTTTAAAATAAATAAATAGATATTTTAGGAATTAATATTTTAGTTTTATTAAAAATAAAAATAAAAATAAAAATAAATGGATACAAAAATAATAATTAAATTTAATGGAGAAAAGAAAAAATCGTTGGAGCCCGCTTCGCTCCAGCCGCTAAAGCAAAGGTTGAACTGGGATTGGGCTTTAGATTCCGAGATTGCTCCATCGTACAAATGGATTTAGAAGAGAATAAATAAAAAATTAAAAAAAAAAAGAAAAAAAAAAGAAGAAGACAGAAATCTCTCTAAGCCCTAAAAGAGCAGAGAGAGGAACATAGAACAGTTGAATTAGAAACGTTGGATAGCGTGAGGGATTATATATAAATTCCAAAACAATGTTCGCTCTCTTCCTATCGCCGGCTCCGCCTTCTCCATTGCTCTCTTTCAATCCATTTTCTCACATTTCTCCTCCCTCTTGCATTCCTGCTGCTGGTAACCTCTTGGATTTTCCACTTCTATTGTTGCTTATACAACTTGTTATTTCAGTCATTTTCCAAGAAGAAAATGCTCCGACTGCACTTGGTTTTGCGTTTATTTTGATTGCGAACCTGTTTTTTTTTTTGTTTTTTGTTTTTGTTGCTATTGATTTGCGTCTATGACGATGGTTTACAAGTTCAATTTCAATTCCTACGTGTTTTCGTCTTCTTACTTGTACTAATTCTTGTTCTTAATCTGAAACTAGACAGACTTACTCCGGGTGGCGTCTAGGCGACTCATTTCTGCCACGAAGACGACACAATCGGTTTCCACAATGGCAACTGTAAGTTATTTGGAGCATATATATTACATAATCTACTTCTGTTAGGATGCATTCACCTTCACGGATTGAGTTTATCTGAGACTAAATGATGGCGGTTTGGCGCAGGAGGAAGAAAACGTCGGTAATATGAAGAGACAATTAGCTAAAATATTCGACGTATCCCTTAGAGCGACGGTCCCTGAGGAGACGGATGTTGAGCCTTTGGTTGCTGCTTGTGCTGGAAAATTTGGCGACTATCAGTGGTATGCTATGCGAATTACTAATACTCTAGTGTATACTATAGTAAATTAGATTACTGTTGCTAAGATGTGGTTTCTTATTTGGCGAAGCAATAATGCTATGGGCCTTTGGTCTAAAATAAAAGGAAAAGGAAGTCAGTTCAAAGGCCCTCCTTCCGTTGGACAGGTATTACGGTTTAATTTTTTGCGTTTTTTTCCCATGAAGGTCTCCTTTCATGTTGGATCTTTAGGATCTTTAGGATCTTTAGGATCTTTTTTTTTATTATTTGAGAATCTGACAGAACTGCGCTCTTGATTTCTAGGCCATTATGAAAAATCTTCCTCCATCTGAAATCATAGAATCATGTTCTGTGGCAGGCCCTGGTTTCGTGAATGTTCTAATATCTAAAAATTGGATTGCTAAGGTAATGTCATTTTCTTGAAAATTTTAGTTAGAATAACTCATATCAATTATAAGAACGTGTTCGTTGGTTTTTCTTTCCTAACTTAGTTACTAATCCTCCACGGTCTACAAAAAAATTTCACTATAATCAATACTTCTACGTGTGTGTATGCTTAATATGCATTGCCTGCTCCAGAGCATACAAAAAATGCTAATTGATGGTATTGAAACTTGGTCACCGCGGCTTCCAATTAAAAGAGCAGTAGTTGAT
This sequence comes from Cucurbita moschata, assembly GCF_002738365.1. Lineage (NCBI taxonomy): Eukaryota > Viridiplantae > Streptophyta > Magnoliopsida > Cucurbitales > Cucurbitaceae > Cucurbita > Cucurbita moschata. Next base: position 803,923 of record NW_019268541.1, read on the forward strand.
TTCTCCTCGCCTAATATAGCAAAAGAAATGCATGTTGGCCACTTAAGATCTACGATCATTGGAGACACTCTAGCCCGGATGCTTGAATTTTCAAACGTTGATGTTCTTCGGAGAAACCATGTTGGTGACTGGGGAACACAGGTATAACTTTATATTTGTCAGTGCCTTAACACAGCTTCTTTATTCAAGGATTTAATGTTTATTCATGGTGGGTCGCAATAGACAAATGGCTTTTCATGAACTGCCTTTGTTACTCTTTCAAAGTGTAAATGAAAACTGAATTTAGTTTCTAGTTTGCCGCTTTTGCCCCATTCCTTTTCTGCCATGTCCAGACTAGCTTCAAAATAGGCAGTCTTGATTGTCAATAAGTATAAAACGTTGTGAATATCTAGGTTCTCCAATGCATACTATTTCATTCATTTTTAAACGGCTTCAAACTTGTTTATTTCATTCATTTTTGAAATGTTGATTTTGGCATGGGGTTTTACTCTTTTAATTGGCTTCTACAGAAACGAAGTGTATCAACAGATATTCATTTTTTGCTTCTTGTTTGCAGTTTGGTATGTTGATCGAATTCCTTTTTGAAAGATTTCCCAACTGGGAAGAAGTTACTGAAACAGCAATTGGAGATCTGCAGGTAGGAGAGAAACTATAGAATCTTATTTCGTTATTGACATGTTTACCTTTTATAGTATATTAACAAAGGTAACTTTAATAAGGTTAAGAAGTTCGGTGTTTTTGGTCTTACATAATGGACTTTCTATTGTTAAAGATATAGAGCACTTCACTCTTTTATGTGATGCAAATGTGTTCTGTGAATTCTTACTTGCAACAAAGGCCGAAAATGAATATGGAGAAGTTATTAATGCCCGTCTGCCGTATCAAGTAGAACTGACAAACTGTTATTTGAAATTTTGATTACATAGACATTCTATAAGGCGTCAAAGCAGAGGTTTGATAGTGATCCTGCATTCAAGGAGAAGGCACAACAGGCAGTGGTTCTTCTTCAGGTGATTTTTACTGTGGCCAATGTAGACATGTTTCACAACCTTATTAAATGCTTATATATTATTTTGGACCCTAGATCTTCATACTAAAAAAAACTGTTTTGAAACTTCTTTTCAATTGTCAATTACACTTGTTAATTTTATTTTTGCCTGCTAATCTTCCACATGATGACATGTATTGTATGCTAAAATGTTTTTTTCTAATATTTGCATGTTTTTTTATTCATAAGTACTTCTACTTCATATAAACATGAAAAATAAATAATAAAGTAACAAAATAAAGTTGGAGTTCACCTAAAGAGCCTCCGTTTGTGTGTTGGTTTTGAAGGAATTTTGTAATAACTCATTCGGTCTTATTACTAGAGATTAGAGTCCATTTTCGAATAGTTAGAAGCCCGGCTTCCTGGCATGTTTATTTATTTATTTATTATTATTATTTTAGTGCCGTGGACCTTTTGTCTCGTTTTCTTTCCTTTTTTTTTTTCAATGAAACCTTGGTTTCTCATAGAAAAAAAGTAATGGTAGCGACAGTTAAGAAGGAGCTTATTTATCTATTGTTATCATTATTTTATCCATGAGTGTTTGTGCATGGTTGCACACATCTTAATTAATCTCTTCGAATAACCGCCTATCCCTACTATATTTCATGGTTAGAAAACATGTAGGACTTTATTCTATATTAGTTGGCCACCATGGGATTTGAGTTCATTCTCCAAAATCTCTTTTACTTAGATCACTTGTCCCAATCAGCCTTGGATGGAAATTTCATATTTTATGCAACGTGTCTTAGCATCTGCAATTTGATTGAAATTTTAATTTTAAGGATCTAAGTTTCATTATTGAAAGTGAGTTTTATATGTTGAAAGAGCTATAAGTAGACTCCACTTGATCTTAGGCTCTTAGCCAAAAGGTCGAGTAGTTTACCCATAAACTTATTGTTTAATTTTTTTTTGCAGCTTGTTTATGATTTAAATATTCCTGCAAGAGAATGATAGGGCATATCAATTATTTGGAAGTTTCTCATAGCTAATTTCTATTGAAATGATCATTATCTTTTTTTTCCAGGGTGGTGAAGCTAAATATCGCAAGGCTTGGGCACAAATATGTGAAATCAGCAGGAATGAATTTAATAGGGTGTACGAACGCCTTGGAGTTCAATTAGAGGAGAAGGTGCATTTTGGCTTTTCTTTTATACATTATACTTGATACTTGTTTCTGTTGGGATTAGGAAAATCTTCCTTTTAGTGTCAGGTCCAAGTTAGATTGTTTTCCTGGCTTAAGGTTTATTAGTGTTTACCACCATATTTATTAGTTGGAATAGTTAATTTACAGTTAATGGCATGACATCAACTATCAAACAGCATCAGCTTCTTTGAAGGTTGAAGATCTTCTGTTCTATTGATATTATCTGCTACGTATGGATCTTAACTTGCAGAGTCATGAGTCTGCCACTTTTGATTTTAATATTGATCTGAAATACTGCCGACGGCTTAATCTCAGTTCTCATTTGGTCAAGGTCTTTTCATCTCTGTCAGGGAGAGAGCTTTTACAACCCATACATTCCTAATGTCATAAAAGAACTGACTGATAAGGGCTTAGTGGAAGAAAGTCAGGGTGCTCGTGTAATCTTTATTGATGGAATAAATATTCCTCTAATTGTTGTCAAGAGTGATGGTGGTTTCAATTATGCTTCAACTGATCTTGCAGCCATCTGGTCAGTTTTTCTCTAGCTCATCTTGTTTTTTAATGGAACTATTCACTGTCACTGGCTATGAATAACTTGAAGGTTGACGCAGTCGTCAAACTTTATAATCAGTTATGACCCATCAACATTGTGCTTATTTGGATTCCCTTTGATCGATTGCATGATTCTCAAAATCTTGTGGAGCTGAATCATTCTGATTGATCATATTTTCCTGCACCAAACAGGTATCGCCTTAATGAAGAAAAAGCTGAATGGATTATATATGTCACTGATATTGGGCAGCAGCAGCACTTTGACATGGTTTTCCGGGTACGTGTCTCGAGCAATTCCTGCTCTGACATGATTTGTTTATCCTTCCATGTTCGTTGCATGTATGGTTATTTGCAGACCTGGTAGCTGGGCTTCTTAACTGTAGTTAGCAATTATTTAATGGATTGGTTGTTGTCTTACACTTCCTCTCTTTTGTTTGTGCATATGATTATTAACTACTGTAAATCCATCAATGAATTCGTTTCTCCTCTAAAAAAATTATTAATTACTGTAGACCTGATCATTACATATCCACCAAACTACTGCTAACAATTATTTCATGGATTAGTTATTGTCTTATATTGGAAGGAATTATTGCTATTTTTTCAGGCTTGTAAACGTGCTGGCTGGCTTCCACTTGAGGATAATAAGCATCCTAAAGCAACCCATGTTGGTTTTGGTTTGGTTCTTGGTGAAGATGGCAAGCGTTTTCGTACTCGAAATACTGAAGTGGTTCGTTTAGTTGATTTGCTTGATGAAGCCAAGAGCCGCAGTAAAGCTGCACTTATTGAGAGGGGTAATGATAATAAAGATTATTAAGGACTATTTTATTTGATCGAAAAAAAATTGTGCAGCTTGCTGCTTTACCTTGTTAGATTAGTGGAAGTGAATACGTTCGATTTATTTTTTCTTTATCAAACTTTTTACAGACATACTGTCAGCATTCCACATATTTTACTTTGTAATTTGATTTTTGATAACCTTCTTTAGAGAAAGCTGCAGAATGGACTGAAGCAGAACTTGAGCAAATTGCTGAAGCTGTTGGTTATGGTGCTGTTAAGTAAGTTACCATTTTCATTACTGGCTATACCTTTTATGGCTCATGCATGAATCCTAGAGGTTGTCCTTGATGTTCCTTTCAATGAAAACCTTTAATGAGTACTATTAATTGGTATCACTCATAATGGTCATCGCTATAACATGAAAAATTGATCTTGTATCTGTTGGGGGATATCTGAGAGGTTATGACTTTCTGTGTACTCAACTTGGGCTTCCCTATCAAAGAATTAAGCCTTTTCCATTAGTTGTAACTTAAAGCTGTTCTGTAATCTTCCAACCATGAGGGCTCAGGTTGGGCCTCTTTGTCTGTGCCTTCTTTTATAGGTGTCTTCTTGTCAATAAGTTTTCTTTTTCTTATTTAAGAATTTGTCTGCTTCATGTTTCTTCGTTCAAATGCTCAGAAACGCTTATTAAGACTTTATGTTCCCGTATTGTCTCGACAGATATGCTGACCTCAAGAACAACAGGTTGACCAACTATACGTTCAATTTCGATCAGATGCTCAATGATAAGGTACACTTTCTCATCTGGTTCTAGGCATGGAGTATAATATACAGAAAATCTAGTCAAACAACCTAAATGTAATTTTTTAAGCATCCACCTCCACTGCCTCTAAAGTAAAAGCTCCGTAGTCCACTTTCTTTACACACCTAAATTTTGTGATGACCAGGGCAACACTGCTGTGTATTTGCTGTATGCCCATGCTCGTATCTGTTCAATCATCAGGAAATCTGGTAAAGACATAGAGGAGTTAAAAAAAGTAAGTTTCCTTCTAAACCCCAGAACCAGTTCTTCTCAAGTCTTCAGTTGGACAAGACCAGCAGTTTTGCATTTGTTTCTTAATTTTTTTTCAACTTTATTTTGATAGACGGGAACAATTGTGTTGGAGCACGAGGACGAGCGTGTTTTGGGACTTCATTTGTTACAATTTTCCGAGGTAAAAACAATATACATTTTAACTGGGTAACTTTGCCTCTGCGTCTGAACCATTTTATATTTGGTAACTTTGTCTGTACCTCGTGATAATTACTTTTCCTCCCTTTACTTTAGGTGGTCGAGGAAGCTTGCACCAATCTGTTGCCGAATGTGTTGTGTGAATACTTGTACAACTTATCGGAAATATTTACGAAAAAATTCTACTCCAACTGCCAGGTACAGCCTACTTTAAACCAAAAGTCGTTCTTTATGCATAATATCATTGTCCCACCAATTGATGTTGGATAATCTCTGAACCACTAGCTCTTGTCAGCTGATAGCGTCGTGGCAGCTAATCATGCCTTGGTTTTCAATACATTTACCTTCAATAACCTAGAATTTAAAGTTACTTTTTCTCGATCATTTTGTTTGGTTATGCCATTTGCATGAAGTCGTTTTTCATCTTCTCCCATCCTTGTGGTTATGAGCTGGAAAAAGGTCACTTAATTTGTACCCTTGTCCCAAATGCATCCAAGAAAAGATGCCGATGCCGCGGACGTCTTCTCGCAAACAAGTTAAAACTATATTAATCTTGATCAATATTTGTCAGGTCGTTGGGTCGCCCCAAGAAACGAGCAGACTCCTACTTTGTGAAGCTACAGGCACAGTGATGAGGAAATGCTTCTATCTCCTCGGAATAGTACCTGTCTACAAAATATAACCTCGAAACAGTGCCACTTTCCAGATCCACTTCTATCTCCTTCGACTTGCGTTACTTCATTATCCTCCACTAATTGACATGTTCTTGCCACATCCTTGCCAACATTAGAGTGTTGCAAAAAAAATAGAAGAATTCAACATTATATTGTTTTAGTTTGTCAAATTTACCAGTTTTTCACCCGTGTAGTTCTCCTTAAGATATTGAACCAGGCTGCTCATAATCAGATATAAACGAAATCCAAGTGTTCTTAGGAGTGGGAAAATTTGCCTCTATTAGTGATCTTCGGGATTATTTTATGTATAAACTATAAGTTATTTTGTCCAATGTAATTTTTCGGATTCAAAGCCGAACAGATAAACAGCATTATTGATCACCCTAAAACAAGACAAATCAAATTAATATTTTAAACTTTAACTTAAATTTATATGTACTTTTAGGGTGGCTCTTATCTTTATGTCGCATCAATCTATTGATTTTGTTTCTATATGTTTAAATGATTTCGATTAAGATTGGAAGATGGCAGTAACGTCCAGAAAACTTTAATAATCAAAACCTTTTTGAGTTAATTTGAACTGAACAATCCGTCATCCATGTTAGCAGCTTAAAGCTCGCAAGTATTGCAAAATCATTGATCTACAATTGAAGGTTGAAACAAAATTCCTTAGAAAAATAAGAAAGGGGGAAATTATGGCATAGGGTTAGTAATGAATGCACGAATTCAAGATTAATTCGATGGATAAGACATCAATTATCTCGATGTTCAATTCCCACCCGACAATCGTTGAACTCGAGCAAGGAAAGTAATCAGTGGCCATTCACAGGGATTGCAGACCTAGATCCACAAAGCAAACTAGTTCTCCCTCTTGATCTTGAAGCTTTCTTGGCTATGGTGGCCCTTGGAATAATGGATTTATGACCATCAAAACTCTTGCAAGACTTGAACTTTTTGGTAATTGGAGACACCCTCTTAGCCAAATCTTCTAATCTTTCTACACTTGCTAGAGACGTAAAAGACTCTGATTTACCATCATAATATCTAGACAACCCTCTCCTGCAAAATAGCCATAAAAATCAAAGAAAACCCCATTAGCCATCCATTATTGACAATTATTTCAATCAAAATTCAAAAGGTAATGGAAAAAGGGTTTTATTCATCCCATAACTTACTTCATAGGAAGATGAACCATTAGCTCTGATAGCTCATAAAGAGGCCCATTTGAAGAACACGATGAAAATGAAGAACTTGAAACCGGAGAAATGGCATCTTCCACCATATCCAAAGAAGAAGAAGAAGAAGAAGAAGAAGAAGAAGATGCTTCAGAATTTACAGAACTGAGCTCCATTGAAGACTCCATTGAAGCTTCACAATCTTCCGTGATCCATCTGCAACACCCATTATTCTGAGCTCCATCAACACCAAGCTGCTGATTTTCTTGCAATTTTCCCATTGGATAATCAATCCAAAACCAAAAGACAAAGAAGAACAAAATGGGTATTGATAAAAATGGTTTCTTGCGACTATATATGGAGAATCAAAGCAAAAAGGAACGATCTTTTTTACTCTTTGTTGATAAAACTTTGAAAAAAGGATCAAGATCTTGTAACTGTACTACTCCTATATGCTCCAAAACCTATATATATATATGTGGAAACCATAGTTTATATTTATATCATTTCTTTTTTGTTTTATAACGAGATAGGCTTGGATAATATTCCTTTTTTTTTTCTTTTTTGCTGTTCTATCCAAAACCCTTTATCATCAATTATCATCTTTTTATATTCATAAATTTATTATCAAAATTTATGGGGCTGAGTTTTTTTTGCCTTTTCCCATATTACTAGGAAAGGAGATAAGATCTAAAGTTGGAAGACATATCCACAACTCATTGAATAATTCCCATGTTTTATATTCTCTCTCTCTCTCTCTCTCTCTCTCTATATATATATTTATAATATATGATATTGAGAATTGAAAATTGAGGTCAACATTAAGGTTACTTTTGCTTCATAAAGGCATGACATTATAATGTTCATGTATCATCAACCTTCCATTGAGGAAAGATTGATTAAAATTTTGTAAAAAAGAAGATTAAAAGGAAGAAAACAGCCCACCCTTTTAGAATAATACACCTCTTTTTAAGATACCTTTTGTATCTATGGACATTTTCTTATCTCCATCCCAATCAAAACTGTTGCTAACTGGATAATAGTTAAAAAGATTCTTTGCTTGTACCAAACATAATTGAAATCGTGCCCAATAATTAATTTTGACTCGTAAAATTGTTAAATTGTATTAATTTGAACTATAAATTTTTAATTTCATCCAATTGTAAAAATGGAAAGATAGATTGAAGAAATACCATTGGAACATTTTCAAGGAGAGACTCGTAAAATATTTTGAAATAGTTTATATATATTTCTCAAATATTTAATTTTTTCTAATTGAGAATTCTCTGAAACAAAATATTTTACTTAATTAATACTAAAGAAAAATGTAAATAATTAAATAATTTATTTAAAAAAAATAAAAAAAAAAAAAAGGACAGGAGGACACAAGTCACGATGGAAATGGCGATGGTTACTGCAAACAGCCACCCCCAATCATGCCGTGTTTCTTATCCCCGCTGTCCCAATCTTTGTTCTTATCCATTCTGTCGTAGAATTTTGGCCCATCAGGCCCATTTAAATCTAATGGGCTGATACGCATGGCCCACTAACAATCTCACTTGGGGATTTCTGTTTCTGAGGCCCAGTTCTTTTGGGCTGATGTTCGGGCTTTTGATCCATTCCGTTTGTGATTTTCTTTTTCTCTTACATTTATTCAAATGAATAATATATAATTAATATCTAATATTTCCAACATATTGTAAACGTCCAATCCAAAATTTTTCATATAAATATTTCTTTTAATCTTTATTTTTTTAATGGGTAAATACAGACCGTTACACGTAATTTAATTAATTAAATTATGCTCAAATTATTGGATAAAATAGTTTTTTAATATTTTTCAGAAAAAAGAAAATTAAACGGCACCGTTTGAGTGGCATGAAGTGAAATGTAGCGGTAGATATATAATGAGTGCGGAACAGACATGCTTGGCACCGGAATCGAGAATTCACAAAAAACAAATTTTCATAATTTCCACTGACGTCCGGTTCTTATGCTGACGCGCCCTTTCCGAGCTCGACACTGTCTTCAGTGGCTACGGCAGTACAATTATTCAGCTGATTTTGCTCTGTTTTGAACCTTAAAAAACATAATATCGAGCTCTGTAGTCCTCACAGAGGCGTTGGTGTTCCAAACGACAACCTTCAAGAATCCCTCATTCCCATATCTCTGCACAAACGGCGGCAGAGAAAGAGCGAGGCCAAGAGGGTGTGGCTTTCTAGTGATGAGAAGAAGCAGAATGGGGAAAGGGCTTGGATTCAATCTCATCATTATTGGGATTTTGCTGTTCATCATGCTCTTGGGTTTGTAGCTCTCTGTTTCTTCTTCTTCGTAAAACACTTCGATTTGGGATCACATTTTGCCTTACTTGCAGTGGTTTTGTTTGGTTCTACTTGTTGGATCTTCCTTTTTATTCGCATTGTCTCTAGTTTGAATTGCCCAATGTTTTGGGGGTTTCTCCGTAGAAGTGCACAATTTAGAACTTCTTAGCTAGCGTTTGAAGATCATGTTGTCACTGTTAGGACCAACAACATTCAGTTTTGAGACCATTTAGGAATTGGCATTAAATGGTCATTTTTGGCTTTCGATTTTGTCTTCAAAGGAATTGTCTTCTCTATCCAGCTGAACTAAACGAACTCTTACTCTGAGCTGTTTAGGAAGATGTCTGTATGTTAGGATCGATAGAAATCATAGAATAGATAGGATTGGAGCTCCCTGTAAGTGCATTGTAAGACAACTCGTGTTTCGGCATCATGGTTTTCGGTGGAATGAACGGTAACAGCTCAAGCCCACCACTAGTAGATATTGTCCTCTTTGGGTTTTCCCTTTCGAGCTTACCTTCAAGGTTTTTAAAATGCGTATGTTAGGGAAAGGTTTCCACACCCTCGTAAAGAAAGTTTTGGTCCCCTCTCCAACCGATGTGGAATCTTACAATACACCCTCCTTCGGGACCCAACGTCTTCGCTGGTACTCATTCCTCTCTCCAATTGATGTGGGATCTCACAATCCACTCTTCTTTAGTGTCCAACGTTCTCGCTGGCACTCGTTCCTCTCTCCAATCGATGTGAGATCTCATAATGACACCAGGCGGTGTGCCAGCGAGGCGCTGGGTTATAAAGGGGGTGAATTGTGAGATCCTACGTCAATTAGAGAGAGGAACAAGTATCAACGAGAATGTTGGACCTTGAAGGGGGTGAATTGCGAAATCTTACTTCGATTGGAGAGAGGAACGGAGTACCAACGAGAACATTGGGTCCCGAAGAGAGTGGATTATGAGATCCCACATTGGTTGAAGAGGGGAACGAAGCATTCTTTATATGGGTATGGAAACCTCTACCTAGCAGACACGCTTTCAAAACCTTAAGGGAGGCCCAAAGAGAACAATATCTACTAACTGTGAGCTTGGGATGTTACCTAAACCCTTTCCGTAGGCAATAGGTTATGGATCGTTGTTCTTCTATTCATTGATGATCATGTGTGTTTTTCGGTTGTCGGATTCATCGTTCTTTCTATTCATATACTTGAAATAACGTTGTACATTTCATGAATTTGGTTACAGACCATTGCCAGGGAAGTAAAGTTGGTGTTTGCTATGGAAGGAACGCAGACGACCTCCCAACACCTAATAAAGTGGCTCAGCTGGTCCAACTTCATAACATCAAATATCTTAGAATCTATGATTCAAACATTCAAGTTCTCAAGGCCTTTGCCAACACTGGTGTTGAACTTATGATTGGGGTTCCGAATTCAGATTTGCTGGCTTTCGCTCAGTTTCAGTCTAATGTAGACTCTTGGCTGAAGAACAGCATACTTCCTTATTACCCAGCTTCGAAAATAACGTACATAACGGTCGGTGCCGAGGTCACCGAGAGCCCCAACAATGTGTCTGCCTTGGTGGTGCCTGCCATGAAAAATGTACTCACTGGTCTCAGAAAGGCTGGTCTACACAAGAAGATAAAGGTTTCTAGCACTCATTCCCTCGGCGTTTTGTCTCGGTCGTTTCCTCCTTCGGCTGGCGCTTTTAGTAGTAACTATGCATTTTTCCTGAAACCATTGTTGGAGTTTCTTGCTGACAACCAGTCTCCCTTTATGATCAATATCTATCCTTATTATGCTTACAGAGAATCCCCCAGCAACGTGTCGCTGGACTATGCACTTTTCGAGTCATCATCCGAAGTTATTGATCCGAACACTGGTCTGCTTTACACGAACATGTTTGATGCTCAGATTGATGCTCTTTATTTTGCTTTGATGGCTCTAAATTTTAGAACAATTAGAGTGATGGTCACAGAAACAGGCTGGCCATCTAAAGGGTCGCCAAAGGAGACGTCTGCGACTCCCGACAATGCTCAAACTTACAATACGAATCTTATCCGCCATGTTATCAATAATACAGGGACACCTGCAAGGCCTGGAGAGGAACTAGATGTATATATCTTCTCTTTGTTCAATGAAAACAGGAAGCCGGGGTTGGATTCTGAAAGGAACTGGGGATTGTTCTATCCAGACCAGACCAGTGTCTACAACTTGGACTTCACGGGAAAGGGCGCGGTCGACATGTCTACACAGGCTAATAGTACCAGCTCGAATGGAACTGCCTGGTGCATAGCTTCAAGCAAGGCTTCTGATATGGACTTGCAAAACGCCTTGGATTGGGCTTGTGGTTCGGGTAATGTCGATTGCACAGCCATTCAGCCAAGCCAGCCTTGTTTCGAACCAGATACTCTGGTTTCCCATGCATCTTATGCATTTAACAGCTATTTCCAGCAAAATGGAGCTACTGATGTTGCTTGTGGATTTGGAGGGAATGGAGTTAAAGTAAACAAGGACCCAAGTAAGTCACGACCGTATTTCCCGAGCATACGTCATATACTTCAGTGTTATACCTCTGTTATACGGTTAACATAATTGAAATCTTCGTTTTGTGTTCTAATCTCTGTTTCGTGTTACGAGTTGAAAGACTAAAACAACTGTTCCTAACTCGACTTTGTACGTTGACTTTGCAGGCTATGATAATTGCTTGTATGCAACTATTGGGTAAGCCTAACTTATGAATTGAGGAGAACATTGATTTCCAAGTTCATAGATTTTGATTTCCAGTTCCTGATGTTCTTTGCCTTTCCCGTGTTTCTTACTGTCAAGCAGGAAGAACAAGACGATCTCTTCCGGTAACACGACGGCAATATCCTCAACTTCCTCATCTTCTACTTCAAGGATTGAAGTTTCCGCAGGTTTACCTATTATCATGGCCTTCATATCATATTTTTTGTAAATTTCATGAGAAGGGTCAGCCAGATTTTGCTATGCAAATCCTGTATGTAGTGTCTGTATGATAAGAATGTGTCTCTATTTATAAGGAGGTCAATGAAGTCGATTGAATTGGTTGGTGGAAATCGTACTGAATAAGTATTGCAATATCCTCAACCTCTCTCTGACATATGCATTTTAAAAATCTTGAAGGGAAGCTCGAAAAAAAAAGTTCAAAAAGAACAATATCTGTTTACTTGCTATATATATATATATATATATCAACAAATAATAATAATAATCTGCTATTTCTAATCAGAAAGATTTTATTTGATTATGGAGTTCAGAAGCAGTATCTCAAATATAAACTCAACAATCACAATTCCTATCCCCCGCAAGACAAAATTTCCGAATACAAATTCCTTTCAACGAGAAACATTAGCACCTACCGATCGATACCCAATAAGCAAATGTGATCACAAACAAAAGTACCTGCAGATCGCTATTCGGAACATAAATACATCATTAGCTTGAGACGAACTTTTTCAAATCGAATCGAATTTTTTAACCCAAACTTTACCTCTTCATGTTAGCAGGCACAATGTTAAAAGAGGATAGCCATTTTTTGTTTTCTTACACAGAAGAGAAGTAGTTTAGTCATTAAGCCGATAAGACCTCCCTCTGAAAGCTCCACTCGTACGCCTATCATCAGGCACTGCACGTTGAATTGGTGGAGCGCCTATCCTCCACCTTGAGACTATCCTCTGTCTGTAGAAATTGTTAAAGAAATGCTGAATAAAGCAAGGCAAACAATAGAAAAAACTGCACCCAAATTGGTGAATTATAGATGCATAGCCAGAATCAAGAAAAAAATTTGGTTAAGAAACCAAAAGAAGAAGGATACACCCAAAATGGAGTTCTCAATATGTTCTTTCCGCCTGCCAATGGATGCAACACGGTCAAAAAGTAGTACAAATGCCCTGCTAGGATTCCTAGTAAATCAGGTACAAGAGGAGAACCAAAAATGACATCCAGCGCTAGCATGGCCCATGGCAGATAAAATGCCTGCACAAAAATCATGACATTTGTGTTACTGATATCAGGAACTGTGAAGGTGAAAAAAAGTACAATTTGGCAAAACCTAAATCAATATCATTGACCGTACCTTAAGAGTCACAAGGCCATATATGTTGATCTGTGCATTAGGAAATTCTCGACTCCAGACGTAGAGAAGCATAAACACAAGTGATATCCCTAAGACTGAAAACGAGAAGATTGGGATAGCAGAAAGTACCTATTCAAGAGGAAGTGTCCATAAGAAGAAATGTTGTAACAAATTAGCGTAAATATTCAACCTAAAGTAAAGATTCATCCTTTAAAAACATTATGAGGCACAAAATGCAACCTAACCAAACATAGGACGACTAAGTTATAATTTTCAATTCAAACTGATGCCTTACTTCATGAAGTTGCAAATGAACAAGTATTGGCAAAATAATATTGAAACCATTAGGTGCCATCTGCAAAATCTACTATATTTATGAATAGAAAAGACTTGAGAACCACTGCATCGAATTTTCTTTATCCAAAAACCAAACCTTGAGAAACAAAAAAACATGAAAGAACACACAAGGGCCAAACAGAGGCCAGCAACAACCACTGCATCTAAAGGAATAGCTTAATAAAGATCCTCACAAACCAGTAATGTTAAGGCTCCAAATATCATCATCCACAGAAAATCTGCTGTTCGCCTCTGAAATGGTCCATTCTCAAGTTGTACCCCATATCTTGCTCTGTAAGGGCATAACCATTAAACTATTAGTACATCATAAACTGTCTTGAGAGTTTGAACACAAGCCCTCCACTTTTCATGAAATAGTATTGCCAGTAGCTCATATAAAAAAGTTACCACACATAAAAACTTACATCATAAGTAAACGAATTCCAAAATTGATAGAGAATTTTCCTAGGAAGAAGAAGTTTGTGAATAGTCTCCACACCTGAGAATAAAGGTGACCTTGCATGAATGTTCATAATAATTCTTGGAAATAATATGTTGGAGTACACATAGTGCAAAGGGAAAGGCATCCACAGGATCATTTAAGAGTATTCGGAGCAAATGCTACAACATTCTAATTCATGACTACTTGAGAGTACAGTGATTTCTGCTAATAAGAACAATTATATCTAAATTTCATAAATATAAGGGATTATACCACAAAGAGAGAGATCAAACTTTTACTGTTCTCTTTATACAGAACAACTTTTCTTTAATGAAAGAACAGTTTCCTTGATGAAAAACAATAATTTCCGTTGGCAATTATTTATAAGAAATAACAATTGCCAAGTCTTCTCTCTTTAGAATTTAAAATCCAAAGCATAAATCAACTTTTTTCTGCCCATGTTTTCCTGACTTGGGTTCCATGTGAAATCCCTCATTCTGGCATCGCACCCCTTCACTATTTTACTTGCCTTTACCACAGTTCACTTCAATAATAGACATTTAATAGAAAAGTTGACCGTCAGACCACAATAAAAAATTGAGAGATCTTGAAGAGACCGTGACAATAAGAACAAATAATTCATGCTTTAACTGGTTCTAAATCTAATTCTAATCCTCTTGTTTGAAACAGGGCTTTCTAATATTAATCAATTTTATAATCTACATATATTGGAATATAACGAAGGAGTGCGGGAGATCAAATTAATATTGGAACATGCAAAATCTTAGCTTGTTCGGCCACACATGCCACTCGTGCGTGCATATTCAATCATCTGTGACTCTAGCCAACTTGCATCTATTCTAGGCCAAGTGGCTCAACAAGCCTCTACTCTAGGCAAGGTCTACCATATGCAAGTCACATTCATCTAATTTTTAACTAATAAATTGTTCTCAATTTGTCTGAACAATTATTTGGACCACAAAAAAACATTGCAGATTTTATACACAAAGGAAAAGGAATCGATATTTGGTCTTCAATTTACTGTTGAGTTCTTTCGAAGAATTAAACTCGTGTACATTTCATAATGTTAAACTAAAATTATTTTATTTATCTAATTGATTATTGACCAAAAATGTTCATTGCAAAATAAATAGCACCCTCATACATAAGTATATAATATTCGGAATTATATCTGATATATAACATCCATATTATTATCAGTCGAGAAGATAAATGGTGAGTCAAACAACCAGGAAATTCTTGAATTCTGAGATTTCCATATCACTAATGAGTACTAGATTTGATGCCCCTTGGAAAGATTAAGAATGATCGAGATGAATGCTGGACTAACAGAATAAAAGCACCAACGAAGTGAGGATCCGAACTGAAAAATTAAACAGATATAAAGGGGCACCATTCTGACATCTATGCATATTCAATTCAATACCTGGAAATGCTTGAAAACGAGTTCATAATCCAACGCAATAAGCCCGGGATCGTACAAGCCAAGCTGGAATGCTGTAGTTGCCAAAAGACACATAGTTCCATACGCCTTACTTATAGGTGGAAGAGAGTTGTAAAATCTGAATTGTGATAAAACTGGTCAGGACACTCAAGATACAGATTGAAATGAGAGTAAAAAATGACAGCCGACATTGATAGCGAAAAGAAACCAAGACAATGAAAATTTTCAAAACGAAACAAACCAATCTAGAGATAAAGATAATAAAATTGCAACATCGAACAGGAATTAGAAATAGAGAAGCAGCATTACTCGGCGGGAGAAGACATTGTAGCAACAGAAATCAAATCCAAAGCAGCTTTGGAACTGGAAATCTCCGACTTCTTTATGAATTTTCACCGCCTGAGGACGAACAGAACTTAGCAAACAAGAAATCCAAGGTTGGTGAATGGAAATCCCAGAAAGGAATCCACCAGAAGCTTCCTCTTCCGAAATCCGAAGCAGTTCCTTCGCTTTCGTACGTGCGGATTACTGGGCTGGGCTGGTTCAAATTCATGCCAGTTTGGCCCATATTAAGATATGGGCAAGGCCCAAATAATAGCCTTTAGCCCATAAATTACAGTAATAATTTCAAATTTTTTACTTTATTTGGAATAAATGTATTTAAAAAATTATAATTAATTTCGTAAATTATTCACTCCTTGACGTCATTCAATCCCAATCCCAATAATAATCGAACCAAAAAAACAATAAAGTCAAATAAATTCCACATCATGATTCCCTCATGACACTTCCTATTGATGCCGCTGAGGGTAGGTGGGGCCGGGGGGGGGATGCCACGTGGCAGGTAGTAATAAATGGAACTAAAAGTGTAGTGGGCCAATGGGCGGATCTGGACATGGTTTATCCATGTGGGCTGTCGCTCTCTAATCGTAGACTGGGCCGCACCTAATCCGGTCCAATCTTTTTCGTCTTAACTTCTATTTTTTCTTATTTTCTTATTATTGATTTATTATATTAAAAAAATGAAAAAGATTATATTATGTTTGTTTAATGACGTGTTAAATTTATTTAATTATATTATGTTTAATAGTTACTTAATTTTATTATTTACTTATGACAAGTTTTGAAAATAGACTATTTTATTTTAATATTTAAAAAAAAAAAAAAAAAAAAAAAAAAAAAAAA